>NC_136749.1:20944291-21544291 GCF_936440315.1 Barbus barbus | reverse complement strand
GAAGTTTCCCTCTCTTTCTCCGCCTCACTTGGAGTTCTGTATGTGTTTTCTCGTCCCCTGAGAGGCCGGGGTAATTGCGGCCCACTCCTCTCATTGCCAGTTAAAGAGCTGGAGCTCTGCCAGTGGCTCCACCTGTGAAGCAGCGTGTTGTTTGGTTAAGGAGGTTTTGTTTGTCTCGAGAGGAACCGAGGGGCTAAATTGGGAATATACGGATTTCAGTTCACTCCCTTTGAGGTGATACGTTTCAAGTTGTTCTCAAGCAGGAAATTCATTTTTAATATTCTTCTGCTAACAGTTTAATAAAGGAAAACAGTGCCAAACACATTTCAAATTTGCTCCAAGATGTTTGCCTGGTTATATAATAGGACAAACAGCAATTAATTCATTTTCAATCATTTACAATAGGATAACAGTTAGATAAACTGAGACTTTTTGACAGATGGAAAAGTTATCCACAAAATAAAGTCCACAACGGAAGAAAAAGTATTTTTTTTTTTTATTTCGACAATATGACATGGAGATTTAAACCATGTAATGTCTGTCCTTCAAAGTCATCATTTCCAGTTTTTGCTTACTTTTATTTGGTGTTTGTACAAGTATTAATACTGAGCATTGTTTTATCCATCCATCCATAATAATAGTTTATCAAAATGTAATGAATTATTTTAGCTTTATTTGACCAGGCAAGTCACTTAAGAACAAGATCCTTATTTACAAGGATACTTTCGTTTGTTTGTTCATTCATTCATTCACTCATTCATTTGTTCATCCATTCATTCATTCATTCGTTCATTTGTTTGTTAGTTTGTCTATTTGTTTATTTATTTATTTAATAAATAGTCACAGTAATGTATTATTTTAGCTTTATTTTATTATCAATCAATCAGCAAGTAAATAAATAATTAAATGAATATTTTTTCACAAAAGTAATTAATTATTTGACTTGGCAAGTGACTTAAGGATACAATTCTTATTTACGGATATTCTCAGATGGTCTGAATTTATTTATTTAGTATATTTACTGTAATACTTATTAATTATGTTATGTAGTTAGTTTGTTAGCTAGTGAATATTATAGTTATCAAATATAATTTTAAAGTGTAATTTTAGCTTAAGAACAAGTTCCTTATTTACAAGGATGTTGTCCACTTGAAGATGAAAAGGGAACAGTTAAAGATGGGAATAGTTAAATGCCTTTCCAGCATTAAAGACTTTTAATGCTGTTAAATTTGAATTAAAGCATTAAATTTCATTAATCTCATTAGCAGTGTGTTAATATTGGCAGCCACAGCCTACCCATCTCTACCCACCCATTAATCTAGTTATTTATAACTCACAACATAGAGTTGTGGAGGGATCTCAGAAGAATTGTCGCAGGCTTACATAGCAGCTCACTTATGTTTTGCATTGGGATTGGTGCAGTTGAATGAACAAACTCCCCCAAAATCTTCATCCAAAATAAATACAAAAGGAACAGTGAGTAGAGACAAGACAAGCTGACAGAAACAAGACAAGGTGACTAGAAATGTAATTATGAACAAACTGGAGTACAGGACAGGTGTGTAGACATCAAGTGATTTAAAGAATTGAGCAAAGAGAGAGAGAGAGAGACAGAGTGATGGGAAGTGTGAGTAGAGATTAGGTCACACTTTTGGTGATGTGTCACACCCAGGAGTAAAAATCCTGTCATGGACGATACGCTGACTTTCACGGTAGAGAAAAAAAATTGATTTTTACAACTGAGAATGTTTCACACCGTTAACAGCAGGTCTTTCTTTATTACTACACATGCTGTGTGCGTTCCTGCCTTACACACTCGAGGCAGTTGTAATGCGAAACACATACCTTGTTTTTGAAATAGATACCATTTGATAATATTAATAAGTGTTTAGAATTGGCTTCTGTGTAACTGGCTGCATTTTTCCTTGAAATAGCCAAAAACAGCCTTAGGACACAGATTTATTTTTACATGTTTTTACAAGTCCATGAGAGCAGGGATTTGAGGTTTGTTGTGAAGACGGAGTTTGTTGCAAATTGTGTGTGACATAAATCGTCTGGAATTGTATCGCTAGTGGTTAATGAACTTCATATTTGGTCTATTGGGGTCATTCCAAGAAATGGCTTTCTCATATTTTCATGCTCAGTGTACCACTACATTAAGAGGACCTGTGGTAATTGCATTTCGATACGAAAACTTAGCCGATTAATGAATGCTAATGAAATGTTTCCCCGTTGAACTAATGAGACATTTAATTTGATGACAGAAAGGCGTCATCTAATGAAATTTATGATGGAACATATTAGTGGGGTTGCTTGCATTGTGATCGCTAATAAATTTGGATGCACACGATGTCAAATCAGATTACAATGTATAAACAGCATTTTGCATGGACTGTTTTTAAAAGCTGAAATTGATATTGTTGGGTAATATGCATTCAGCACATTTTAATTCACATTTAACATTCAATTTAACTAAGCTAAAAGTTTTGTTTGAATGCTTTCTTTTTTGCTGTCGGTAGTTATGTTATAAAACTTTTACAGACAGTAATTGTGAGGAATAGTCACCACTAGCTGTACTTGTTGTTTTTTTTAATGTGTTGTGTTTTTTAATGCATTGTTTGTTGTTTCAAAAACCTGTTTGAAATGATGAAGGAATGTGATTACACAACAGGGTTTAAAATATTCATTTTAGATGAAATATTCATTTGTGTGTGTTAATTCCAGCACACATTCACGCACAGTAATTGTGTCTTTAGGGGGAAAAACATCAGTGAATGTCAGCTGCATGGAAATGACATGAGACATAATCATTATGATTTTCTTTAGGAACAGAATATGGATGATGAAAGATTTCAGTGCTGTGATAGTTGCAATTTTAATCTTTTTTGGCTTTTGTTCAAAAATACAGAAGAAAAAGGACAGGAAATGATTCAAAAGACAACACATCCATCACTTTAGAGCAGGGATCTCCAACCGTGCTCCTGGAGCACTACCGTCCTGCAGACTTCAGTTCCAACCCTGCTGCAACACACCTGTCTGTAATTATCAAGTAGCCCTTAACACCTTGATTAGCTGGTTCAGGTGTGTTTGATTGGGGTTGGAGCTAAAATCTGCAGTATGGTAGCTCTCCAGGAGAAGGGTTGGAGACCCCTGCTTTAGCGAATATACCTTGATTAATTGGTTTATCTGTTTGTACACCTTGCATCTTTCTGTCATAGGTCGAGGCAAGCAGTATGGTGTCAGACAGCATTAAAAAAAAGCATTCCCACTTTTGTGTGTGTGAGTGAGTGAGAGAGAAGAGAGAGAGAAGAAGGCCAAGGCAGAAAACCTTAAATCTCAGCTGACCTTTTGAGAAAGGTTGAGAGACATGGGAAGAAATGAGCATCAAGGCTATAAGGACAGGAGGGGCCTTAAACAATTTTAGGAAGAGAGATGCGAGCATGACTGCTTCTAAAATTGAAGTGGGAAGAGGACCTATTGATTCGAGTATATTCAGCACTGCACCCCTTCACCTCTCTTTTTATTCTCAAACACACCTTTGAAGCCTCTTGATGTCAGAGGCAAACAAAGCCCAACTGATGGGGTCAAATGGAGAAAAAAATGCTCTTAAGTTCTGAGAAACAGGAAAACAAAAAATGGACTGCTGCCCCACTTTGCTGTTCCATGAATTTGAAAAGTCGTTAAATGCACAAACCCCACACTTATCTAATAATAAACGATCCTAGCATGACAAGTAGCTAGTTTTAAACACATTAAATGTGTGTATCTACCTAGTTTGTTCTCTACAAAAACTGTACCCTTTCAAGAATATAAACTTAGATACTAATATGTACCGTTTAGGGGTAAATAAGGTACAAAGACCAGAAGAAGGTACCATTTAGCTTTTGTATCTTTACATGTTTTCTTTATGTTTTCATGTTTTTACAAAGTATTGTGTTGACTGCATGTAAACTCAACAATTTAACTATGTTATCCACATTATTGCTGGAAGGGGAACACATATTTGATTTGATTTATTTTTACATTTCATTATGTTACATTCATTGTTACATTTTATTGTTACTTTTTTTTGTTTTTGGAATGTTTATTTCCAGAAAATTTACACAAAATTGATCCCTTTTTAAAATGAGTCCTTTTGTTATTTGATTACATTTTATTGTTACTTCTTCGTGTTTATGGAATTTTTATTTCCAGAAAGTCTACACAGATTCGATCCCTTATTTTATTTTGTTCTGTTTTGTTTATGGAATATTTATTTTCAGAAAGTCAAATTAGGCACAAATTAGGCTTTAAAATGTACACAGACATGCACCCAAACTTTGGGTTGGAGGTCAGATGGGTTGCAAAATGTGCAAAGCTTATATAAAATGAATAGCCAAAGCATCTCATATAATATTTTTGAGACAAAATTTTGATGGTTTGAATTCTTTTAACTGACTATTTGCATATCTACCTTACTCATGCAAAGTAGCAGGTGCCTTTACCCCAAGTCTGTCCCTCCTTCTCAGACTTTGCATCTCTTCTTTTCTGTTTCTTATCTTATTGTTTTTCATTTCTCCTTTATTTGCCCTGCTCATTCCTCTGACTGTTTCAGGCTGCAACTTTCGAGTCCACGGTAACTTTTTATGATTGCATCTTTCAGCCTTTCTTTCGTCCACCTCAGCGCTGTCCTTGGTCTTTTCTTGACTCACTCTCTCCCTTTTCTCCTCCTGTTTTCTCGGCGATACCATCTCGGTTAGTGGCGAGTGGCTGTTTTCCTGCGGCACACCGTTTGAATGACGATGGGCTCAATCACTCCAAATCTCGTTATGTATGTTCCCGCGCCCTTGGGAGGGTTAGCAGCGAATAGATGGGACTTTATCAGATTTCACCAGCCTTGGAGGCATAATTCACCAAAGGTCACCTTATGTTTGATATTTCTGGTTTATGTGAACAGTATGTCTGTGCCGGTGTGTAACGGTGGCTTTACGATGAGGTGAATAGTCAAAGGTTAACCGGTGAGGACTCTGTGTAAATATCAAAAAGGCAAAGGGGACGTCTGACCTTATTGAATTGTTCAGCAGAGGGTTCTTTGCTCTTCTTGGACGAGTTTGTGTTTAAAATTCTCAGAAAGTACACAAGGCTAAAAAAACCTCTTGTTTTGGTACAGTACGTACTTAGTGCTTTTTCAGCCCTGGTTTGTTTTAGACACTGAATTTCCCTTGTATGTTGTTTGTTATGTCTGACATAGTATCTGTTAGCATTCCAATGCTAATGCAATTCACGCAATCCATTTAAAAAAAAGAAAAAGGTTGAGGGAGAAAAATAGACGTTGAAGGTTAGAAGTTCATCATTCATAACAGAGAAAGAGGACGAGGCTCTCTCGGACTTGATGCTGACTGACAGTGATTAGGATGACTCTGTTTTACACAGAAGAATTGCTAACCTAGAGTCACGCTAGGTAATAAAACTTTGGGTCATTTTCAAGGATATCATTGAATATGTATAATCTCTAATGCACAGAATGATGTATGTTGTCTATCTCTAATAAAATGAGGAGCTTGATCCATTACTGCTTACGATTCCCTAGACTTACTTGAAACACTGGAATGTTTTATGAATGCCACAAATTGCTGTGAACTGTGGAAGCGTCTTTACAAGAGCATTTTATTGACTGCTCTTGAGAGTAGTTTTGTAACACAATTAACCTTTGAACAATCACCAGAAACATTTTCTTTTGGAGCGATAAGACAGAATTGGTTTACTTAATTACAGCTACACTGAACATTTCTCTCAGAGATCATTTTATAAATCAAATTACCTCAGCTTGAATTAGTTTTTCTCATGTTTTCAGCTGAGGTTGACATCTTTATTTTAGTACCTGCATTTGACAGTAAACAGATAAACAGATCTAGTTTGTAGGGGTGGGAATCGCAGGGGACCTCACAATACGATATAATCACGATAACGATAAGAGTCCCCTTTTGTAAACACATTTTTTGTTATTTTTACAAACTGAGGGACAAGCCAAAGTGATTTTCTGTGTGCTACAGATGCTGTTGATAAAGCTTGTTATTATCCTGAAATATTCCCTTAATGCTCACGGTTTAAGGGAAATTAAATAGTGTACAATCAACATTCTAGTCCTCTGGGAGAAATTGTAGCAGCTGCCCTGGCTTTCTGAGGTTTCAGGCTGGCTCTGAGAGATTGGATTCTGATCTGAGGCAGGGGAAGAAGATAGCGAGAAGCAAAATGTCAGCACCAATATATTGTGTGTTGTACCCCACTCCCACCTGTAAGAAAGAGAGGGACAGGGTGCCAGCGTACTCAGATGGGTTCTTGGGCATCTGGCTGAGATATATGGTCCGCTCTGTTGTTTGGGCTCAGATTCACTATGTGATGAAGCACAGACTCTCCACTGTGAATTCAATCAGCGTCTCCTTGATAGAGTTCTGGAGTGGGCTCTCAAATGTCACCATGTGTTTTCCACTATTTATTCTAAGCTTTTTTGGATGTGCTGGATGCACTGTAATAACAGACGGTGAATACATTTGAATACATATCTATCTGTCTGGTTCTGAATCATGTACATTTCTGTTAGGGCTGCACCTGTATAGATGCAGATTGATAGACAGGCTGTCAGTGTGTGAATTAGTGGTATCGTTACGCCAGTAGGTGGCAGCAAATGACTGAACCCATGAGGGAATCATTGAATCATTCAACCTAAAGACTCCTGTATCCTAGTGAGTGCATTAAACGCTAAAATGAGACATATGACTACGTCATAAATGTTTCCACCTCTGCGGTCATGGTACAAATATGCTATTAAAATTATAAGTGGAAGAATACTTTATTTTGATACTAACTGACTTTCTATTAGTGGAGTAAAGGTAATGACAACTGTCTATGGTCTCACAGTGGTTTACATTTCACACAGTTCAGCTTTATGTGATTCATTTACACGGAAAAAAAGAAAACAACGCATTACCACAAATATATATATTTTTTGTCAAGCTCGGTGTTGATTCTTTTTCGGAATTGGAAATCTGTGCAAAGGATTGTGGGCAATTGAAAGATGCGAAGGATACACGATACAAAAACAAAATCATCCTTCGACAAAACTTCATGATTTGGCAGCCTAGATATGCAGCCTTGCAATGACGTGTCCTTCCATTTGAGAAGCACCTACTGATTCATTCAGAAACAAAACGAGCGACTATCCTTGTGAGTGAGTCATTGAATCAATTTTTTGTAAAAATTCAGATTCAGTCGAGAACAAAACTACCACGTACTGTAGACGCACAGCAGTGTTGTTGTGGATTTATTTGGAAAACTTTCAACTGTGAAACGTTAAAATGTATGTTACTCAATATATACTTGTTCATTGAACTGTTGTATACAGCATTATCTGTTTTAACCTTTATCAGAAAGAAGGGTGTGTTAGAATTTAGTGCAGTCCCCAAACGTCTTATGGGTCGTTCCATATGCTTTTCCATTTAACTGTGAATTGCAGCGATTTACAGACACGGCGCTCAAGTTCAGTTTGTAAAATTAATGCATCTCCAAACCTTACGTCTTATGGTTTTAAATGCAAAAACACATTCTGTGTGATTGGCACATTAAGGAAAACAGCATTATATTGTCAGCAAATCCCTGCAAAGAACCATACTCTTCAGAGCATGGATATGTAATCATTTGTGGCATTTTACTCTGTTAATTTTATCCTGATGACAAGCAACATTGACTTGATGAGTTTGAGGAGGGGCTATCTGTTTATTTGACCAATTACAGATGTGATACCAGCAGACAAAGCACTTACATTTACAGTAGAAAGATTTTTTTTTTTTTAAACCAGTCATATACAGTAAAGATAATATATTTACTGCTCAAATTAGACAAAAAGCTCTCATAGTGTTTGCTTCCAGCGTTGGCTTGGCAGATTATTTATTAGCTAGCCTAATTATTGCCAATCGTATATTGTACATCCTTAATATCTATTTTTCATATATCTGTCCATCTAGTTTATTAATCTGGCAGCAATTTAGCAACATCAGTGTGGAGGGCTTTAATTAGCCATTTCATCAAAGTCAACAGCTTTACCTTCATGGGCTTGAGAAAAATCAACAGTGCCTCATGAACTTCACGATTCCTTGCTTATAGTGACCCTCAACAGCCCCTCTGTGGATTGAGGTACAGTGTTTAATATAGCTCTAAAACACTCTTTATCTGTAGATTTAGCCGTCTACCCTTCTTTTCCATCTTTCGTTTCTTCCTTGTGTTGTTCTCTTCAGATGTCTCTGGAGTGCAATATGACGAAGCCTTGAGGAAATCTAATTAACCAGAATGCCTTGAGAGAGCAGGGCTTTTCACACACATGTACACCCGGAGATACATAAATCACGGGCTGTCCTAAGAATAGGGTACTTTGGAGAGGGCCTGGTTCCATAGAGCCATTAGCTATTAGTTATGATCCTTTTCCAAGTTTCTTGTGTGCACATGAATTTAGATTAAACAAACTTCTTTTTTTGTGGCAAATTTTACTTGAAATATATTCTTACATCATTTGAAGTAAATGCCATCTGATTTTATATTTTATTTAATACTATGGCATTCATTTTTAGTGGTGCTTACATAGTCAAACACTCAGTCATTGTGTCCAGTATAAGCTGTTATTATACAGAAAGAGTCATGAGGTGAGAGTCAAGAGCCATACAGCTCTTCACAATGACAGTTTTTTCCACTGACTAGCTGATTTCTGCATGTCAGATGTCATTAAATTTCAACTTGACTGTAAGGTCTCTTATTTTGCTTGGTACTTTAATTCATAGCTGTTAACGTTCATCTTAAGAAGTAGTTTTGTTCCCCCTTCTCTGTGAGCTCTGTCAGACCATATAAAAACTCCTTTGATACCAAGGCAACAAGGACAGTCTGGCCCTGTCTCGTATCTTTTGAGCGAATCAACACAAAGACCTTGGGATAGAGTGATGGTTGTCTTCTAGATGCAGGGGTACAGGGCGGGATTTTGTTCAGTAAGCAGACGAACACTTGAAGGGTGTTTAGGTTGGCATGTCCTGATTAGGGAGGACAGAAAAACCATGGTTAAAGGTTCTTTCTCTTGTGGATGTATATAAATTAATTCATCTGTAATTATTCACTCAGCCTCACCTTGCAGATGGAGCCCCTAACCCCAGCGTCCCACCGTCCTCTGTGCGTAAACGGCACGTCATGCTGATTAATAACAAGCAAGCCAAATGTTCTCTTGTGCGGTGGTGAGAGATTGTTCAATTAAGGGCATGTTTGACCATATAAAATCTTGAGAAATGAAACTTCCTTGAACTTATTTATTATTACATAATCTGATAATTGACTTTGATCATGACATGTAATATATATATACACTACTGTTTAAAATTTGGTGAATAAGATTTTGAGAGAAGTTTCTGATGCTCACCAAGGTTCCAATTATTGGATCAAAAATACAGTAAAAACTGTAATTTTGTGAAACATAACAATTTAAAATAACTGTTTTGTATTTTCAATTTTCATATAATTTGTCATTTATTCTTGTAAAATACCTATTTTTAATATATTTGAAAATGAAATTTATTCGTGTGATGGCAAAGCTGAATTATCAACAGCCATTACTCCAGTTTTCAGTGTCACATATCCTTCAGAATTCATAATATGATGGTTTTATGCTCAAAGAAACACTTTTTTATTATTATTGTTATCATTATCAATGTTGAAGACAGCTGTCTTTGGAAAGGTTCCCCTAATTGAAGAATCAGCCATGAATATGCCCGTTTTGAGTATTTGTGCCTGTTGCTATACCAACACCTCACAAATTTGTGTCTTTGTACAGAGAAATTTTGCAATTGTCACACTCCGCAGAGACCGAGAGCCTCGAGGCTAAAAAGAGCATGAAAGACATTTTAGTATTCAGCGCTGTGTTGTCTCTCTCTCTCTGTGCTCGGTATTGAGAGAGTAATGCCAAAATTGTTATCCTTTGTGAACTCACTGAAGGGAGAGATACTCTGCGGAAAGAGACAAATAGACAAACAAGGGCTTTTGAAAAGTAGGAACGGGAAAACTACACAGAAGTTTCTGAGGAGGCTGTAATACAGCAGATATGCTCCGCAGAGAAGCTGGATATTTATTTCCCCCTCAGTCTCTATTATTCTCTCTGAGCGTAGTGTGTATGTGCCTGTTTCTTTAAGCAGACACGCTCTAATATGCACTAAAGCTCTCCACAAATGTTTGTAGCCACACAAAGATATGAAATGTTTTCTTTTTCCGAGAATATTTCATGTTCTTTCTTTCAGTTCTCGGTTTTATACTATATTTAATGACCGAACACAGTCAGAGTGACAGCAATGAAAGTGCTCTCATCATTTACTTACCCTCAGGTCACTCCAAACCTGTATGACTTTCTTTTTTTCAGACTTAACACAAAAGAAGCATTTTGAACAGCATTGTTTCCCATACACCGAGAACATACAATGGCTTTTAACTTCCACAAAGGACAAACAAGCACCTTCAAAGTAAAAATGCGTCATACAACCCTTGTACAATATTCTATGCCTTGTGTGAGGACTGTTTGAAATTTAAAACTATTTGCTTTAATTATTTGATATTTGAGTGTGTATGCTTGTATATGATGGCACTGACCTTTGGCTGATTCTTCCCTCTTGCTGTGTTGTCTTCCTCCTCAAGGCTCCTACATGATGGTCAACTCCTCCCAGCATGCAGCGGGGCAGAGGGCTCAGCTTCTGCTACAGACGCTAAGTGAAAACGACACGCACTGCGTGCAGTTCAGCTACTTCCTGTACAGCAGAGATGGCCACAGCCCGGGGGCGCTGCGGGTTTATGTGCGGGTCAATGGTGGGCCGCTTGGCATTCCCGTTTGGAACATCTCTGGCTCGCGTGGACGACAGTGGCACCAGGTGGAATTGGCAGTCAGTACTTTCTGGCCAAATGAGTACCAGGTGAGCAACATTTTTAATTAGTGACCATCTTTTCTGGGTGATTACACACTACAGGACATTATTGATTTATTCTTGATTTTTGACATCGATTGATGTCACATTCATTATATTTACATATGTGTTCAAATGTTTAATTTACCAATAGAAGGGTTAAACAGTGTTTTTGGATACTATATGATGGTAAGTACTTTTGGAGAGTAACATGTCAATACCATGGTATAGATCAAAGTACTGTGGTAGCTCTACTGGAAAATACTGCTTAAAAATTTAGTTAGTTTCCAGCTGATCTAAACCAAACCTTAACTAGTCTAAGTCTTAACTGGTCCAGGATGGTCATTAATTAGGTTCAGTATAGTCTAAGTTATTTATTAGTTGTTCTAAAATGGCTGTTAGCTAGTCTAAACTGTCCATTAGCTAGGTCCAAGTTGGTCATTTATGTTCCGTGTTCCGAGACTGCAACGCGAGCACTGCCCCAACTGCACAAAACGCTCCCAACACGAGAGAAAATTGCAGCCGCTCGGCGAGCCTACCGCCCGTTGCGTCCGTGCGAAGGCTCTTCAAGCAACAATGCGGCAAGCGGCAAATGACACCACACTTTAGCTTTGTACACCGAAAAGGGAACTGGAACAATCCTTTCATTCTCCATTACTGGCAGCAAACTTTATTAACGCTAACATTAGTGGTGTGCTAGTTTTTCCTGTAACTGTTTAAGTTCAGAGATGAAGACTGCTGTCTAGTGGTCGGGATATGAACTCAAAACGAAACAACTGCCATGAACAGTGTATGATTTTTTTTTTTTTTTTTTTTTTTTTATATCGATATTCCGTTTTTTAGAATCGATACAGTTTCTACTAAATATCGCAATACTCATAAGTATCGATATTTTCTTACACCCCTACTCATCAGTTGGTCTAAGGGTGCTTTTACACTTGGTTCGATTGCCTGGTCCGAACCCGAGTTCGATTGCTCCCCTGCCCCCGCTGGGCTGCATTCATATTATTTTATTTGGGTCCGAACCGCGGTTCGTTTGCGTCATCAAGCCAGCAGCTGTTTACCCCGTTGCTTAGTAATGATGGTGCAGGAGAAGGCAGCAAAATGCATAAGATTGCTCTCTGCTCTTTTATATATTTACGTTTTTGAACCGTTTGTTTTGATTACAAAGCTTCAGTGCATAAAGCACATGTCTGTCTCATGAATGTACTGCAAATGCTCTAAAGAATGCTGAAAGCGAACAGAAATGAGACATACAGTTTTCTGCTTGCAGCGCATCAGTCACGCTGGTTCAGGAAAGTGAGTGAAACACACAGACACATATTTTTATCAAATAATATGGCATTAATAGCGGTTCACCTCTGTGATTTGGTACGATTGCATTCACATGAGCAGCGAACCGTACCAGAGTTCACTTGAAGCGTACCCCAGACCACCCTTTTTAAGCAGACTCGGGCTCGGTTCGCTGCTACGCACCCGAGGTCAGAAGACAGCGTTCACATCATCCAAACGAATCGAACTCTGACATCAATCAAACCCGGGTGCGCACCAAAAGTGCTAGTGTGAAAGCACCCTAAGATGCTTATTAGTTGGTACAAACTGGTCATTAGTCTAAATTGATCATTAGCTAGTCCAAGATTGTCATTAGTTGGTTCAAGCCAGTCATTAACTGGTTCAAATTAGCAAACAATCTTGAACCAGTAATAAACAATCTACCATCTGGTAGTTTAAGGTGATCGAATTTTCTGGTAAATGCTTCGGAAATGCTTAAATGTCAGACTCTAAGTGAATTAATTCATCATGTTTTCCTTGAAAGAGTAGAGTATACCACAAATTAGCAATGTGACTGACAGCTGTTGTAATCTCAGTGGCAGGCTTGGTAAACTTGTTTTCGACTACCTTCCCACAAAGTTGCTGTGACATAAAGATAGTACAGTAAATCAGAGCTCTGCCAACAGCAGCATGCACTGACATGCACTGATTTCCTCACCACAAGGCATTACACAAGCAGTGATGGAAACTACTGTCTTATTAGTCATGCCCCTTGTGTTGTTTAATTAGCATTGATCTTAGCATGAATGTAGGTTAGCGCTGTAGGGCTTAGACAAACCCACAGTATAGACCATGTCAATAGCGTTGACACGTCTTACTCAACTAGTAACCTAATTTCCCTACTGTAGCATTACGTGTGAGACACAGTCTACCAAATCACTGCTTACGAAATGACAGCCCATTCACACCCCCCAAGCCGATCGATTGGTGTCAGTGGTCGGTCCGCCATTGGGTTACACGCTGCTATAGAGGCGTGAATGGGCAGACGCAGGGGGCTTCATCCATAAATTCAATTTCTCCTTTCTGCAAACTCTGCGCAGCTGTCAGAAAGCAATTAAGTTGAGTAGTGTTCACTTTATCGAGAATTGTCGATCTCTCCAACCTAATTAACTTTCACATGCTGGAGAAAAGATGTGGCCTTCATGTGTAAATAATAGCCTTCCCGACTGTCAACAAGATGTGCAGGTGGAGGGCACATGACAATAGGGTGAATTTGTTGTGTTTTTGTGCGCCTGCATGGTCAATTCTGCGTCGCTTTGAATTTCGCTGAGTGCACATGAAGAAAAGATGTTGTTTCTCTGAAAAACCAAGAAATTCTGCTGGTTAGCGTGAGCTTGTTAGCTCGTGTTGGTAGGATGCTGTAACCATCCGGTTCAAAAAGCATCTTCACTGATTTAACAGTTGCTGTGTATTATTATGAAATATATTGTATTTTTTTATTTTTTTTGCAGTTTATAGTTATGCGCTCTGAACAGCATACTGACTTACCCAATTAACCAAATTAAGTTTCCAAAACTTTATTTTCAGTTGTGGTTTTCAGCCAATTGAAATTTGGTTTCAGTTTTTTGGTAAAAATCAAAGACAGTAAGCTCACTGATTAGCTTGTGAGCTGGCTGAAAAACAAGCAAAATGTTTAATTTGAATATTTTTAGCCTCCTTTATGTGTCAATTTGAAATAAGAGGATTGGAATGCTAACGGATAGCTTTCTCCAGGTGTTATAAGGCCTTCTTGTGTATCGATAATGGTACACTGTAAAACACTGATACCCTAATAACAGTATAGACGTTCAGTCTTTCATTATTAACAGCGAAATAGTGTGTATGCAGAAAGCTGTAGACATCTTTCTTCTGTATTTGGGAACCAGTGGCTGAACGACTGCCATAATAGTTTGTGCATCTGATGAGATGATGAGCTTGCTCTTTTTCAGCGTAGTTTTCTCACAGCGGTAGTCAGCATACTAAATCACACTTTGGGCCTGGAAGATGGCAGACTGTCCTGATCAATGGTGAAACTAGAGCTGTGCCACAGTCCCAGAGGGTGCCACGTCAAGGCCGGTTTGCTAAAACCGAGCCAACACGATAGATCATTTAAAGCTTGATGCTAACATTTATTATATTTTGAGGCCATTCGGATGATCTCCAATGGCAACAACACTTCGACCCCTTAGCAGTTGCTCATAATTAAATTCTGCCTATTTATGTGCTTAGCTGCTTTGTGTTTCTCTTTTTTTTGTCTTTATCTCTGAGTCTCCTTCAGACGTCCCGCTGACTGTTTAGCTTTGCCTGCAGTTTTTGCTTTGCACCCTCATATACCTCCTTTCATTCATTTTGCTGCTTCTCAAATCCAGCTCGTGTCATTTTTCAGGGATAGTTTGGGTAAGCAAAAAGACACAGGAATCTAAAAATGCAAATCCTCATGTCTTTCCAAATCTGTCTGCAGTGACTGTCAAGCTCTAGAAGTGACAAAAAAAGCTTCATGAATGTAGTCCATGACTATATTTTAAGTCTTCAAAAGCCACGCAATAGGCTTGTGTGAGAAACCAATCAAAATGTACTTATATTCTTTCCTCTTAGGCCAATGTTTGCAGCTAATAATGGTGTGTCGTGTTCGGTTGAAATTTAGTGCATTAGTCATTTGGACTATTTTTATGATGCTTTTAAGTTTTTTTTGTCCTTTTTGAAGCATGACATCTCTAGGTCACTATGAACTGTTGCTGTAGGGCAAGATTCAAAAGGTTCTACTCATGTTCCAGAAAAAAAAAAAGAACACAGGTTTGAAAATGTTTGAAAATAAGGGTGAGTAAATGATCAATTGTGTGTGTGTGTGTGTGTGCGATGAACTATTCCTTTAAACTGAAAGAGTGTGAAACTGTACTTATCATCTCAAGCTGTGCATTTTCCAAGTCTGAAAGCATAAAGAGGGTAAATGGTGCTGTGTGCCCATATCTGTTTCATCCTATTTTTTTGTTGTTATTTTCCTGGAATGAGACCTGAAGTGAGTCCTCTAATAAGACTTATGCTAGCAACATCTGCTGAGACCCTTTCAGCCAAACTTGCTAACAATTGCCTGATAACTCATCACAACAAGGATGAGAACAAATGGAACAAAACAGAGGAAACAGAAACATTGATTGTAGTCATAAATACAGAATGAATAAAGACAGAAATATCAGTGTTAAGGGCCGCATAGTGACTTTGTACATTTGTGTATTCGCTAGAAAAAAAAATCACTGGAAAGCTTCCAAGAAGAGTTCTCCAAGGACAGCATGGCTTTTAGCGATGATGTTCAAATATCATCCAGTGTTTGTATCAATATCCTGTCTGGCTCATCTATGAGTGATTGCTGTTGTTGAAGAGGTCCACTTCTCTTGAGAACATGAAGACTTTGCTTTCACAGGAGGAAGTGAGTGCTAAACCATACATTGTATTCCCTTAGCTGAAATCCTTAAACTGATTATTTTCATGAAATAAAATCCTTCGTTCATGTAACAAGGCCACCCCGGCTAAATCTCTATTTGGAAGGAGCTAATAGCCTGTTTGTTCAACTCTTGTTTTGCCTCATAATTAAGGATTTCATACAAAATAATGTTTGTTTCCTCATAACCGCAATAAATGGATTTAGCTTGTAATAGATTTCTGATAAACAAGCCCACAGGTTGATTATTTTGACAATGCATTGTCCACATTTGTGGCTGCTTATTGCCTAAATTGAATTTGTCATAATTACACTCTTTTATCAAAGTAAACACTATTGCGGCCATTCAAGAGTCCAAATTAAATTCCAGTTCATTTCATGGATTGGCATTAAGGAATCAGTCATGATGCAGAAATTAAATTTAAGTAAAAAAAAATATAGTATATGTAATTTTTCGATATGATTGAACTATAGATGTCCACAAACTGTACTCTATAATAATCAGTGTTTTTCGCTACTACTAGTACTATTTCTATTTTTATTATTTTCTTCTTCTTAATAATAATAATGCCCTATAGAAATTGTACTACTACTACTAATTATTATTATTATTATTAATAATATTATAATTTATTTGGTATAAAATGCATATATTTACAATTTGATGTCAATATTATAAAGGTAAAAACAAGTTTTGTTTTTGTTTTTGCTTGACCATTTATGGTGCTGTTATAAGCAAAAGAAAAATATATTCTGAATGCTCAGTTAATTGTTTTAATAGCATTGAACTATGTCAGCTGAGAATGTCTACTTATCAGGGAATAAATAGCTATAATTAGTCAAAAGTAATGATGTCTGTCAGACTAATAAAGATCCTCTGCTGTGCATTTGAAACAGTTTTGGGCTTTTAGGAGCTTCGTACACCGTAACAATGGACAGATGTCTATACATGTAAAATGAGACAGCGGCCTGTCTCTCATGATATGATGGGCCCCTGCGTTTATGTGACACGAGATACCATATTTCCTCCTGTCTGCCGTGCCTGAGCATCAATAGAGAGAAAGGGGACGGAACGAAGGAAAATTGAATAGAGAGAGATGGGGAGAGATCGGAGAATGGAAACAGGGAGGAATCACCTTGAGTTTGAAATATTCGAGTTGAAATCTCCCCCGTCTGCCATGCTCGCTCATATATTTCTGCTGTCATTGGTGAAGGTGTAATAGATAGTGGGAACTTGTTATCAAATATTAAAGATGTTATCTGGCCTGCCAGGACTGCCAAAAAGAATCTAGCTTCAGCCCGTCCGTACCTTTCCCTCTGTATGTCCTTCTGTATGTCTCTCACGGGCTTCCAATTAAATTCACATCACATCAACAAATCTACGTCTGTGTATTTCTCTCTCCGCCACGTTGCACAACAAAGCTGAAGCTACGAAAGAGTAATTGAACCTGACAGATTCTTAAGAAAAGGCACGAGAGTGTAAATAATAGAAATTGATGGTGGGTAGAAGAAAGAAATGTAAGACATAAGAAGACATTAGGTCAGACCCATTAATAATAATAACGTAGATGAATAAAAGGCATTCCACCAGGATGAATTCATTGCTTGAGCAGTCAGGATAGAATGCATTTCATTTTGTGCTTTCGAGTCTTATTATTTTGATCTTGTCTTGTTTTCGTCTGTTGACTGAAAACATGCCAAACCATGGAGTCTGTAACACCTGGAAAAAGTTACTTGTTAGTATTTTTGTCTTTCCTCGTGATGGCTTAGCTCTTGAACACAGCTGTTTTTGAATGGCCTTGAGAGAAAGATCATTTTGGATCCAGATGTTGTAGTTGCAACATCTACCAGCAGAAGCTAATTGGACCAAACTAATCAGCCAAACCTCAACCTGTTGGTCAGGATTGAATAATTCTGAGGAGAGCGTGTCCTTGTTAGAGAGCCTGGGTTGTTTGTGTCTGTCCTCCTTGATTGCGGTCCTTCACATCTTCCTTCTCTCTCTCTCTCTCTCTCTCTGACTGAGCTCCTCTCATTCCTCTTCTCGTCAACCAGACAAATTTTACTTTGTGCATTTTGACCTTTTTTTAACTGGTGCATCTAGCTGATTAGCTCATTTGGCTGAAAATATGTGTTTTTCTGCTTTTTAAGCTTAGAATGTGGATTTTAGATTTGATATAAACAATCTGACGTAGCTCTCAACTACTGCAGTTTCAAGTCAGATCATCATGATCGTAATTGGAATTGGTTGGTTCAGACAGTTATGGGTCATATATTGTTTGAAAAGTCTCAACTTTGTTTCACTTGCAAAATATAGTTAGATAAAATCAGCTACAATGTATTGTAATTCTACTATTGGGAATGGAAATATTATAATGTAATTATTTATAATATTTTAATTACATTTCACACTTTTTAACCAGAATGATTGTTGGTTATAATAATTATTAATTAATAATAATAATAATAATAATAATAATAAACCAGAATGATTGTTGGTTATTGATTTATTATTATTTCATAATAGAGTTAAGAATTGTTAATCATTCTTTAGGAATTACATTTTTGGACACTGTAAACATTTTTGTTTTAAAAAGTTATATGAAAAAGTCAAATCTATTGATCTCTAGGGATACATTTATTGCATTGATTGTATTTATGTTTCTTTCTGCCTTGTTAATGGGAAACTATAGGACTGTCAAATTTATTAATTGGGAATATCTTAAATATATATACATATGTGTGTGTGTGTGTGCGTTTATAGTACATACACGTTATGTAAACAAAACGTTTATTTTGGATGTGAATAATCACGATTAATGAATTTGACAGCCCTACTGAACTACACGCATATACTACTACTGTTTTGAACCAATAATCCATTGCTGTCATAATTCTTGCTTATAGAAGAAATATAGAGACGGTTGTGTTCTTAGCAGAGAAACATAAGATTCGACCCAGCCTCGCATTTCCTTGCATTTTATGTCCATCATAAATCAGAGACATTTGTTCCAAGTATATATATTCTCCAGGGGGGAACTAACCACTGATTAGAATAAATGTGATACGGCTAGAGGAGTTTAATAGTGTAACAGCGCCTCCACAGAAATGTGTGATTTTGTCTTTTGTTTCGGCATGTGAGCAGCGGCACACCCGAGAAATGATGGGGAAAAGTCGAAAACACATTTCTGAGTAATCTCCCCTTGCATTATCCTGCAGGTCTGGTGTCAGTTTATTGTGGTTATATGGGAGTCCTTTCCAACTGGAGATTAAAGTTGGGTTACCGAGCCTGAGCCAGCACTGGTTGTATATCCTGCTGTCTGAAGTCGCTTTCCTCGTCTTTTCCCGGCAAAGCATGTTATGTTTTTTAGATCCCAATCACAGACTTCACATCCATCTTCACATATGTCGGCGCCGATGGAAGTCAAGGCAGGGTTAGGTGGATGAAGTCATGCTGTTCCATGATGAAATAAGAGGCTTCTGACAGACTGGAATGTTCTTCTGACCAGGTGACGGTGAAATTGAATGTGGAACGAATTCCGGTATCATGACAGCTCGGAGAGATATTGCCGTCAACTATGAGTGACAGTTGCAACACATACAAATCCATTTACAGCAATAGCAACGGTCCCTGGTAATTTTGGGGCAATGGATGAATCAGGTTTCTTCAACTTTAGGCGCATTTCAATTCCTTCTTTTTAAAAAAGAAATTAATACTTTTATTCAGCAAGGATGCATTACATTGATCAATAGTGACATTTATAATGGTGCAAATGAAATCTATTTCAATCTGTTCCTTTGAAGTTTCCATTCATCAAAGAATCCTGAATATATCACAGCACAGCTGGTTTTAACATTGACAGTTCTGAAGAATGAAGTAATGGCTGCCAAAGATTCAGCTTGGTCATCACAAGAATAAAATACATTTTAAAAAGTATCACAATAGAAAATGGTTGTTTTAAATTGTAATAATATTTCAAAATATTACTGTTTTTTATTGTATTTTTGACCAAATAAATGCAGCCTTGGTGACTTTTTTCAAAAACATTAAAAAAATTGTAATGACCCCAAACTTTGGAACTTTAGTGTATATTCCAGGGGCTGATTTCTATTAAAACAACTTTTTTCCCCCTGTTTGTCGTATGAATATTACATTTAAGCAGTCTTTCAAACCTTTTTTTCTGTCTTCATCATTCAATTTTGCTACTTATTCATTTTATTATTTGAAGTGAAGTGACATACTTCCAAGTATGGTGACCCATACTCGGAATTCATGCTCTGCATTTAACCCATCCAAAGTGCACACACACAGCAGTGAACACACACACACCGTGAACATACACCCGGAGCAGTGGGCAGCCATTTATGCTGCGGCGCCCGGGGAGCAGTTGGGGGTTCGGTGCCTTGCTCAAGGGCACCTCAGTCGTGGTATTGAGGGTGGAGAGAGCGCTGGACATTCACTCCCCCCACCTACAATTCCTGCCGGCCCGAGACTCGAACCCGCAACCTTTGGATTACGAGTCCAACTCTCTAACCATTAGGCCACGACTTCCCCAAATTTCTATTTTACCCCAGAGCAAGCCTTTGAATGTTGAAATAAGAAAATGCATCAAAAATAAATACATGAATGTGAAAGTTAGTGTACTTGTTTAGCAAGGAGACAATGTTGTCAGTGAAGAGCTGAAAATGAAATATCACACATGTGATGTGTAAATAAAACAGAAATTTCAAGCCAAATATCACAGATTAGCAGAATACTATTATCCATTATGCATTGTTTCCAATTAAGATGTGATTTTGTCACATTTAGCAAAAAGTGTGAACATTTAGATAGGGGGATTGGGGGGTGACAGCAATGATACATGTGCACTGTTAGAAATTAAATAAATGATGTGAACAGTTGAAAACTTTTAAGAGTTTCTGAAGTTGAAGAACCACCCTTTCATGATTGAAAACACAACATTTGGTCATAACTGTGCTTTGTTTGGTTACTAGACAGTAATCTAAAAGAGTTTCTTTTTTTAAAGCAATAACTTCAAGCGTGGGCAGCCAAGCAGACCATTGTTGTGAAGAGCAAACATGGCCTCCACACTCTCGATGTGTAATAACATGTCATCACTGTCGTTCGCACAATATTGATTTGATTTCATTACACTGGAGCGACCGTCCTATGCTCATAGCCTTTGGCGAGTGTGAAGACTCTCTCCAGGTCCCCAGGGACTCGTGCCCCTTACGCTCACATTATGAGCTGGTGTGTATGCGCGTGTGTGTGTGTGTGTGTGTGTGCGTGTGTGTGCGCGTGTGTGTGTGTGTGTGTGTGTGCGTACAGCATGCCGAATGAGAGCCTTGTGTCACAGTGCACGAAGGCCTCCTGATAAAGCCATTATTTCCTGTAGGCCTCAGGGGCCCTTAGTGAAGTTGCCAACTATTTTTTCTCTCTTTCTCATTCTCTTTACTTGCTTTAACATCCTTTTTCTCGTTTTCTGTTCTCTCAAAGACTGTCAAAAACTTTTGCAAAAGGAAAACTCGAGGAAAAAGATGCAAAATGCCATGAACGATGAATGATGTGTTTTGCTTGCTTTCAACGTGGTTGACCGTATCGTCCCTGTTTGCCATGTTTTCTCTCATTATTTCGTTAATTCATTATTTCATTGATGTGAGCTTAATGAAGCACAATGAAAATGTCAGACAATAGTTAATATCAAGAGCAGACAGCCCATTAAAACACTTTTTTTGTGAGTTTGATTGAAACTATTACGATGGTGTATAATAAAAACCACTTGGTGTGCATGAATACACAAGGCATCGCTCACTAAACCAAAAATGTATGTATTTACACTGCAACAATGTTTTCTTATTTACCATCCAAACAGCCTTAAAACAAGATGCAAAAAATGGTTTAAGATAATAAGGTTTGATTTTATTGGATTAATTGAACCAGACTTGACTTTATAAATTATATCTAGTGTATTTTCCCCATTAGCAAGACCAGAATATTAATTAAGAAGATGGTTTTCTGTTCTGTACCATCATTGTAATTTCACAACTTAATGCAAATGTTAAAAACACTCTGATTATAAAGCCAAAACATTTCTGCAGGTCATGTTCTCCTCTCTTTGTATTTTCAGATATTGCTGGAGGCGACTGTGGACCGCAAAGGCTACATTGCAGTTGATGACATACTCCTGTTGAACTACCCCTGTTGTGAGTAGCACACACCTGTCATTATTATCATCATTATAGTGTGGGAGTGTGTTTAAACAGCATGAAAATATGAAGGACTGTACAAATGTGACATTCATTGTTATCTTTTTATGTGACAATGGTTTTAAGTTCACTATATACACTATATACTTATACATTATAAGTTATAATGTTTAATATTTAATGTTCTGTAACAATTTAGGCCTAAAATGTATTGCTCCAATTTTACTCTTAAGCTGCCTTAATGCTGCTTCTAGGATAATTTGAAGGTTCAATGTAAAAATATATTTATTTATAAATTTAAAGTGATTAATCATGATTATTTACAGACAAAAATATTTTTTTTAATCAATTGACAGCACTAATATATAATAAATGGTCAATTGTTCAATAAATGTATATTGCTAGCATGCAGTCTAGATATTGGCATCAACCATTGTCAAAATCCAGATAGCTGAACCACTAGTTTCTAGAAGTTTTTCTAACATGAAACTCACTTCTTTCAGCAGTGACGCATGCAGATTTACATTGCTCTCATATACAGTACAACTTTCTGAAGTACATTTTCCTATGCAGGTCCAGTTCCCCACAGATTCTCTTGATGGATCTGTAAGCACACATAATTTGGATATCAAAGACACTTTTGTACCCAAATTCACCTTTCATCCTTGTTTCAGTCTCTACACTGGCTTGTGGCTTTTAGCTCAGCAGGGTACAGCGACATTGTTACTTTGATGATGAAAAGATCTAGTTTCCATCTTGTGTGAAAAGTCTCAGGAACAAGTTTTTTATGCAGCCCCTTCACACTTCATTCCAATCTTAGGTCTGCTTTATAAGCTTATACAACGTCTGTAGCGGGATTTTTGTAACATGAATGATTCATCAGTGCAAAGTTCCAAAAAGCTGGCGTTTGGATAATGTTAACCAATATCCAAGTAACTATTTAGTCAACTAAATGAGACACGTAACAGATTAGTAAGATCTTTTTCTGAAGAGAAAAATGTGAGAAGCGGGAGACTTAAGCAAGTCTCCATTTCCACTCCATTGAGGTATATCAGCTAGTTCAGTTATTTTTATGCTGGTGCTACATTCAACATTTACTATGCAATGCGTGTATCAGTATGCTGCATATGCAATGCATGAGTTAGCGGAAACGTGAACTCTGCTGGCTGCCGGCGTGCTGAGATAGCCTGCTAGCTGCCGGACATGGTAGAAAACAAACAGATCAGAGTAGGGAGGAGTTGTTGTGAGGGAGTGTGTGATGTGTTCGGCCCTCCAGTGCAGTGAAGACACTGAGTGTACAGAGCTGTGATGTCTTTTACTGCCCAGGGGGAGAGTAGAAATCCTTTAAACATCCATAACAGAGCTAGATATTTGATGTTGACTGTAGACTGGAAGTTTATGTTGTAATGGTTAGTAGTGAAGACTGGTGTTTAGTAAAATATTTTTATGTATGATTTACAGAAATGGTAGAATTGGATGTGATTTTGGTGATTTGTGTCAAATAGAGACTTTAAGGGATGAATCATTTGTACAATTCCTTTTTCACCAACCACCTATAATTTAGTTTTAAAAAGGTTCTAATGTGCTGTTACGTGAATGTCATTCTTTTAAGCTTTTTAGACTTCTACGTAATTATAGTCAGAATTTTTATTTTAAGAATGAATGCTTTTATTCATCAAGCATGCATTATTAATCTGATCAAAAGTGACAGTAAGGTCATTTATGTTATAAAAGACTTCTGTTTCCAATAAATGTTGTTCTATAGAACTTTAATCTAGAACTTTTGGGAAGTCGTGGCCTAATGGTTAGAGAGTCGGACTCGTAATCCAAAGGTTGCGGGTTCGAGTCCCCGGCCGGCAGGAATTGTAGGTGGGGGGAGTGAATGTCCAGCGCTCTCTCCACCCTCAATACCACGACTGAGGTGCCCTTGAGCAAGGCACTGAACCCCCAACTGCTCCCCGGGCGCTGCAGCATAAAATGGCTGCCCACTGCTCCGGGTGTGTGTGTTCACTGCTGTGTGTGTGCACGTTGGATGGGTTAAATGCAGAGCACGAATTCCGAGTATGGGTCACCATACTTGGCTGAATGTCACTTCACTTCACATTTACAGTCATGGCTAAAAATATCGGCACCCATGGTAAATATGATCAAAGAAGGCTGTGAAAATTAATCTGTATTGTTAATCCTTTTGATCTTTTGTTTAAAAAATTAACAAAAATCTAACCTTTCATTGGATAATAAGAATCTAAAATGGGGGAAAATATCATTATGAAATAAATGTTTTTCTCTAATACACATTGGCCACAATTAACGGCACCCTTTTATTCAATATTTTTTGAAACCTCCATTTGCCAGTTTAACAGCTCTAAATTTTCTCCTACAATGCCAGATGAAGTTAGAGAACTCCTGACAAGAAACCAGAGAGACCATTCCTTCATCCAGAATCACTCCAGACCATTTAGATTCCCAGCTCCATGTTGGTGCTGCTTCTCTTCATTTCAGCCCACTCATTTTCTACAGGGTTCAGGTCAGAGGACTGGAATGGCCATAAGCTTGGTTTTGTGCTCAGTGACCCATTTTTGTGTTGTTTTTGAGGTTTGTGTTTGGATTATTGTACGTTTGGAAGATCCAAACATTATAAGATATCTAACAGAGTCAGTCACTATTTGATAGAATCCATGATGCCATGTGTCTAAACAAGATGTCCAGGACCTCCAGCAGAAATATAGGCCCACAACATCAAAAATACAGCAGTATATTTCATTGTACATACGGGGTACTTTTTATCCCTTTGTTCACCAAACCCATCTTAAATGTTTGCTGCTAAAAAGCGAATTTTTTTTGGTTTCAGCTGACCATAGAAGCCAGTTCCAGTTGTGTCTGACAACTGAATATGCTGGAGGTTGTTTTTGGATGAGCTAGGAGAATTTTTCTTGAAACCCTCCCAAAAAACGTGATGTAGGTGCTATTTGACAATTTTTTTTTAAGGTTTTCTGACCCTGAGACTCAACTATTTTCTGCAATTTTCCAGCTGTGGTCCTTGGAGAGTCTTTAGCCACTCAAACTCTCCTTCTCACCGTGCATTAGGACGATATAGACACAAGTCTTCTTCCAGGCAGTTTCGTAACATTTTCTGTTGATTGGAAATTCTTAATTAATGCCCTGATGGTGGAAATGGGAATTTTCACTGCTCTAGCTCTTTTCTTAAAGCCATTTCACTAATTTGTGAAGCTCAATTATCTTTTGCTGCACATCAGAAATATATTCTTTGGTTTTTCTCATTGTGATGGATGATTAAGGGCATTTGGACTTTGTTTTCCTTCCTATTTATATTTCTGTGAAACAGGAAGCCATGGCTGGATAATTTCATGTTTATAATCACATTGGAGGGCTCAAAATTGTGAATATGAATGGGAATATACTTCAGAGATATATTGCTCATAAGAATTTGTATGGGTGCCAATAATTGTGTCCAACGTGTATTTGAGAAAAACATTTATTTCATTTTAAATTCTTATTATCCAATGAAAGGTTAGATTTTTGTGAATTTTTAAAATAAAAGATCAAAAGGATTAACAATGCAGATTAATTTTCACAGCCGCCTTTGATCATATTTACCAAGGATGCCGATATTTTTGGCCATGACTGTATTTAGCAAAGAATCCTTGAAAAAACATTGTTTCATGGCTTAAATATTAGGCAGCACAACTGTTTTCAACACTGATAATAATAAATGGTCCTTGTATGTATATACTGCTGAATTATTCCAAACCAGATAGCCAGAATCAACTTGTAAATTCATAAATTGAGAATTTGTCATGCATATTGCATTTTAGGCCACATTCGTGTCTAATTTGCACAATTTCTTTAGTGATTCGGGTGCTAGATCAATGCAGACTGTGCATGTAAATAAATGACACAGCGAGTGCAATTCATTCTTAGTGAATTTTCCCTTATCTGACTGGCTTTTATTAAAACAAGCTTTTAAACATCATGCTTGTATATTTATTTGAGAGCTGCGAGCCTTTTTTAAGGCTAATTCAAAAGGCTCCGACAGCACAATTATCAGTTGTAATTGTTACCGATGTGCTGAAATGCATTTTAGTGACCAGCCGATATAGGGATAGGTGACATGCCGCAGAGATGCGGTCTTCGCTCAAAGTTAACAATCCTTTTCACAACCTCTGAGGGACATCTTAACGTTTTTAACGCTTCATAAAACTGTAGTGATATTTATACATATTTAAACAGAGAAAACTGACAAAGTACTATTAGATGGTAATAAAGTGCAATCCCAAACAAGCAAATCAGTGGATGCTGTGGTCATGAAAGCAGAGTCTCCTAACACCCTCTTCCTTCGCCCCCCTCCCCACTTCCTGCAGGCGGCAGATGGCATCATCTAAGCCCCACTGTGCACATTAAATAATTAAAACTCTCATCAGGACCTGGACACACATTGTCGAGAGTGGCATTGCGCCAGACTGCGGAAATCACCATTTGGCAAGACAAGTCAAAAAGGAAAGCAAGGCAAAAAGAGTAGAAAGAGAGAAGATTTCTCTGTGATTTAAGAGAGGGTGTGGTTTCTTTACTTTTTTATTCTCCACACAGAATTAACTGCAATATGTAGTTTTTAAAGACTTTAGGATACAAATATAATATTTTAAACCTGTTTTTCTGCAGCACATAACAGATTTTCAGTCACTTTTCATAGTGTTTTGCCTTGTGATTCATGTTGGCTCATAAAAACCTGAGCTGAGCATCACACAGTGGCATTTCCACAGAGCATGTGACCACCTGTGGACTACAAACAATGTAGCCTGGGTCCCCGCCTGGTTTTACAAAGAGGATAAATAATACAAGCTCAGGGTGCATGTACAAAACCGCATCCTCTGTTATAGCACACCTCATAACTTGTTTATCTGCTTTGATTGACAGATTTCAGATGTGTGCAATGTAGGTAGGCGGTTTACGGTGATTTTATATACATCCTGCTCAAGCAGGAAGCTGTTGTTAGAGAGGTGGAAAGCCCTGTGGTTACAGAAGGCAAAATGATTTACAACTCCAACACAGGCCTGCAAATCTAAGCAAGACAGCCCTGTTATGAAACCTGCAGAAATATTATTATGCTTCTTTTATCCAGCCATTACTGTGTCATATGGAGATTAGCCAAAATTTACATTGGAGATTGTTATGGAATGAAGCAGACAAAAGATTTAATGGAAACTATAGTCTAAAGGCTAGTTCACCCAAATATGAAAGTTTGCTAAAAAGATATATTCTTCCTCAGGACATTCAAGATGTAGATGAGTTTCTTCATCAGAACTGAGATTGCTTGCTCACCAATAGATCCTCTGCAGTGAATGGGTGCCGTCACAATGAGTTTAAACATCTGTTAAAAACATCACAAAAATCCACATGATACCAGTCCATCAATTAATGTTGTGTAATAAACAAATCCATGAAGACAAAAACGGTTCTAAACAAATATGTTTGTGGGTTTAGATGAGAAGACAAAGGGAAATGGACATTTTCACTGGAGGAAATGTTATTATGGATTATGAATTGATAGTTTAAAAGCCTTGATGGATTTGTTTATTACAAACTCACAGCTTTTCACTTCACAAGACTTTAATTGATAGACTGGAGGGGTGTGGAATTCTTGTGGATTATTATGGTGTTTTTATCAGCTGTTTGAACTCTCATTCTGACGGCACCCATTCATTGCTGAGGATCCATTGGTGAGCAAGTGATGTAATGCTAAATTTCTCCAAATATGTTTAGATGAAGCAAACCTTATCTACATATTGTATGGCCCGAGCATGAATAAATTAACAGATGAAAGATAGATTACAGCCACAGTATGTGGGTATCCAAATTATATTGAAGCCATATCCAACTTTTTTTAATGAGTTTGCATTTTAATCTTTAATAAAACATTCATGCTGTTGTTATGCCGGAGCAGTGAAAGTGAGTTTTGTCCCTTATCACCACGCAAATAGAAACAGTTCAGTAGTTCAAAATATTAAATTATACATAAACCATACACTGTTAAAGTAACAATCAGACTGTCAGATGTGCAGAGCTGGCTGCAGTTCCCAAAGGAGCTCTCGGCTATCTGAGACTAAACAGTGTTAACTACCACATGAAGCTATTCGTGTTGCCTGAGGGCCTTTTTACATCTGACACCCATTCAATGGACTGGTTTAAAATCTAAAAAGTTTCATACGCGCATCTGCAACTAGAGCTAGTGTGGGCCAGATAGCATACAGCCACAGTATTTATCTGTTTACCTTTTTTACTTTTTGCTCATGTCAACCTTCCTGTTGACTTTCAGCACTTGAATGAGTGGTGTCTCCTCCGCCACCATCATGCTCTGAAATTGGATTCTTTATACAGAGTATTATGCAATATATGTGCAGACTATGTATGTAATATCTTGACAATGTCTCTTCATTGGGGTGTTGTGCACATTGAATTGGATCTTGCAGCAATCCTGCACCTGTATTTTCTTGTGGGGATCAATAAAGTATCTATGCTATTTATCTACTTCTTTTTTTTCTTTTTATCCTGTCTAATCCCCAATTCTATATATTCAGTTACAAAAAAAAAATCTTCAAATGGATAGATATGACTTTTAAATTCAAAAGGTCATATTGCAGTTTAGCAGAACTGAGACTTTACAAAAATCAATTACGTTTAAAGGACCAAGAACCATGTGTGCTGGAGGAAGATCATCTAGACATTATTTCATAGGATTCAAGTGTCTCACATGCAGGCAAGAAAACATCCCATATGTGGAACAATTTCACAACGATTAACTAGCCAATCAAACTGGAACAAATCAACATTTCTGGCCACTAAGAGATCGCCGCCTTGTGTTTGAAGTCTGTGTGAAATGACATTCGCAATGCATTTTACTTCAGAAATATGGTATGTTTGAGTATTCAAATAGAAAAATGTGGGGCGGGACTTGATTGGATCATAAAAATTGCCAGAATAGAACCAGTTGGTTCAGACGTGGAGTTGAAGGAAAATATTTTCCATGTATTAAGAAAGGCCAATGTTGACTTTTAAGCAGATTAAACAGTGTAAAAGTGGGGTTTGTATCATTGTGGACTATGTTTAAAAGTTTGGGGTCTGTTGTTAGTTGTTGTTCATTTAAAAAAAAAAAGTGATTGTCTTGTTGTAGACGTATCTGTTATTTTCTCTGTTTGATGTGTACTAAAACAGAAAATCTGTCAGAAAAAAGTTTACATTTTTAAATGTTTTTGAAAGAAGTATATCATTAGCACCAAGATTGCATTTATTTGATAAAATACAGAAATAAAAAAAACTTTAATATTATGAAATATTATTACAATTTATTTATTATTTATCATAATATTTTCTATTATTATCTTTGTGTTCAGATAAAGCCCCTCATTTCTCCCGTCTGGGGGATGTGGAGGTCAACGCAGGACAAAATGCCACTTTCCAGTGTGTGGCAGCTGGACGTCCCAATGAAGCAGAGAAGTTTCTGTTGGAGGTGAGTATACACTAGATTTTTTGTTTTTAGTGAGAATAATCAGGTTTTGTCAAATTCAATGATAATCAGCCAAAGGCTAAAGTTGTGACTTGCTGCTAGTCAACAAAATTATAGCACCAAACTGACTCAAAGCACCTGAATGTTAATGTTTAAAAAGTGAATTTTAGGAACACTTTTGTTCAAATTGATTCGGTCTTAAAACTACCCTTGTCCCTCAGAAAGGCCATGTTTATGAAATCAGAATTTCTTCTTTTTTTCATTTAGTTTATATCCAAAGTTTAACGGAAAACGAGTTAACTGTCAGTCTTCAAAGCCATATAGAGCTAAACCTCTTCACTGTTCGTTATATAGTAGAATTGTTCTGGGAGCATTTTTAGGCTGTAATATTGTGTTTGGAAGGAACATTTCCCAGTGTCTTCGGAGAACTGAAGTTTCTGGCATCAAAGGTGGAATTAAATCAAACGAGAGATTATGTCACATCAAGGTCAAGGACAGATGCCTGTGGTTGCAAGCTGTCACAGCAACACAAGATTCTGCAATAATCAATGTCCTCAAACCCTCTGAAGTGCTTATTCCTCCCCTAAACACAGCAGGAGATATATGAGTCTACAGCTTCATTTCCATTTTATATGGATGTTTTCTTACTTCTTCTGTCTTTAATCATGGATATTATGCTCAGAAAATATTTATTTACAGCCGTGGTCCATTACAGGATGACATTTGGTGACCTGAATATTTTACACTGTATAACGGTCTTAATTTCATTTAAATAATTGTTTGCATTTTATTATTTTATGTTATTTTAATTATATATAAACACTGCTTTTCACAGGTTTGAGGTAAATACAGAGTTTTTTTATAAATAAAAAATAATAATAATTTTTTTCAGTAATGATGCATTAAATTGATCAATCCTTGTCTAGTATATGCTGTTCTAATTATATATTCATCAAAGAAACCGAAAAAAGGAAGTTTCCACAATAATATCAAACAGCACAACTGTTTTCAACATTGATTAGAAATATATCTTAAACACAAAATCAGCATAATTATATTTTAAAATATATTCAAAATGAATAGTTAAATTGTAAGTTTTGTATTTTTTATGTATTTTTGATATAATAAATGCAGTCTTGGTGAGCATTAGAGACATCTTTCAAAAACATGCAGTTTTTTAAATCGTACCAACCCCAAACCTTTTATGGTAGTGCATAAATAGTAAAATTGTGTGTATTATTAAAAAAATATATTACATTAACTTGATTTAATACATTTTAGTGCATTTGACTTTTTTCCTAATTACATTATTGTCATTTTTTTTAATCAAGTGTGTCAGCTAATACCAGACAAACTCATGGGTCAAATGCATCAGTAATGCGTGGCACGCTTGGTCCAAAACAGATTGTCCACAGCTCTCCTATGTTGATCCTAGATGTTTGCCTGTCTGGCGGTTCACTGAATGTGATTGCTAGCTTGAATAAAGACCAAGTGGCTCTCAAAGCCAGATGATTGTACGTTTGGCTTTGTTTTATGCAAACCTCAAATTTGCAGCCATTGCCCACACATTTACCCCTGCTTTCAGGTGTGGTTTGTGTGGTCTTGAACCACATTGAAAGCCTAAACACTTTAGCAGCCCCATAATAAACAAACACACATAGTTGTGTAGCAGCCGCAGACCTCCTTCTCGAAGTGCTTTCCGTTAGTATGAGTGCACTCTCAGCGCTCATTTTGTGTCCTTGGTATTCAGAAAGGGAATGCGTTGACATCTTGGATGGGTGCTATTCACACCACTGTCTCGCTTAAATTACCTGAGCCGCAGTGAAAGCTTGCTGTTATCAAGCGTGGTTTTGTGTGAGAGATGTGTCTGGTGCCTCACAAAGCTCCACGTAGCAATTCCTGATACTCAGTGACGTGAGAGACTTTCAAGACTTATTCATTTTTGGTCCTTATTCAGATGAATCATACTTTGGTGTCTAATGTTTATGGCTCATCTTTCAGAATAAACTGAAGCTATTCACTGTCATTTATCTGAATGAACTCTGTCATTGTACTTACAGTAGTAAATTAAATGTTTATTCAATCAGATTGTAAATGCAAATATTGCCATTTATAGCAAACCTAGATACACTATATTGCCAAAAGTATTGGGTCACTCCCTTCTAATGAACATGTTTGACTACTTTAGTAATTTCTATGAGTACAAATCTTAATGTTTAAGCATATAATGATATTCTAGGGAATTGTGTGCTTCTAATTTTATAGCAACAGTTTGGACAGGACCCTTTTCTATTCTAACATGACAGTGACTCTGTGTATAAGGCATATATATATATAAAATGTTTTCCCTGAAAATGTTTTGTGCCATCATGTATCTTCTTAGCTGCTTCTCATATCTCATTCACAATTTTAAATATATGCTTATTTATATTTTGCATATTATTATCCCTATTGATTGTCAGAGACCAACTACTTAAATATAGGTCTGTTTCTCACACTCACCTATAAGATGATGTTAGGTTACTTGCGTAACTTAATATTATTATAATAACCAGTCATATAGACTACTTTTATGTTGGTGTTTTTTGTGCTTTTTGCAGCTTGACAGCCTGTCACTATGATATATATGTGTGCATACATCGCATAATTGAAAACTTCATCAAGAAGTAATATAATTGGGCAAATGCAATTTAGTGTTGTTTTGGCTGAGTATTTGTGTCCTGAGCTTAATGACAAATGGCTCTATCCCTCCAGATATTCTGTTGTCGCTACGGCTAGCATCCAGAAAAGTGCATTGCTCATTCAGTGTTTATGTAAGTACTTGGCAGCATGTGCTTGGTGACTAGGCTGTAGAATTTTCTTGTTTTTCTTCTTTTCTAGCGGCACAATGGTGAAGTGTCTTCAGGTGGTTCTGTCAAGCACTTGGGCCGCAACCGCTTCTCGGTGTCCTTTCAACTGGAGGACGTCCAGAAGCCAGAGCAGGACCTCTACCGCTGTGTCACGCAATCCTCCAGAGGCTCCGGCGTCTCCAACTTTGCTGAACTTATTGTCAAAGGTGAAGAGCTTGTTTTCTTTCCTCCTTTTGTCCTTTCAGTCTTCGTTTTACTGCCCATAATGTGCACATCACAAGATAATGGGATTCTGGCTAAATCCATGTCATTGTATTCTTTTTTCATTATAGGCTTGCATTCTCACATCTTACACTCTTTTGTCCTGAAATTGCCAGTTTAGTAAGAAGGATGTACAATATGTGTAGCAGACTTTTTTTTGGCCATTGGTATTTAGGAAAGCTTAAAGGGGTAGTACACCCAAAAATGATAATTCTGAATTTATTCACTCCCCCAAGCTTGACAGTCTGTCTAAAAAAGTCCAGTACAAAGATTCTTTAAAAATTTATTGTTTTGGGCATACAGCATACAGGTTTGGAACACCATGAGGATTAAATAATTACAATTTTCATTTCAGCTGTCCCTTTAAATTCTGAATCAACCATATAACTTGACACCTGCCCATCAGCCTGCAGTGGCAGCTTTCTCTGTCCACCTGTAAACCCGGGTCAGATTGATATCCCCTAAGCAAAAGGAGAAGTCAGGGGTGGAATAGGGATAGGGATGGATAAACCACGTGGGTTATTCAACATCCGTCCTCAAGGCATACTGAGAGAGGTTATGAGACAGCACCATGCTAATCCTATTGATAGATGTAGCAGCACGGATTACGGAGAGTTTAGAAATACGGCTTTACTGTATTCCACAATGTGACCCAGAAGAACTGCATTATAAACCTTCAGGCTGTTTTCTTTAAATGCAGTTATAACAAACCAGAAATGAAAAATCACAGGTAATACCCTCAGAGATCCTGAAAGAGAAACTTCTAGCTATTCAATTATTTGTACTCCCTCACACTGTTTATTATTTAACCCTAAAGCCCCTACAGCAAGGCTAAGCACTTTACATTCTTCACACCTAAATCACAGAATAAAATAGTATTTTTGTTAACCAGTTGTGAACATGGAAGATGGGCATTATCGCTTTTGTATTGTTTTCTTTAAATTGTTAGTTTTGTTTTTATTTTTTTATTTTATTCTATTAGTTTTTTGTCTTGTTGTTTTGTTTTGTCTGCTTAGAGAAAACGCCTTTGTTGTATAGGTAGCACTTCTTTTCCCAGCAGATAACCTCCTAATTTGTATGGTTCTCTTGCTAAAACGATAGAATAAGAGCGCCTGCTAAATAATGCCTTAAATGTAACTACATTCTGGGGTACAATTGCTAATGTTCTCTAGATCTTGTGATCAAATTCAAAACTCATTTTGACATGCAGTGTTTCTAGGGGACTGACTAATCAAATGGTTCAGGAAAGTGCTCGATATAAAGCACTTGCTCTTGTAGCACTTGTCACACTGACTCATTACAACTTCATCATTATATTTTTACCAAAGCTGTAAGCATAATCCACTTGGGAACATCGCAATATGAAGCACAACTTATAATGAGACCCGCTTGCATCTGTGTCTCTATGTTAGAGAGCTTTAAAGCCATTTCAGACTATAGCTGCATTCCCGCTGCAGCATGTTATTGGCATTGCTTCCTGATGGCTTTTACTTCGACAGGAGGTCCTATTTAAAATGCATTACTGCACCTCAGTTAAGCACGGCAGATTGGCCCCACCAGACGAGTCCGTAAAGCTATAGGCCCACATGCTAGCACGGCAGAATTGACGCAAGCCCATTACGTTCACCTTAGTTTTCCCTTCCCTTCGCTATGATCTTCTCCTTGTCTTTTCCAAACTGCCCTCCCACGCTTGCCCCCACTAACGAGAGGCTAATCAGTCCTTTAATTAGCTTGATCAACTCATTTCACAACTCACTGTTCCTCAATGGGCCCATAGATTACACAGCAACAGGGCTAATGCAGAGGAGCCAGAGGGCTAATGAGAATTGTTCTCAGTCAGTCAGTAAGGTTCAGATCTGTTTTTCATAGTAACACTGAACTCTACTCTGGCGAAAGAAGCTTTTTCAGGGTGAAATTAATCATCTGCCCTAACCAACACTGGATAGATGGAGAATCACAGAGATGGCCTGTTTTTGAGTCTCGTCGCATATGAAAGCTCTTAAGTCTAAGTTGACTTTTTATATTATTCTCAGAGCCTTTCTCTGACAGACAAGATGAGCTTTATTATTCCCTGCCATCTCGTATCCCTCCCTGGAGAGGCTTTCTCTGTCCCTAGCTGGATATTTGCCATCTGCAGCTGGCCCTGAGAGAGAAAGCTTGCAGACACAGCAGACCCGAAGATTAGTCATGGGAAAAGTCAGATATCTTTTCATTCGTCTGACCCTCGCTTCCATCCTTCCAAATCGATTTCTTTCACTAATTGTTTGATAACTCAAGACCCTTTGAAGTTCTAGTCATTAGTCAGGGTTTAAATATATATCTAAAAAACTTTATACCTTGCAAATCAAATGTGAGATTGTGGCTACTGTGTAGCTGCCCACCGAGTTCCTCAGGGGGCCAGATAAGAAAAGCTCACGTTAAATAGCATGACCGTGTATCTGAGGTTCTTCCACAGTCTACAGGCTTGCACATCTGTTGGTTTACTTATAACTTTCCCTCAAGGACTTGAAAGAACCAGCTATAGGAGATTTAATGTGCATGGCCAGATTGGTATTTTATCCCTTGAACCTTGTGTTTTTAAGTTGTACAGTTTGAACTGCAAATATTCTTTCACCTCATGTCAGCAGTGTCTGGTCATGATAAGCTTAAAAAACTGGGTAAAAGAGATTGGACAGATTCGGACAGTTAGAGTGCGTTAAAGGTTTTCATATATTTCTCCTGGGGGCTGCTTGAAAAGGGCTAAAGTATTAACATGTTTTCTTCATTCCCTGAATAGATTTTTACCATCATCTCCTTTCTGTCTTCATCACAGTTCCTCCATCTCCCATTGCTCCGCCCCAGCTGTTGAGAGCGGGCTCCACATATTTGATCATTCAACTAAACACAAACTCCATTCTGGGCGATGGCCCCATCATCCGTCGGGAAATCGAATATCGGGCCAGCCACGCACCTTGGTCGGAGATCCTTGGAGTTAACATGGTTACCTATAAGCTCTGGCACCTGGATCCAGATACAGAGTACCATATCAGTGTGCTGCTCACCCGGCCGGGCGAGGGTGGGACGGGGCCACCAGGACCACCCCTCATCAGCAGAACCAAATGTGCAGGTGAGGGACCAGAGATTGTCACATGCATTACGAAGTCCATTGAAAATTCCTGTCATATTTTGATGTTGGATGATGATTTTATGAGTTTATATTGAGAAGTCTTCAGATGCTCTCGATTTGATCTTCTTGTAAAGCAAGATTATGTAAAGTAAATAAACTCTCTCTATATACACACACAAACACATCCACACACATACAGTATATATAAATGGATTTTAGAATGTAAATTAATACATATTTTACACTATTTATTTATTCAGAACAAATCTATATATACCCTATACCATAAACCTTAAACATTTCTTATCATATTCTAGGCCAAGGCTGCGATTTAAAAGCGATTAAAAAATGCAACATTAATGAACAGCATGTGAATTTGGTCAAGTGTTTAATGCTGGTTCATAAAATACATATGACACAATTTTTGAAAAAGTGGATGATTAATTGGAACTTAGATTTTCTGAACCAAAACTGCGGGCATCTCTCCTGTGGTGCCTTCTTGTGCCTGTCAAAACAAACAGCAAGGGGGCAGTAATGCATGGTTCTACCTGCAAATGAGAGTCTCCACCACGTCCAGCTGTTTCAGTCCTGGAAAGGGTGTGAATAGGAAGATTCATCCTGTTTTTATCTGAGTGAAAACGAGAGTGAAAATGCAGGTTGAGGATTCGACCAAGACCTGGTCAACATAGTAATGGTCACCACTTTACATCACATCCTCTTCCAAACACATATACGCTATCACACAAATCACTGCCTGCCTTTGTAAATGACACATCGCAATCATTCCCAGCTTGTTACTGAGACCAGACACCTACCATTCATCAGCCAGCAAGACGAAAAGAGGCAGCCAGGTGAAAAAGGGAATGCGGAAAAGCATGACAACACAGTAGGCTTTAGAATGACATAGCAGGGAGAAAAAGACATCAGCAGATAAGACGAGAGAGTCGGAACGAGAAAGATTCGTCTGTGAGTCACTTGGAGAGACGTATTTTGTCTTAAACAGCTTTTGTCTCTAAAAGAAAGGCGGAGAAAATGAGGAGCAGACGTTCACGCTAAATATTTCCTACTGTTTCCATTTCCACTTCCACATTAAGTCTAGATTGAAATTCTTCTTTAAATGGAGTATTTGCATCATATTCCCAGTGGTGCCTCGCTGCACATGAATATTGGGGCTGTTTAAGCTGCTGTCATATTTTCTGAACTGTTGAAGATGTAATTTTGACTCAATAGAAGCACATCAGTGGGATTGGAAGTAAAATTAGGTTTTCCATACTTCGCTCGTGCTCAGATCTCCTGTGTATTCTGCCGTCAACTGAATAGAAGTCGAAGATATAATTGAGTGCTTGGAGAAGTGTGCTAGTGGGAACACCATGTTGTGTCAGAGGCTATGAAGTTTTGATTTGTTTGACGGCTTGCTCAAACACACACGCATACGCTGGTACGTTCGCTGTGATGACTTATTAATCACAGTTGAAAAGGGGTTAGCTTTACAGTCATGTGACTCGATATTCAGATTAGCCTCCAGAGAGCTCTGTCACCAAAAAATATTAGGCTTAGCCGCTGCTGCAGGACAAGATGTTTTTTTGTAACATCATCTTCTATAGTTTTTATTCAAAATGTTATATTTGACTGAATTTGATGGATTTATGGTTCTTTACTAAATGCATTAGCTTCAGCTATCAAGGGAGGGACATTTTATTCTTCAGAGGTCTGGTCATGGAGCTTTCAAGTATGTTTCACTTAAAGAGACAGTTCATCCATAAATGGACATTCTGTCATCATTTACTCACCCTCATGTCGTTCCATACCTGAATTACTTGTTTTTTCTTCTGTGGAACAGAAAAGAAGATTTTTTTTTTTTTCAAGCAGTGCAAGTATTGGTTACTTGGGTACAGCACCCCAAAAAATCACAGACCCCCACTGGTCATATTTTTGCCCTGATTCTTTTTTTCTCTCGCTTTTTGGATGGAGAGAAGTGTCAGCTCATCTGTCTTCATCCTGCAGGTGAATCCACCTCCTCCATTACAAAGATGACTGTAATCATCTTCTCTGGCTCCATATGAGCCGCACAAAATGGCCTCCATCCGGGGATGCCATTACCTCCTGTACACAGACCTGATGCTGACAATCTTCCTTGTTGATATATCCCTTTCTGGCATCCAACAAGATCTTGTTAGTTTATTTGTTTGTGCAGTTAGGCTCGCCTTATATGGTTTCTCTCTCCTAGCAGCTTATTATTATTTTGTGTTTCACTGCAAGAACGTTAGATACTTCCAGGACCTTGGGTGACTTCTCCGCCAAAAAAGTGGAAGAAAGTGAATTGAATGATGAGATGACTAGGTTGTTTCTGGCTGCAGCTGAAGATTGCATCCTGGTGCGCGGCTCTAGGTAGTGACCTACATAAAAATGATGAAAGCAGGCACAGTCCTGTGGGCACAGCCAAGGAACTGGTAGACATTTCGCCGAACACGGCCAGGTGTGCTTGATGAGGCGTTGTTGTGATTAGGAGCAGGATGTGATGTGAAGGAATGTTCCTCAGAGGAGAGGGAGATTAGAAAGGGGAAAAAGATGGAAGAATGGGACAAACATTGTACTTCCGCCACAGACTGGTTCACAGATGGACCTCCACCTGCTGCTGGGTCTCTTTAGGTGTTCATTGGAGTGAGTTACACTCTGGATTGTAATGACTTAAAGGTACAGTGCACCCAAAAAAAGCAAAAAAATAAATGTTTTACTCACCTTTGTGATATTCCAAACTTGTATGACTTTTTCTTCTGCCAAACACAAAATAAGTCAATGAGACTTTTATTGTATGGCCAAAAAGAGTTTAAACATTTTTCAAAACATATTTTGTGTTCTTCAGAAGAAAGTCAAACATTCTCATCATTTACTCATCCTTGTGACATTCCAAACATGTTTGACTTTCTTTCTTGCATGAAATAAAAAAGTCGTGACGTATTGTCAAGTATGGTGACCCATACTCGAAATTGGTGCTCTGCGTTTAACCCATCCAAGTGCACATACACAGCAGTGAGTAGTGAACAAATGCACACACACACACACACACACCGTGAACACACACCCGGAGCAGTGGGCAGCCATGCTGCAGCGCCCGGGGAGCAATTGGGGGTTCGGTGCCTTGCTCAAGGGCACCTCAGTCGTGGTATTGAGGGTGGAGAGAGCGCTGTACATTCATTCCCCCCACCTACAATCCCTGCCGGCCGGGGACTCGAACCCGCAACCTTTCGATTACGAGTCCGACTCTCTAACCATTAGGCCACGACTTCCCCACAAAATAAGGTAATGTTTTCAACAGCGTACTGCTGTTTTCCCCATGCAATGAAAGTTGACCGTGATGAGTGCTGCAAAATCCCCAAAAGGGACAAAAGCACAATAAAATAATGTTATGCTGAATACGTTTTCTGAATGGAGCTTTGTGTGAGGAACAGACCAAAAGACAGAGCACCAAGTTTGAAATCTGTGATGGTTGAATAGTAATCAGTAAATCATGATTTAAATTTCAGTCTGTTCCTCACACAAAACTATTGTACCTGTATGACTTCAGAAAACATTAAATATCCTGCACAAGTCATGAGTCAGGAATCTGACATTATGCACAAGTCATGAGTCAGTATCTGAATTATGACATTTTTATGGTACTTTATAGTTCCTTCTGGAGCTTGACAACCATTGGTCACTATATACAATATATTTCAAAAGTTTTAAATGGATCAAAAAGGACAGAAAAAAGCCATTTATAATGTTTCAAATTATTAATATTTCAAATAAATGCTGTTCTTTTAAACTTTCTATTCATCAAAGAATCCTGAAAAAAAGTGTCATGGTTTTATCAAAAATATGCAGCTCAATTGTTTTCCACAATGATAGTAATTAGAATTGTTTCTTGAGCACCAAATCAACATAGAATGATTTCTGAAGGATCATGTGACCCTGAAGACCGAAGGAATGACTGCTGTAATTTCATTTTGGCATTACAGGAATAAATTACATTCCAAAACATATTAAAACAGAACAGTTATTTTAAATTATTGTAATATTTCACAATATTGTACAACTGCGCAAGTGATGCAAATCATTTCTGGGTGAACTATCCCTTTAATAAATGTCTTTAATAAGAGTAACATATAGCAGTTTATTCTTTCATGATTTGTATTCCCATAATTTAAAGTCAGATATGAATGCTCTTATGCACATTTGATTAAACCCACTCCCATCCATCTCAATATAAACGATTTTACCCCAGATATCACAGAATCATGTTTTCCATCCTTTATCCTTTTACAAACCAACGACCAGAACTTCACGCCCATTAGTTCACTGTATAACCTTAGTTCTCTCAGAACCACCTCATGTATCAACATTATCTAGAGTAATGGGACAGAAACTGGTCTTGTTTGGACTTCCAGCTGCCCGTGAGGAATTGAAATGCTGCCCCAGGCCCCTGGCTGCTCTCTCTGGGTTCGGTCCCATCTCAGACGGGAGCCAAGGAGTGGGCGCTCGAAGCGCTGCTCTTGGCATCCAGACAAAGCCTTCGAACTAGGTTAAGGGAAGTAGGGTGACACAAAAGGCCCTTTTGAGCTCCTCAAAGAGCACAGTGTAGACTCTTGGATTGTTTTAAAGACGACACAAGCCAACAGCATCCCATTAGTTTGCTTTTAACTAACAATCAATAGTTCCATTAAGACGATCATCACTCTATTTTGGTCGTATTTCCTGTGGAGGCAAATGGGACCTTTTGACATTCAGTGTGTATTTTAGGAAACGAACATCGTTCATTCGTGTCATTTTCAGGTCCACTAAGTGCTTCTGTTGATAAGAAATTCAATCGCGCTGGAAGTTAATCTAAATGTAAATCTACAAATGAAACGAAATGTACATCTAAATATAGACCTTAAGGAAATGTGTAGAGAGATGTGGTCGAAAGTGATGTGTGAGATATTTCAGGATTAACGGAGCTTAATGTTACGAGTGCATTTCTGCAAGAGAAGTGCGGAATTAGTATTCTGCGATCCATATACGTTCTCCTCGGAGGACTTCAAGACGAAATGCATTTCCTCTAATTCGCTGTCCTCACGGTCTTGATGCATTAGCTACCTCACCTTACCTTTAGTAGTAATCCTAATTCTTAAGAGCATGTCTTCTGAGCATCGGTTCGATAGGAATAATAAAGACCTTGAGCTGTGACCTCATACTTTTCACACGAAGTGCGCACTTCACATCCTCTTTGTTGTATCTTTCCACTTGGGTCCATTAGTCATCAGGTCCCATTAAAAGAACAAAGGAATACAATACATTATGTGGAGATATATTTGACCAAAATGCATTGATTGTCTTAATAATAGACCGTGACAAATGCGCTCATTGATAGTGAGGCTGGATGCCCTTGGTTCATCCTCCCTCACTGTGAGAAACACTAAGGTTGCTGTGTGCCCTACAGACAGTAGCTTCCTCTGTCTCTTTATATAGCATATGCCAAAGGTGGTCGCTGATCTTTCTGCCCCCGGTAAATAAGAAAGTACGAACACAGATGTGAGTTATGCCAAAAATAGTTGGCCTAACGCAACGACCTTGCACTAATGGTAACTGGCAGAGCTGAGTGTCCTTGAACGGGGCTCGTGGCCCCTGGACAAGGTGCAGGCAGATACTCGATTTGCTTAGCGACACAAAGGTGGCAAATGGCGGGAGAGAGAGTACAACCTGCAGCCGGTGGAATTAATTAATGTAATTTGGCATGAGTTGTGTTCTCATTAGCAGGTGGTCCGTCAACCTTTTTGACCGTGGTGGCGAGAAGTCTTGTGACCTGGTGATGTCCACGTGCAGATTCCCTGCATTTTTGGCTTATGTTAACAAAATGTTTCACCATTTTCTATTCCAATAGAGCCCATGCGGGCACTGCGTGGTCTTCGAGCCTCGGAGATCCAGTCCCGGCAGCTGACCTTGCAGTGGGAGACGCCGGCCTTCAACCTGACCCGCTGCCACACGTATTCGGTCTCCTTGTGTTACCGCTACACGACCGCAGGGGGCGGCGGTGGGCACAATACCACGGTGAGAGAATGCCTGGCTGTGGAGCACAACACTTCACGCTTCACCCTGAGAGATCTGCCTCCTTTTCACACCATCCAAATACGCCTGGCACTCGCCAACACCGAGGGCAAGAAGGAAGGGAAGGAGGTCATGTTTCAAACTGAGGAGGACAGTGAGTAGCTTTCAATGAGTATTAATCTGTATATGTCATTTGTTGTATTTCTATTGCAGTTGTGCCTGGGTTTCAAGAGTTGGGAAGCGCAGATGTCTCATGAATCATTGTGTCACAAAATGTGATAATACTACTACAGACTACTACTAATAAGTAAAATACTGTAGACCGTTTTCACATTTCCGGGTTTCTCAGCAGCGGAAGTCGTCATAGTTGAGTTAACTTAGAGAGCAGTGAATGGGAGAGTACCACAAATATATTTTTTGCATTCGCATTTGCTCAAATAGTAAAAGAAAAAAAAAATTGAGAGAGACTGTCAACGGCAGTCAGAAGAGAGAAAGAATGATGTAAAATTTACTGTCCCGCCCATAAACGCTGCATTAGAAACACCCTCGCATTAGCTTGAACTAGTTTTTTTTGTAATTTGATGCAAAGGTGATATAATACAAAGTATAGTGTTATAAATGTACATACATTTAAAAAAAATTATAATAAAATATAAAAAACTTTTGTGGATTTACGATGCTGATGACCATTGAAACGCCATCTTGTGAAAAGGGTCCATGATTGACCAAGTTCAGAAGTACATTTTTACAATATTTACAAATGGAAATAGGCCAAATTTCCCAAATCCTGTCCATTTAAGAGCTCACCTATTCATCATTTAGAGAAATTAGGCTTTAAAATGAGACAAACATAGTGACTGAAAGCCTATTTTCCAGTTAATAATCAAACGTTTACCAATTAAAGTAAATGTAGATGGATGGATGGAAGATGTATAGAGATATATATAGAAAAGAAAGAAAGGATGGATGATAAGGATGGATGGAAATAACAAAAAAGAAAAGGATGGATTGTAAGTGATGGGTGATAAAAAGTATGCATGGAAAGAAAGAAAAAGTAAGGGCAGATATAAGTTGAATGGATTAAAGATAAATGGAAAAAATAGATAGATTGGTGGATGGATGATAAAAGATGAATGGATTACTGAATGAAAAAAAGAAAGAAAAGAAAATGGGTGTTAACACATAAAGAAAGAAAAAGATAGAGTTGAAAAAGTTATTAAGTTGTTCCTATAGGGCTGAAGTATGTACTTCTGGAGTCTTCTGAATAAAAAGGTTTCTCTTAGATCTGTTCAACATCACAATCATAAAGACACCGATGTTCCCAAATGGATTTGAAATTCATTTTTAATTATTCTCTCCAGGGAGCTGAGCCATGAGCAGGACAGGGAAGATTTTTATGCCCATTTCTGTACTCAGTCCAGCCGGCTTGGGCTGTAAAAATTCTGGCTAAAGGACAAAATAATTTTCTGGGAAAAATTTGAAACACTAGCGTTTCGCCCAGACAGGAAGTATGATGAAAAAGAGAGGGAGGAAAGAGAGAGCTCAATTATCAACACTCCTCTGAAGCTTCAATCAGCAATTCTTTTCTTTCATGGCCTGTCACAAGAAAAAGTGACGGAGTCAGCGATTTTGACTCAGGCTGAGTGAGCGTGTTATTTTCACCACCGGCTATCTCTGCCTCACCAACTATCACCCCGCGCACACACGCTGTGCACATACCCGAGGGCTAACAAGGATGGCTCAGTGACAGAGCACAAATGGCTGTAAAAACATCTGCTGATGTGTTACTGCTGCAGTGTGTGAGAGCTCAGAGCATCATCTGTCTCTCTAGCACCATTTCCACTTCCTCCTCGTTCTTTCTGCCAGCGTTTATGTCTGTTAATGAACCCGTATTAATATTAATCAGCCAAAAAAAGCTGTGTCATCAGCTGCAAGTGTTGCCCTTTCTTTCTGTCGCACAGACTTTGTATTTCCTGCTGAGAAGTCCAGCTTCGACCAGCATGAATTTCCACGCTGCTCCAGGCTAGTTAAGGCTGCTTTCATGCCGGTGTGGTTGATTGATCAGCATAACTGCTGTTCATTTGCAAACCTAACTGATGAAGCTAATTAAGCAGCATGGCCTTTCTGGTGTATATGGTTAAGCTAGTAAAATAAAAATGAAAATTGTGTTCTCATTCATCCTAATGTCGTTCCAAACCTGTGAAGATGAAGAATGCTGCTCTCTTCTATACATTGAAAGCATGCAGGGCTGTCAAGCTCCAAAAGGGCAAAAACAAACCATTAAAATGATTCATATGATCCTTCCAATTATCCTGATGCCACATGATGGTTTTGTGTGATGAAAAGACTGAAAGTTATATTGTTATGCACAGAAAATCTATACTAAACTGTAGCTCTCAAATTAATTCAGGTTCTGTATGCTGTGTGAAGAGTTCAAAGGCCATTAGTTCTCACTTGTCTTGTAACCAATCGCAATTTGAATGTGCAGATGAGCTAATTAAATTTCAGAGCTGCAGTTGATGGCAAAAGTTTCTGTGAATAAAGACTGAAATCACACAAAGCTAATAGGGCATCATTAATTTTTGAGTGAACTGTTCCTTTAAGAATCCTGATGGGACATAAAGAAACCAACATTCAAAACACATCATACACTATTCTTTTTAGCGCATTCCATCAAATCTGGAGACCACATTTCCAGCTCTTTGATTCCATATCACATATTCAAGTGACCTGACAACAGTACTGAATCATTTATATGAGTTATAATAGATCAGTCTCATAACATAAAAGGCCTGCTTAAGACTTTCATAATGACAACGGCTGTAATGAGGATATTAGAGTTGACCTTTGGGGGACTTCAAGCGATTAACCCTCTCACTTTGAGTAAATGCTAGTGAAATTAGTAGTCTGACAATGTAGGATCTTTCCGTTTCTTCATTCAAAACCAGTGGCTTCTCTGGTTTCCCACAGTTCCCGGAGGCATTGCTCCCGAGTCGCTTACCTTCACGCCGCTGGAGGATATGATCTTCCTGAAGTGGGAGGAGCCGGTGGAACCCAACGGTCTAATCACGCAGTATGAGGTGTGTGCTTTCCTGCTCTTTACCACACTCGTATCTATTTCTCTCACGCTGTCTGAATCCGCAGAGATTGGCTCTGACGAGTCAGCATTTTTACCAGGTGAAATATCGATGATCCACAATCCTTGAAAGACAAAACTTCCCACTGTGTGTTAAAATTGGACTGCCAGTTTAAATTATTTATGAACGCGCCGCTAACATATGATCCCCTGCATGCGTGTGCACACAGACCTGACTGACAGTGTGCTGTATTAGGAAGACCTTGGAATGCGAGTGTTTTCCACCCCTGTATAATTCGGAGTTTCAGTCTAGTGGGCCGGAAGTGCTGAGTTGTGGTTGTTGTTGTTCTTTCTCAACTCAAGTCAGTGACAGGCAGAAAGTATGTATGAAGTCATGATTTGGACCTGGAACTCTGCATGCTGCCAGAGACACAAGAGTCACCAAGGCCAACCCTCCCTCTAATTGGTCCCTACTGCACCAGCCATCTGTTAGTAAATGACAGAAAGATGTCTCTATCTGAGTTCTATATGCTGTCTCCTACACTTTTTGCCATTTTAGAATCTTGCTTTATTTGAATAGTTGCCATATTCATGAACCAGAACGATTGTCCTAGAGCTACCTGGGATTAATTGCTTTGCTGGAGGACACAATGATAATTGCTTATGGCTGAGTTCTCGAAGGGACTGAATCAGCAACCGTCCAGCCTTAACCACAATATTTTATGAATGTGGCTGCTGTAGAAGATTCTGGAACAGTTTTGAGATGATGTCAAGAGATCTATCTATCTATCTATCTATCTATCTATCTATCTATCTATCTATCTATCTATCTATCTATCTCTCTATCTCTCTATCTATCTATCTATCTATCTATCTATCTATCTATCTATCTATCTATCTATCTATCTATCTATCTGTCTGTCTGTCTGTCTGTCTGTCTGTCTGTCTGTCTGTCTGTCTGTCTGTCTGTCTGTCTGTCTGTCTGTCTGTCTGTCTGTCTGTCTGTCTGTCTGTCTGTCTGTCTGTCTGTCTGTCTGTCGTTTTATCATTCTATCTGTTATTCTATCTATCAATTGTTCTGTTTATCGATCATTCTGGCATTCATTCTGTCCATGTCTGCCTGTCATCCATCCATCCGTCTGTCTGTCTGTCTGTCTATCTATCTATCTATCTATCTATCTATCTATCTATCTATCTATCTATCTATCTATCTATCTATCTATCTATCTATCTATCTATCTATCTATCTATCTATCTATCTATCTATCTATCTATCTATCTATCTATCTATCTATCTATCTATCTATCTATCTGTCATTCTATCTACTGTTCTGTCGTTCTGTTTATCTATCTGTCAATCTGTCTGTTGTTCTATCTGTTGTTCTATATAGCTATTGATCTATGGTTCTATCGATCTCTCGCTCTATCATGCTGTCATCACAGTTTGCATGACTTTTGGAGTTTTTCTATTTTTTATTTATTCTTATTTATTTAGTTTACAAATTTCTCTGTTGCACTACTTAATAAAGACAAACCAAAAAAATTAAATAAAGTAGGATACTTTATTATTTTTATTATTTACATCTGGGATCTAAGAATCATTCAGTGTGGTTTTGTGTACCAAAAAAAAAAAAAAGTATAATTGTACTCTTGAGATTAGTAGATTAGAACTGCCACAAATTGAAAGCTTATTACTTTGTCCCATAAAGAAGGATAGGTAATAGTCTAATAAAAGCCTTTAAACTGTTTCTTCATTCTTCCGTTCAGTGCACACAGATTCGACCTGCTCAATGAAAAGGTGGTGGGCCTCCCACAGCCATCATCTGTCTCTCTCTGTTCCTCTGTTCCAGAACATTCTCACACCCTTTCTCTCTCTGGTCACACTGCCTGCCTCAGTGTCACCTTTCTCCTCGTCCATGATTCAGGCTCTCAGGCAGTTACTAAAAAGTTGTGAGAACGGTGCTTCTGTCACGCTCCAAAACACCCATCTCACCTCAGGAGGAAAAGTCGCTTTTGTTTGTGGATCCGTCATTCGGCTCAGCTATGGCCCGAAACGAGATCGACGCATTTTTTGAATGCCACCTCTGTCCATCAGGTGCCTCCCCCGTTACCATTGGCACTTACTGAGTTATCTCTCCTTGATAACACGCGTTTCTTTTTCTCCCCCGGCCATAGCTACCAAAGTCGCCTCAAGGATGTTTTCTAAAGGGGATTTAAAGGCTTGACCTATAAAGTGGAGGCAAGGACAGATTTTCAAGCTCAAGCAGCCTGATCTTCTCAGACATACAGAGAGATGAAGAGAGAAAAAATAATAGAGAGGCAGAGCCTGGAGAATTCTCTCTCGTTTCTCTCAGATTAGCACATTGTCCACTTTCCTCTGAGCACCGCCGACAAAAGACTCACAGGGCACTGCTTTCCCCCTCAAACCTTCCCCCACTGCTATCATCCATGCCTCATATCTTAAAAGAGGCCGGGTACAGGTGCAGCAAATGTCTCCTAAGTCCCAGAAGCACACTGCACTGAACACTCTGCTAATGCTAGGCCACTAATGTTCTAATGCTCTGCATGTTTGTGATCTGAACGTTTGTCAGGCTCTTGCACTCCATAGCGAACAGAGTACCTATTATAGTGTGGCGCAAATGTTCTTTTCGGTCCTTACCAGTAAAACTTATGTCAATTTAATTCCCACATGTTAAATTGGGATTTGGAGTGGGAATTATCTATCTATCTATCTATCTATCTATCTATCTATCTATCTATCTATCTATCTATCTATCTATCTATCTATCTATCTATCTATCTATCTATCTATCTATCTATCTATCTATCGGTCTGTCTGTCTGTCTGTCTATCTGTCTGTCGTTCTATCTATCGTCCTATCATTCTATCGTTCTATCTATCGTTCTATTGTTCTATCACTCTACTTATGTATTGTTCCATTGTTGTATTGCTCTATCTATCTATCTATCTATCTATCTATCTATCTATCTATCTATCTATCTATCTATCTATCTATCTATCTATCTATCTATCTATCTATCTATCTATCTATCTATCTATCTATCTATCTATCTATCTATCTATCTGTCGTTCTGTCGTTCTATGTTGTTCTATCCTTCTTTTTATCTATCTAGCAAATCAGATCATATGTTGCTTAATGTCACATGAGGCCAAAAGTTCCCAGAATCATTTTATTGAAGAAATGAATCAAGAGTACACAGTGACCCAGAATCTTCAGTGCACTGAAAACATTGAAACATTTCTCTTTTTGTGGACATTTTAGAATTTAAAATGACCGGAGGTCATTTTGTTGTGCACCTTTTAGACTTCCTTATGTCATAATATGATTCAGGAAAACCTTTCTGATAATGGATCTTAGATCTTTGTTTCACTGACTTTTCACTTCATGACTTAGTTCACACTGCAGGTCTTAATGCTCAGATCGCATTTTTTGCTGAAATCTCGCTGCCATCAGTCTCATGTGTGAACCGTATACTACCCTGAAGTGACCCGCATGTGCAGAAGAAGACGTGATGTCAGACGCAGCGCACTGTGTTTGCGAAAATAAAAATGGATGCTGCTCCTGTTAGCGCAGAATTGTGACGTCTGTCGCATTTCAATGACTTAATCACATGAAATGCGACATGGCCATTCAGACTGAAGTCGCATTGCAAAACATCGAATATGTATCCGATTTAGGACCACATATGAAAGTGGCCAGGGCATGATTTGAAAAAAAAATCGGATTTGTGCTGTTCAGACTGTAATAAGAAAATCAGATATGGGTCACATTTGGGCAAAAAAGTCGGATTTGGGCCACTTTAGCCTGCAGTGTGAACTAAGTCAAAGTGACTTGGTGTGTGGATTTCACATTACTCTTAAATCATACAAATATTCTGCAAACAAGATGATGTTGAGTAGCTTAGGTTTCCAATGAAAATAGTTTCAAAAGAAGCCAAAGCTTCAAGGTTTGTGTGATGGCAGGCAACACAGACAGGAGCAGAGATTGTGAGTGCTTTCATATGATACCATCACGGTATTCTTTGCTGTAAAGGTGATACTCTAACATTCCCACTAGCTTCCCGCTGGTATTTGTGAGTAGGCTACCACGTATTGTTTATACAATAAATTTTTGATTTCGTATATGAATCATTTCAACCCACTCTGAATAAGGATGTCAGGATTAGTAAACTTTTGTAAAGCGTTTTTTGATCTAAGCTACCACACATTGAGTCATTGCATGTTTGCTTCCAAAACAACAGTGATTTAATGAAAATATGATTCATTTAAATGGTTCTAATATGTGCAATTACAGATCAGCTACCAAAGCATTGAATCATCAGACCCCGGGATCAACGTTCCAGGCCCGAGGCGCACCGTATCCAAACTGAGGAACGAGACGTACCATATGTTCTCTAACCTGCATCCTGGCACCACCTACCTGATCTCTGTTCGGGCGCGCACCACCAAAGGTTTCGGCCAAACAGCTCTCACTGAGATCACCACCAACATCTCTGGTGAGGAGTGTGTAAGGTTGTTTTAGTGGGCTTATAGCTGTGAATGTGTGTTAAACAGAGCACTTCCAATACAAATCCGTCCCATTTGAATGGAGTGAGTGTGTTTGAATGTTTACTTATTTGATTGACTCTCATCCAAATAAATGTACTGTTTTATTGCAAATGATGAATACCTCTATTTTTATCTATAAAAAAAACTAAAGGCATGCAGTGAACAATTAGCTATGGAAAGGCATTGACACAGTTATTTTTGACCTAATTGTATATATATTTTGTAGGAATTTCCCTTTCAGACAAAAAAAAGTAGGGCCTAAAGTAGGGCTGGGCGATATGGCTGAAAACTGTATCACGATATCAGTGTTTCATATCGGTCGATATCGATAATTATTGATATTTTTTTACGGTGGTACATCAAGTTCGTGGTATTACCAGTCTTGGCGGGGGACGACGGTCTTGCATAATTTGCAGACGACATTTTGTCTGACTACGGTCAGACTTATAATATCCAAAAACTGCCATACTGGGAGCTGACTTTCTCTTTTATTTACAATTTCCTCGCTCGCTGCGGCACTCATTTTCTGCTTATGAAGAGGAATCCAGCAGACCAGCCAATAGGGTCTGGCTGCAGACGTGCACTCTCAGCCGCGTGTGCGCACTATTTTTTTTTTTTTTTGCGCGTGCGCACTTAGACACGAGACAACGATATGGCGCAACCAAACTTGATACTGTTACATGATTGGCTGTTAGCGTGTCACTCCCTACGTTGCTAGGTTACCAGAGAGCGAGTGCCTTTGTTAATGCAACCAAACTTGCTTTGCAGCCTTTGTTTTCTTCCGACGAAGAATAAAAAATATCGAACGTTTTATCGAACACATTTTTTATTGATATCGTTCACGTGTCTATCACGATACATATCGTTATCGTTTTATCGCCCAGCCCTAGCCTAAAGTTAACACTCCCAAGCACCAAATGCAAGTAAAAATCAGCATTGGCGAGCAGTATTGGGAAGGTTACTTTGTAAATGTAATGGGTTACAGATTACAAGTTACCTTATTTACCATGGTGGCAACTCTTAGACAGTTTGTAGCCTAAAGCTTTCAGCTGCAATGTGGATTGATGTCATTGGTAGATGTGGTGCGCTGCAAATTCAAACGAGAACCAATCAAAAGCATCAGAATAGCATCACTTTACTAAATGGCCTTTAAATGGAGGGAGGCATCGTCCACATCAAAAACTGGCAATGCAAGAAATTAATGTTATTCAACATATCCTAGCTTTTTACAGAAAATATTCAATGTAACCCCCTTTGTAATCGTTAACATTTTCATTAATAACTGTAATTTAATTACACATTTTTTCTCAGAAACTGTAATAGATTACAACTCAGTTACATTTATTTTGTAATTAAATTGTACACTTCCAGTCAAAAGCGTTTGAGCTGTAAGATTTTTTATGTTTTTTAAAGCAGTCTCTTCTGCTCACCAAACCTGCATTTATTTGATCCAAAGTACAGCAAAAACAGTAAAAAAATTATATTTGAATATATTTTAAAATGTAATTTATTTCTGTGATCATTACTCCAGTCACATGATCCTTCAGAAATCATTCTAATATAATTTGCTTCTCAAAAAACATTTATTATTATTATTATTATTAATGTTGAAAACAGCTGAGTAGAATTTTTTCAGGTTTCTCCGATGAATCAAGAAGAGCATTTATCTGAAAATAGAAATCTTTTGTAGCATTATAAATGTCTTTATCATCACTTTTGATCAATTTTAAGCACCCACCTCCCCACCTCAAAAACTCCAAGCTTTTAAATGGTATAGTCGTGTATAATATTACAAAATATTTTTCTTTCAGATAAATGCTGATCTTTGGGTCTTTCTATTCATCAAATAATGCTGAAAAAAAAAAACGTACTAAGCTTTTTTTAAATATTGATAATAATAATAATGATAATAAAAAAATTCTTGAACACGAAATCAGCATATTAGAATGATTTCTGAAGGATGTGACGATGAAGACTGGAGTAATGATGCTGAAAATGTAGCTTTGATCACAGAAATAAATTACATTTTAAAATATATTCAAATAGAAAGCAGTTATTTTAAACAGTAAAAATATTTCACAATATTAATGCTTTTGCTGTATTTTGGATCAAATAAATGCAGGCTTGGTGAGCAAAAGAGAATTCATTAAAAAACTTACTGTTCAAAAACTGGTAGTGTAACACTCCAACACTGCTGGCGAGTATATAAAACATTGGTACTTGCCAGTTGAGAATGCAATGTGGTGTAGTACATAATGGAATAGCAAAGACTGCGTTGTAATTATATAAATATGTAATCTGATGCACTGCTTTGTAATCTTTTCACGTGAGCCACTCATGATGATAGCAGTGTTTTTATTGTCTCGGAGCGGCTTCGGTCACAGTAAATGCTGCTCCGAGCACCATCTCTGCAAGTGCTATATATTGACATCAGTAAAGTGATTTTAGTTGGCATTTGTGAAGTGATTTTACTCGCCTAGGCTATGGTTCATAAAAGAAAGTCTTTATATGTGCATACTGTATACATCACAGTTATTTTTATCACTTATGTTCTCCTCTCCTTGTCTGATGGGTCGACACTGACCTTTACATCTGTTCATTTGCTGTGAACAAGCAATAAATACCTTCAGACTCAGAACAGGTGCTGTAATTTAATTTAAGGAGCTTTTATATGAAAAACGCAGAAGTTGCTTTTGTTTTGCATTGAAGGAACAGAACTCGTACTTCTGCAGTGATGCGAAATGTACGTGCATGTGTGTTTCCGTGCACCTTCAGATGTACCAGGTGAGATCTATAAACTGTTGATTGAAATGCTTCAGATCATTCGGGAGATGTCTGAGGTACAGAAATGCACGTTGGCGGTTCAATAGTCAGGAACAAAGTGAAACAAAAACTGATTTCACAGAAAAGGAAAGATGCGAAACTCCAGAGTTTCCGGTTCATCATCCTGTGCTTCAGGTGCGCTATTGATCTCTGAGGCATGTGTGTGTGTGAGTAAGCCCATATCGCCGCTTAAGAGTCATTATGTATTCCCGAGTGGATCTGAGGAAGTGATGGTGAAACTGAATCACAGCAGATGCTCAGAACCCAACAGGCCCTTCAAGAACATTACACGTTTCCCCTCGCCTCAAAGAGAACTGACATCACTGTCATCCTCACCATTCGAAAACCGTCCCGCCTTACAAAACAGCACCATATGCTGCTGTCAACCAGACACAGCTGATGCTAAATCAGGATTCCTCAACACTGGACTGATGCGAAGCGATGTGCGTTAAAGCCAGCATTTTCTCTGATGGTAACAATGGAGAACTTCTGTTTTTTGACGGCAGCGATGTGACGGAAACGCAAAATCCAATAAGAGGATTTCGTGTGGTGGTAGGCAAGGCCCATTAATCTGCAAATATTTGGTTGTTTTGAGATTATTGGCTTTGGCCTGATAACCCTGTCTTGGCCGATTAACAGTCGGGGATGTTTTGCCTTGTATCAGCTCAAAATCTACCAAAACCATCCTTAGTGGATAAAGTTGATACATTTTCTAATTAACAAGTTTTTTCTATTTTATTTCAGCAATTTTTGTTAGCATTTTTTTCTTTAGAAATTTTAATGAAATATTTATTTATTTTTTAATTAATGTTTATGGTAATGTCCACATTTCTGACACCAAATTTGGGATTCAAAATCAAATTTAATATGCATATTTAGCTGCATAATATGATCATCAGGTTTTACACAAATTATGGTGTTCATGCAGTTTGAGAAGCTACTTTCAGTATTTCAATTGATTTTTTTTCCCCTCTCAAATCGTTATGCTGAAAATATATTTGTAATGGAAATATACATCAGTGTATATTATCGGCATAATTTGTATATTTCTGGTTGAAGGATTTTTAATTAGAAATAGTACTAAAGACAGAGAGATGCATTACACTTTTATTTCTGTGCATTTCAGTATGCACACCAAACCTCAGAGAAAGTTGTTGCAGCATAGATGCTTTGGAGTTGTTACAATATATCAGTAGAGGCTGTTAGAATAGATGTACATGTATGACCTGTTGTATACTTGCTTGTCTGTGCATACTGTATTGAATATGCTCTCAGGCCCTCTCATATCTCTCAGTTGCATCATATGAATGTAGACCAGCATTCTATTTTGTTTGTGTTTTTATTTTCTCTGCAAGCACTCAAAGCCATCCAAGGCCTCACTTTTACTGAAGTCCACTCAAGTAGCTGTTGTTTTGCCAAAAGCTGCTTTTAATACCATAATCATTGATTTCTGGCAGATTGTTTGCCTTTGCTCGTCAGCTCTAATTGACTGCTGATATTAAGGAAAGCGTTATTGCTCAACACGACCATCTCAGGGGAAGGATGCAGTCCAGACTCAGATCCTTCTAAATGAGTTTCCCCTCTGTTTGTCCCACATGCACAGCTTTTAATTACACCCTGAGTTCAAGACACGCAAAGGGACAAGTCTGAAGAAGAAAGCGGAGTTATATGAAGTGTTGGTTGTTGTCATGAATTAGGGCAGTCTTATTTCAGACAACAATGTGTAGTGTAAGGTGTTGTTCACGAGGTTCCTCTAATTAAAATGTTTAGCTGGTTATATTGGCTTTTAAAAGTTAGCGTAAACTTCACTTTGAAATGACAAAGTTAAGGTACACACTGGATTTGGATCCCAAATGGTTTCTTTTTAATTGCTGATCTCTCGTTCATTTTTTTTTCTGCCGAACACTCTGACTCAGAGTGTTTTAGAGAAGTTTATTTTAGATAGTGAGTGGGTTTTTAAAAAGTTATTAAAAAGATATTTTATATCTTTCTTTCTCTCACTTTCTGTCTCTTTTTGAAGCACCTACATTCGATTATGGAGACATGCCTTCCCCTCTGAGTGAGACAGAAAGCACCATCACAGTCCTGCTGCGTCCCGCACAAGGCCGAGGAGCTCCGGTCAGGTGAGAGTGCCAGTATTTTCTGTAAAGAAATATTCTAGATTGATTGCCACTGAAAATAATTTCTAATAAAGTGGGTTTTTATCTCATGCTTAAAACATCTGAACACACGTATTAGTTAGGCTATACTATTGTGTATTCATCAGGGTTATTAAAAACTTTTGTTACTTGAAATAAAATAAAATATAAAAAAACTTAGGGCCAGATTTACAAACAGCTTGCGCCATCGTAAAAAGTCTTTGTTAAAATAGTACTGTCAGGATTTACTAAAGACGCGCAGTGATGAATTAGCACTGAGAAGGCGTGGACAGTTAATTTTGCACCTGACCTTATTTTTTATGCATTTATGAGTTTTCCTTTCAGACGCAGAATTTATGGGAGGAGAGTATTAAAATCAATCATGCAGCACGATTTACTAACGTGTGCTCTCGTTGAATTACTGGTATTTGCGCCATTATTTAAAGCCCCAAAAAAGTATGTCTTAAAGCAGGCGGTGATTTGCTCTACTCTTGGTAGATTGTGCTGGTCATTATGGAAATGATCTGTGTTCTTTAATGTGCACCTTGTCGGTAAATCACACGCAGAATTTTTTCATCAGCGCTTTTATGGAATTGTGTTCTAATGCTAATTTGCCCTGTTTAGTAAATTTGGCTCTTAAACTTTGTTCAAAAAAATCTAAACTGAAACTTTAATTAATAAAAGTTATATAGACAATTTTTTTAAAAATTAGAAAAAAAAAATAGTAATAAGCGAATAAAACAAACTAAAATGAAAAAATATAATTCAAAATATTAACTACAGTAGTATCTCAATGCTACTTGAATAACACTCATATTTATTTAATGTTTTGTATGTTGTACTTAAATATTTTTCAATATATTGTAAACTCAGATTTTTTTTTTCTTAAAGGAGACACATCTGGAAATTATTGTTTTATGATAATCAAGAGCTGTCGATTGTGTTTAACTTGTTTCGAACCTGGAATATTCCTTCTATGTTATTACTATTATTATTATTAGTGTTATATTTTTATTAAATACATTACTATGTGTATGTATACACAGCACATATCAAGTGATTGTGGAGGAGGAAGCTGGTAGGAAGGTGAAGAGAGAACTGGGCGCTCAGGACTGCTTCCCCATTCCAACATCTCACGGTGAGGCTCAGGCCCGTGGAGCTCCACACTACTATACAGCCGAACTTCCCCCGAGCAGCCTGCCCGAGGCTACACCCTTTACTGTGGGGGACAACCACACCTACAACGGCTACTGGAACAGCCCGCTGGACCCCAGGAAGAACTACCTCATCTACTTTCAGGCCATGAGCAACTTTAGAGGCGTAAGTGTCAGAAACTAGCACTGTTTCTCATTCCGCTCCCAGTATATACTAAAGTATACTTCAGTTGTTACATGTACACTAGAGCATGTGTACATTTCAGCATTAGCACAGTACGCACATACCATATGCGCGCAGCCTGTTTTTCTAACCTCACATACTGTACAATATACAATATTATTTTCATGGAAATTCAACTGATTTTATGCACGGATCTGAAACGTTATTTATACATGCTCCTATAGATTGTTTGCAGTCTGCACAGCAGGAGATAAAGTGCAAAACCAAGGACCTTGAATAAATAGCGAGAAGCACCTGCAGCTAGTAAATCTGCAATTAGTTGGATGTACAAAAACATTATCATTGCTCGTCCTTATAGGATGTAGTTTTTCTCCTTTTCTCCTACTGTTCAAACCCATAAAATAGTATATGTGTCACAGTCTCAGTATGAAATTAATAATAGAGTATCAGCACACACCAAGCTTTGGGTGTCCAGGCCTTATTCAAATGGGAAAAACAGCCCCTGTCCTCCCCGTTCATGCCTCGATAAGAGGATAAACAACAAGGAATACCTTCTCGCTGGCATAAACCATTTCACAGGGATAATTGGGCACAGGTGCAGCTGATCAAAAGTAGATCAGCTGGCAGTTTATGTTGTTAGAAATGGCTGGGTCTGGGAGACAGAATGAGCTCGACAGCACAAGCAAGACAGAGCCTGGAAAATTTATCCGGAAAGGTGCCAAATTCGTTTCTAAATAGGAAAAATGCATTTTTCAGAAGCAAAATATAGACCTTGATTAATAAAGCATTTGATTCAGTCAGATTGGTAGTTCACCATTAGTTGAAAATATAGTTTTATTGTGCCTACCAGCAGTCTGTAAAGGCCCATGACCCACTAAGAGATCATGATGCCAGGTTGTCCAGGTTCATTGTATACAGTGCCTTACTGTATACAGTGCCAGTATTTTTATTTTTTTTTCATATTTTGTCATGTTGCATCCTTATGTTAACTGCTTTAAATTACTTTATAGGGTATGGTATGGAAGCTCGTTTTTGCCACTGAATAATAAAAAAAAGGTAATTGCTGCATTTTATCTTGCAATTCTGACTTTTTTCTCAGAATTGTGAAGTATAAATTTGCAATAGCGAATAAAAAAGTCAGAATTGCGAGATATAAACTTGCAATTCATAGAAAAAAAATCAGAATCACAAGATATAAATATTTTTATATATTTATACATTTTTATTGATATAAACTCGCAATTCTGAGTCTGAATTGCAATATATAAAGGCAGAATTGCGGGATATAAACTCATAATTCTGACTTTTTTCTCGCGATTGCAAGTTTACATTTCACAATTCTGACTTAATGATATATAAACTCGTAATTGCAATTTATAAAGTCCGATAGTAAGGGGTTCCAATTCTGTTTTCTCAGAATTGTGGTGTTTATATCTCTCAATTCTGACTTGATAACTTGCAACTGCATGTTATAAAGTCAGAATTGTGAGCTTGTATCTCTCAATTTTGACTTTATTTCTCAGAATTGTGACTTTATATTTTTTCCCCTCATAAAAGTAAAGCATTTTAGCATAATGGTTACAATTTGACACAATGTGGAAAAACAATGCATGCAGGAGTACAAAAATACTTTAACTGCAAAATACTTTAAAACTGTAGCTTGCCAAGAAAAAGATAACTACATTGTAGATTTTCATTTTATAAACATCCAATGATATAATGTACAATTCCTATTTATATGCTGGTGCAAAAACAATTAATTATATTTAATTGTATGTTTCCACTAAATACAGCTAATAAAAATAGCATATACTGTCATGTGAAAACGATAACGATTAACCGCAGTATAGTTAATTTCACTATAAGTGTATGTGAATCTATGAATTCACTGAAGTGAATCAAATAAATATTTGAACTACTGTCATACTTTTGAAAACAGATGTTAAATTAGTCGCTTCACTCGTTTTAGTTAGTTTGCCCCAACACTGCTGCATCAGTGATGAATACAGAAATGTTTTAACTTCATGCAAACCAACCTTCGTCTTGAGCATGACAGGAAACTTCTGACTTTTGCCTTATGATTTCATGGTTATTAGTTACCTGCCGTACTAAATTATGCGCTATTAAACCTCTGAGTGTTTTAGGCTTGTGGGAATGAAAAGAGTTTTTTAATGGTCCATTTAGATTTGACACCAGCTAGCAAACCTCATCCTCAAAAAGATGTGGGTGACATTTAGAAGAAGGTTATCTCGTTGGCTCAGCACCTGGAGGAAAGGATGAGCCAGCTTGGCTCATTCCACTCTTCTGAACAGCAATTCAGAGGCACAAAACTTGGACAGACTTTATATACGCTATGACGCAGTTGGGTTTTTTGGCGGCCTTTAAGGGAAATGCCTGTGTTGACCTATAGTACAGACACAAACTCCCTCCCCGCCAAACCCCTCAGGGCTTCTCTCGCATTACAGACTGAAATGCACCTGTCAGCCAAGCCATTGTGAATCCACCTTCCCCTCGGTTTCTCTCTACTTGAAACTGATCGCGCAGCTCCGTCTCCTTTGGGCTCTGCTGATTTACTTGACCGACCTTTAGCTAAATATTCATTTTTATTCAGCTCTATTTTATGCTGCAATAACTGCCGTTAAAGCTGACAGTCTAAGCTAAAGAGAATGTAACTCAAGAGACTTAGCTAGCATTTAGCACTCCCCTGTTACCGATTTGAGCAGTTCTGTTTTTTTCTCCTGACTGCATATAAACAATGCTAATATACTTTGCTTTGTCTCTTGGCCAACTTTATGGCTCTAAGTGGTTTTCAAAGCTTTTGGCAGCGGCACAAGAAAGAAAGTCCTCTGCTGCATCTTTGGCCATTATTCTGACAATTAGCCATTAGAGAGCTGTGAATGCTGTCAGGGCCTCGTGTAATTGCTTTCAGTGATAAATATATATAAAGACGCTCTTAAAAGATCTTTGATTCTCAGCTGTTTACAAAGAGCTGTTTTTATTCCTTTCTCTTCTCTGCTCTTTGTTTACTTTTTTGTCCTCTGCTTCCTTAACAGTCCTTAGAGGCAAAACAAAAAGATTGTAGCTGTCAGATGCTCTCTTTCACTCATACACACAGAAAACCTTTGCTGTTTTTTTTTTCTTATGGCACTGAACCCTATAGGACTGTCCAGACACTTTCAAACAGACTTTTTCTCTCTAATTGGCATCTCCATTTTTTTCAAAATAGAAGGCAAAAACTGGTATTTCACAGTAAAATATGTTGAGCTGAAATTACCCCCTAAAAAATAAAAAATAAATCAAAATGTAAATTTTAGAATACATATCTAATTTATTATATCATTAATTTACATCTAAATATATATATATATATATATATATATATATATATATATATATATATATATAAACAAAAAATATATATATAAGGTATCGTGACTTTAAATCAGTATTTTTTTTACTTTAAATATTTATAATTCATTGTTTGTTTGTTTTTTCAGCATAAAGGCACTAATAACCTATACTTCCATGATTATACTTTTTTAAACCCACATCATTCTTATTTTCCCCCTCTCTTTTTCTTGCATGCCTCCTTTCTTCTGCTCTGAACCAAGTAGGAGATTTCTAATAAGTTCCTTTCCCATGCCTCCCTGGACCTGTTATATTTATAGTGCTCATAATTCATTTACTTAGCTTGAGTTTGCTGACAGATCCCCTTTTGCAGTGCCTGCCATGACCGTTCCCACAAATTTGATTAAATAGTGCAGGGAAGCTTAAAGCTTTGTGTCTGTGTCTGTCTGATCAAAGCCCACTGGCTGTCTCTCGCCTGTCATTCGGGGTCAGTCTTTCCTCACACGCATGGTGAGCTATGACTTCTTACGGTGTGACATCTAGGACCGGCTCTGTGCTTGGAGAAAACAAGCAGTGTTTGCTTTATCCCTGCGATATGTGCTCATGGGAGAGTGTGTATTGGGAGCCATGGCACACTTTCATCTCAATGATGGCTGCTGGAGCAGATAAAGATGGGTTTCTCGTAAAGCCTGGATTGGCCTACATGACATTTTTAAGCGTGTGGATGTTTTAGGGGGGCTAAAATATCCATGCGTGTCCCTCTTCCCTCTCTTGAAACATCAATGCGAGTCCGTCTCTACCTTTTTTCCTCTTCCTACCGCCCTCGCTTTCCCTTTTGTATGTTTTCCGAGATGATATAGGGTTATGACAGGCTTTAGGAGCCAAGGCAGTTTGGAATAGATTTTCAATTAAAAAAGGCAATTCAGCCGCAGTTTGAGCAGAGGCCTCTTACTCCATTTCCGGATGGGAAGATTTGCATAATTGTTCCATAATGCCCGAATTAGCATCTGTAAATCTTAATTTGATAATGCATCTTCTTGTCGAGGTGGCAGGCCGGAATTGGATTATGGGCTTGGATCTCATTAGCGCTATTTGACAAAGGTCGTTTTCATAACACCAGTATGTCATCAACTGCGATTTCGAACAAATTAATTCCTTTTTATAATTCTCTCCTGGCTGGAAGTCATCCCCCCTGCCTCTTTTGTCCTCCGCTTCCATTTTCTGTACATTAAAGGCTTATATCTTATCGCCACATTCGAAAAGTACACACACTCACACACACAAGTAGGGTAGGTGAGTGAGGCACGGTGCTGTTTTAAAATGTATTTTTACTCTTTTACTTGCATTCATGCTGTTGTTGAATCAGCAAAAGTCAGTGTGAGCCCATTTGACTTCTCATCAGGGATCAAACTGTCTTATTTCTGCCGTTTGACTGTTTCCCACAGCATGACACTGCATCTCTGTTCTCTTTTCTCACAGGAAACGAGGATAAACTGCATCCGCATCGCCCGTAAAGGTGAGTTATTCAATGCTGATGCTACAGAACTTGTTCTTTGTAGTGCTATGCGTTTTTGTGAAAATGTTTTTTGAAAGACAGAGTGATGTGAATTGACCTTTGCCAGGTCGAAATCAACGTACTGAGGATTTGCATGAATTTAGACTATTTATGGGCTTCCATAGTATGGAGTGTTGATTGATGTGATAAAAAGTAAGGCATTTTAGCATAATGGTTACAACTTGACACAATGTGGGAAAAAAATGAAGGGGTATGAATACTTTTGCATGGCGCTGTCTATATACCTGCATGCAGGTGAATTTAGAATTTCGACTGAATTTTTCTTACCAGCCTCGAAACTCAAAAAAAAAAAAAAAAAATCTAATTTGTAATCATGATTGAATAATTATTAGTGGGATTTTAAAATACGTATTTTTGTCCTTTTGACAATGGATTTACATTCACATTTCATTCTACTGAAGGGTCAGTGAAAGAGGCCCTTAGAATTATGATATTACCCCCTTTAACATGAAGTGAATGTAAAGAGTTTGTAGACAAATTAAAGTATGATAGAGTGCCCACAAACAGTAAAACATAACAATTGTAGTGGATTGGATGGGTGATGTTATTCTGACTCCACAAGTGTAGGTTTTTCAGCTTATTTGCTATTTACTTATTCACAATGTACATGCCTGAGGGCCACAGCTTTTCCAAGATGTCATCAGCATTCTAGCTCCAGATCCCACAGGAACTAACAGTTTGCTGCAGGCGGATGGTGCGTCGGTGTCGATTTTAGCATCTGAGACATCAAGAGGGGTGGAAATAGACCACTTGAATGGGAGAAATTGTAACGCTAAATATGGCATCTGTAGATCTGCTTTAGAGTCGGGTTGCTTTTATTGATACAACTATTGCAGCAGCTGTAGGAAGCCCTGCCTTAGAATAACGCCAATAAAGGCCAATCACCTGATTGTTTACACTTGAATGTGTATTTTCATTAGCAGGACTAGCCTGAGAATTGTTTTGATTTCATAATTTGAACTAAATTTAGTAAGTCATTGTTGTCAGATTTTATCCCTGATTTGAAATATGTTATTTAAACTTCACAAAGACATTTGGGCCAAGTTCTCACAGCAGCAGAATACGCTTCTCATTCGTCGATGAGCATTGTGTTGTGTTTTAGGAATGAAGGAAATGTCAGTAAACTTAACAGATGTTGTCATGTACCTGTACTAGTACCTTTTCTGTTTGTCTACAGTTTTATTTTTCTTAACGCGTCCAACCAAACTCACACTGTTAAATTTTCAAGACTCGCTCATTTTCGGAAAACTCATGGTATGTGAACAGAAATTGGATCGGATAATTAGTCTACAATTCATTCAATGCGAGAGAGCCAGTCCGAGTTTTACATAAGTGTGTCTAGAAAGTTTTTCCGGTTTCTTGTGTGATTTTGCTAGCTTACAAAGACGCAGATATGATCTGCATGTCATCTGAAGGTTTTCTCCCATCAGTTTGCTCCACTGTCTACTATAAAAGCTTCTGAAGGTTAGTAAAGATTTGATGGATGAACTCACAGTTGGACTTCTGTCACTTCAAAAGTGAGAAGACTTTAAAGTTTTGTTTATCCCACCATCTTTGAAATAGTTTGAGGTGATGGTCTTGAATAGAATATGGGCTTTACTTACATTTACATTTATTCATTTAGCTGACGCTTTTATCCAAAGCGACTTACAATTGCTATACATGTCAGAGGTCGCACGCCTCTGGAGAAACTAGGGGTTAAGTGTCTTGCTCAGGGACACATTGGTGTCTCACAGTGGATTCGAACCCGGGTCTCTCACACCAAAGGCATGTGTCTTATCCACTGCGCCATCACCACCCACCTACTTCCTTTGCATGTTCATACAGATAGTCTTGAGACTTACACCTTTCAGTAAATTCTGAAAGGTGTCTTGAGACTTGCACCTTTCAGTAAATTCAGCAATCCCAAAAACTGACATTGTGAATGTAGCCTCAGAGATGTAAGTGTTTCAACATTCAAGCAGCGACCGAGGGATGCTGCCAGGCCAGGTTTTGCTATCAAAGTGGTTCTCCTCTTCCAGGTCAGTAGTCCAGCTCTGTGGCCATTGCTCAAACCTCTCAGAGCTGTACCACTGAGAAACTTCATAATGGTTCACTAGCTAATCTTACACATGCACTTTTTTCCCCCAAGAGCTCAGATTTCTGATACAAGTTGCTAGCATCTGTGGATTCCCTAAAGGGCAAAGCAGCTTTGGGATGTGTATTGGTTTACAGTGAAATATTGTGTCTAGACAGATTTTTCCCTTATATGGCCCCCTCCCCTTTCCCTTTCTCTTCTGGAGACAAGGGCACTAACGGAGAACAGGTCACTCTTTCATCATGTTTGTTTTGGTTGCTTGCGGTAGGGGAGTGGACTATATCAAAGCAGATTTGTCTGGGGCGGGCAGTCTCAGAGTAGACATGCCGCACCACGTGGACAGAGAGAGAGAGATCAGTTTTCGGGTCCCTGTCCAGTCAGGAGAAAGACCTTCACATCAAACACCACGGATGGGGAGTCACCTGTGCTTGTCAATACATGCTACCACCTGTCAGGCTTCTCAGAGAAAGATGAAAAGGTTCATGAGGCATAGATTTCTGTCAAGGCAACAAGAAAGAACCACACTCCTTTCTATCGAACGCCATCAGGGATCAGTGTGGGCAGGACGGTATTGTAGTCTTCGGCATTTGCCGCTAGTGAGCACAGCCTCCCAGTTAAATCGACCTGGCTCTTTTTTTGAGACTGAGTAATCAGGGTGACGACTGGCTTTCCGAGCATGAAGCCAAGAGGCGCAGTGGACATTTTAGGGCAGTTTTGTCTTCCCATCTGCTCAGTGGGCACAGACAGACACACATTTGGGATGTGGGTTCACACGCCAACATATTGATGAACAGAATGGAGCTCTCTCAACTTCCTCAACAGGAAAGAACTATTAAACAAATTGACAAACAGAGTGCTAACAAACAGAAGGACAGGAAACTCTTTCACTACATTTATTTCTTGTATTCTATAAATATCTCTCATAAAGGTTCCATATGATAAGAAATAATCCAGCTTGTCAAAAAAATCCATAATTGAGGTTGTTGCTTTTGATTGGCCACGAAATTGTCCTATGAATCAACAATCAAGGTCCAGAAGAAAATTGACACCCTGATGTTCTCAAAATGCAACCGAATTACATAGTCTTACAAAACTAAGCTGCCAAGATTCCCTTTTCATTGCACAGGTGACAGTTTAATTAACAGTCCCTTGGCAATCTTCACAGAACAATAGACTTTCGTTGTAACTCCAAGTGCTAATTTCCACTTTTGGTGCACTCAGCAGGTGCTCACATTAATCTTGAAACAAATTTCATGCCTGTGTTGGTCTTAATTGATATTCTGAAAGGAAACTCAGCACAATGATAAAAATCTGATCAGGTTTGCATCAAACTTTAATGGATGTTTTCCCATCTATATTTCATGCGATGAATACATTTAATACCTCATTAAGAACTTGTGATGTAGCTGTTATTGTGGAGATTATGCATGAACTTGCATATCTTATGTTTGGAATATTGACCTTGCATGTTAAGATGGAGCTATTATGTTGGCACAATATCCTGCATCAGTCTTTGTTTTGTTTAACAGTAAAAAAATATCTGAGCATCCTTAAAACAAGGTAATTTCACATGAGAAGCAATGTGTTTTGTGTTTTATATTGTTCCATTGGCAGGTCTTAAAATTGACTGAGGCTTATTTTCTATTAAAAAAAAAAGAAAGGAAGAAATTTAACAAGACAAAGTGCACCTAACATCCAGGATAAATTCTCTCCAAACAAATCAAATGTGATTTTGCTTCTCAGATGAATTTGTCTTTAAAAATTCAGAAATATTTTGCTTGATGCAATAAATGAATTTTTTATTTTTTTTTAAATCTAATATAATTTGTAAGTTTTGATTTCATGCAGTTACACTGTCTCACCATTTTTGGAAATGAGGTTTGTTTTTTAGAGCATTTAATTGTAGACATAGTAAATCTAAATCAGATCCCTTCACTGTTGACATCTAAAGAATTATGTATATTTAATATTATGATGCAGACACAGGCTGTATTGGTGTCTTAGATGCAATCTGTGCCTGTGAAGATGTGCACCAAAAGCACGGCCGTAGCCAGCTATGAGGTCACCGAGGTCCGGACCTCGGTCATTTTTTATTTAAAATGTCAAGCTCTCTGAATGATTATTTAGCCGTTTAAACCACCTCATATCACATGAGTGTTTGCAATTCATGTTGCTGCGAGAAGCTAGCGCAGTGAACGGGGCTTGAGAGCGCGTTGAGTGAGAGCGCGGGTGCAGTCTCCGTTTGTTGCCAGATCCACCTATTATACGTGTTTTGTGACTCGTTTTTCCAATTTATTGTGACACTTTGGGACGTTTATAAAGTGGAAAGTTGAACGTTAGTGTTAGTGATATATTCTTATTTACAAAACACAAGCTTTGAACTTATTTCGGATATCTTTTTCTTTCTTTTTGTAATTGCTTGTTTTTCGTAGCAATATCTGGCAACATTGTACATTCATAAAAAAAGCTTATAGACAATCTGTAATTTAATTGCTGACAGGAAGATACCACAATCGGTAAGACAAACGCAGTGATCATCGTTAATATCTGAAAGAAATGTATAACACTATCAAAAACAATAGCATAATACAAATCTGTTTGTAACAGAATGAAATAGGCTACTATGCCAAATAACGTTAACGTTACTGGCCAGCAGACGTCTCATGCTCTTTAGTTAACCTTAAGTCATCAAAAAACATTAATTAAAGCAGTGTTTCTCAACTGGTGGGTCGCTAAAACGTTTTGAGTGGGTCGCGGAGTGTGCAGTCAAAGAAACAACAAACGTAATTCTGTTTTTTCTGACGCTAGACTATTATTTTGAAAGACGTGCTTGAAAGCGGTTGACTCTTCTAAAAGTAGGCCTACCTGAGAAAAACGCTTTTTCCTCATTCAGTATCTACGGTCAAATGAGATGTTGTCCAGTTTTATGTCGGTGTCATTATTCTAACGTTATTTTTATAACTTGTTATAAAATAAAAATTCCCTCACCTAAAAAAAAAAAAAAAAAAAAGAACTTTCCAGTCCTGTCAGTCATACTGTGCTGGTTGCGCGCACTCTTCCATTACACGCGCAAATTTACCATGGTAACAGACCTTAACCCTCAAAATGCCACTTTTTTTTCACTGTGTTTTTTTGTAATGTATTTCTAAATGACTGTGGTCTCATCACATACCAACTTATTAACAAAAACTGTTTTGGAACTGCTACCTTACCTTTACCTGTTACCTTATACCTCATTCTCATCAGTATGTGCATTTTCTTATATACAGTGTGTATGTGTGTACATTTATATACATATATATATATATATATATATATATATATATATATATATATATATATATATATATATATATATATGCAAAAGCCTCTAAGTGCCATCTGAAAATTTCTTCTAGAATGGACATTTTTATCAAGCTCGTATATTTAAGTTCAGTAATTTCACTTAAATGTCAATTAATAGGTCATTTTAATTGTAATTTAAGTGAAATTACTGAACTTAAATATACGAGCTTGATAAAAATGATCATTCTAGAAGAAATTTTCAGACGGCATATATATATATATATATATATATATATATATGTCAATTTCCAAAAAAAAAGGGTCGCAGCTTAATGTCCATGGTAAAATGTGGGTTCAATGGCCTAACCAGTTGACAACCACTGCATTAGAGCACAGCCAAAGTTATTATTACTTATCCATATAGCAATGTTTATTATGGAAATCTATTACAGTAATCAGTATTGTTACATAACCCATTGTGATGCAATAAAGAAGGTCTAATTTAACAATGTTTATCCTCCAAAACAGACAGAACAGAGAGAGTGTAGAATGGCAAAAAGGTTCCGGCAAAATACATTAGATGTATTTCTTAAAAAAAAGCCTAAATTGAAAGACACACACACACACACACACACACACACAAACACGCGCACACACACACAGAGAAACACTATAGCAAATAGCCTGTAAATAGTTTGTAACATGTAAAACATTATATTGAATAAAAAATATTTCACAATCATCTACATGTCTGTCTATTTTGAAGTTTAGGCTATATGTAGTACATTTGTGGGTGTTATTATAGCACAATTCTTAACACCTTACTTCGGACCTCACTAATTTTCAAACCCTGGTTACGGCCTTGACCAAAAGCACTATACTATATTAAAGGAGATGGTTTCTTCTAAAATAATTAATGGCTGGGCTCTTTTTAAAAGATTCCTGTGGGAGTCTGACTTCTCAAGTCTAGTGTAATGTGGGATCTGTATGGGGGGTTTGTGAAAGTATAGTCTCTGTTGTCTTCAGACATCTAAAGTCTCTCACATAGAAAGTTGCTTTGGATTGGAAGGAAAGGAATGGTCTAGATTACACTACTTTAAATAAACTATTCTCCCTCCAACCAAAAATATTTGATTATTTACCCACTCTCATATAGTTACAAACCTGTATGACTTTCTTCTTTTCCGTGCAGTTACACTGAGTAGCCTACTGAGGCTTTTAAGATTAAAAAGCTTTTCAGTTATCATAGAAGTAGTCCATTATTAGTAGTAGTCTAATCCTTATGCAATATATTCCAAGTCTTCGAAAGTTATACAATAGCATTGTTAGAGAAACAGACTGGAATTTAAGTTATTCACTGAAAATATTGAATGAATCATTCTTTTGAGTTTTTCAGTGAATGATTCTTTCTTAAATTGGACTGATCCAGTTCTATACAACATGCTTTTGAGGAAGACGTGGACTGCTCTTAAGATACTTTAATGGTGCTTTTGCGTAGTTTTTGAATCTTCAACATCTTCGTCATAATTCCATGAAAAACCAATTGCACAATTTTTTGAATTTCTTCTTTTGTTTTCCTCTGAAGAAGTAAACTCATGCAGGTTTGGAACTACAAGAAAGTGAGTACATAATGCCATAATGTTCATTTTTTATTATTATATGCATACAATCCAATGCCATACTATAACTCCAGTCAATGGAAAGAATGCAAAAACAAAGCTCTTCAGTTTTCAGAGGCATTTCTTCGCCATTCTGAGTGAGCCATTGTCACAAAGACAGGGAAGTTTTGAAACTGCCTTTGGCTGTTGAGGGAGCAGAGAGTGCCATGGCAAAGTCTTTTTCTTGCTACCCCACATCCCTCCACATGCTTATGACTTATTTTTAGCCTTGGCCTTGCATGGAACCCTAAAGCAGACCTTTTTCCTCAGGCCTTAGCTCACAATCTTTGTCATAGGGCCCTGTAACTTTCCTTAAGGAAGAGACCTTAAGGAAGTGCTAACACTAGGCGGAGTAAGATGATCTCCCTCATCAACAAAGATGTTGGATTTCCACTGTGGATTTGACTAAGCAAACATGGCCTCATTGACAAGTAACCAGTTATTAGTTTGAATAGCCATTTGCTGGTTTCTTGGAGAGCCACTGGTTGTTTGCATGAAATGATCAGGATTTTTTTCTAAATTGTTGTGGCAACACACCTGCTTGCCTTTGCCAAATCAATGAATATCGTAACAGCTGAATGTCTCTCCCGTATGTATTGAATGAATGTGTCTCCTGTAATTCCTACTTTAATGTATGTTTGTGTAGAACATTTTATTTCAGATTTATCTGAATTGCCTAACACATATTGTTGGTTATATAATGTGGTATGCAATATTTAAATATATAACTATTTATGTATTTTTTAATGTAAAGACAACATATTAAAATTGTTATATATTCATTTTTATCATATATATAATTTTAATATGTGATCTTTAATCATTTTAGTTGGATTAGGATTTGCTGCACAGCCCCTCTGTGTTTTTGTGAAAAGAGCAGAAACATACAGATTAACATTGATGTTCACACATACTCATCAGCTCGAACAAACCCCCACAAAAACATGCAAAACATCCCCGTTCAAGCATGAGTGTGTGAAAGAGTATAAATAGCCCAGCTGCTGCGTGTCCAGGTCAGGGCAATTTGCCTCAGGCTCCTCTGCATATGCACACTTTCTCTTTACTCTCTCTCTTGGATCACACAGTCTCATTTTGTAGTGTGACAGAGAGTCATGCTATCCCCAGGAGCCTCAGATTGTGAAATGCCCCCTGCCCACACGCTGTCAGTGGAGACAGGTGCCGGGGATAAATAGCTGACCGGGTGCAGTTGGCACTCACGCCGCAGAGGAGGCGTGCATCCTGCGTGGTACAGTAGAGAAACGGCTCATGATGAGCGATTGAAGAAGCCCTCAGGATTGCCAGATCTTTAATTTCTTTCACCTTGGCTTATGACTGTGTTTTGGGTTTTGACTCAGGACTATGCTTTTCTCACTTGCTTTCTCAGATTGTCAGTTTTGTCTTGTGCCTCTGTCAGTGGATGACCAAAAGTCTCCTTCTACTTTTCAATTTCAATGTATGTTTATTTCTGTTAAACCTGCTGAGAAATCCAGCTTGTGTCAGATTTACTTGGTTGCTACAGTAGCTAGTCATTAACTGGTACAAGCTGGTTTAAGAGCTTGATAGGCTGAACTCATGTCAGTACCACACCATCCTGTTGATTGCCACACCAAATAGTTTCACCTTGGTTCTGTCTTGTTTAAGCTGGTTAGAATTAGAAGACCACTTTATTGTATTAATGTCCACACCAACACACAATGACATTCTGTTTATTATAAGTGTACACTGCAGTTAAGTTGTCTGTTGCTTTAAACGCTCAAACTTAAGTTGGTGAATTCGGATTGGCTGTCAACGTTTTATCGTTCATCAGCCAGAAAAAATCATTCCAAGAATATCGTTCCTCTGTGTTGTTATTATAGTTGTATTTTCATAGAATTAGAATGATTATTAAAACTTTATAGTTATTGTTATAGCTATCATCATTGGTGTTGAGATCATAATTAACATGTTTGTTCATCTGGTATAAACCGTTCTTTTCCACCAGGCTTCATTTGAATCTTTTCCTTTCCTCAGTACTTTGGATTTGTGTGTTTGTGTTTTGTTAATATGTTAATTCATATGTAATGTATATGTTATATGTAATTGCTGGTGTCCTTAAATGCTGTTATGCATGTTTGTGTGTTCTTCAGCCGCCTGTAAAGACCATCAGCGAGCTCTTGAGGTCACACAGCGCTCAGAAGAGATGGGGCTCATCCTAGGAGTGTGTGCTGGTGGGCTCGTGGTCCTGATACTGCTACTTGGGGCCATTATCATAATTATTAAAAAAGGGTGAGTTCCTCTGGTCAGTATGAGAACACAAGAGCCAGAGCATGTGTTGCTTTAAAACGTAAATGTGAAGCAAAGTGTATATAGTAGACATTATAAGTTACACTAATATTTTTTTTTTGTCATTGCATTAGATTACATAAAAATGTAAAATATGTATATATGTGTATATATGTATATCTTTAAAAAAAATTATATTTGAATCTATGATATTTTATTATATGCAGTGACGTTTATGCATATTAACGTGTGACTTAAGAGTCCAAATCTTTTTGGAGCCACTGTATGTGCTGCAAAACAAAGAACTGCTTCAAATGACACTTATAAGTCTGTGGGCCATTTTCAAATATTTCTTGTGAAAGTGCTTTTTAAATTAGACTTAATCTGTTCCTGAGAGACCAGGCTATTGTGCGTTCAGCTATGACTAACTTAAACCTACCCATTGTGGTTTATGACTTCGATTATTCGGCTCAGTCAATAGGCACCCAGGTGTTCTCCGCTGCATTCTCACGTGCCTCTGCGGAGAGATTGCCAGGGGTTTTCATCTTCTGAGATTATCTGAGTGTGAAATATTTAATTAAAGAAATGCAATTCAATTACTCACTTAATTAGGCCCTGCCCGCTGCCGCCCTGAACCAGAAATGAGCCAATAATTGGGATGGAAAAAGTGTGCTTTCAGAGATAATTAGCCAACGGTTCTCAAAAGGTCATCAGATTCAGTGGCAAATGAGAGACACAAGCCTCTCGTTCCACAAACGGCACCAATCACTGAAGATGAATCTAAGCAATGGTCATCTCATAGATTCATCTTCAACAACAGATAAAGACCATTCACCATCTGTTTTTCATAAGAATTTCTCACATGTATGAATAGTGATTGCCTACTGTTTTAGACTTTTGCCTCCTTGTCTGATGGTTGCTGGTTTTAGGGATGCACAGATATTAAAATTATGGCCAATAGAATGAACTGAAAATAACTTTGTCATGGCCTTTTTATTCATTCATTAAGAAATTTAATTTAATAAAATTCTACTTTACTGTTTTGACTTAACATAGTGTTCTAAAATATTTCTAATCTCCACCCAAACATAATTAAAACACCAATATAAAATGCATCCCTTGACCTGGTGAACTTTCTGGATTAACCTGGTTAAACCTGATAAACCAAACCAGGTTAAGCTACCCAAAGCAATCCAGCTCGACTACCTTTGGCTTCTTTGATCTGGTGCTGTATTTCTAGCTCAAATATTATGTCCAATTTGTTTGCATTTTAGTTGTCTTTTCCATAATCAGTTATCAGCACATACCTCTTCAGCCTCTGGCTTTCATTTTCCTACTTCTGGGTGAAAAATCTTTTATATAAGCTAAACTTCTGAGTGCAAGAGCAAACCCTCAGCACAGTCATTTAGCCAGAGATAAAGTATCACAGGAGCGTGCCTTCTTCAGCTAGAGATGGGAGTTCTTCCTGCTGAAATGGAAAGAAATATACCGGGCCTTTGTGTAAAACAGAAAATCTAAGCCATTTAATCCAAATGCACCCCAAAATGGAGTTGGAAAACGTTTGTAATACAAATGCAGATGGAAGTGTTCTCCAAGCGTTTCATTGGACAATTTAGCGGATATTGGGTTAGATTGTGCCTCTGAATTGCTGTGAAGGCGCGACTGCGGAGAGCGAATATGAAAGTTCCTCTCAGCAGGCCACTTTGTTTAACTCGTTAAAAGCAACAAGATGACGTATTTGATTAGGCCACCATTTCCCGCTCTGGCTGAGGCTTTGTGCGTATCTGCATGTGCCCCATTACTTGCCTGGCAAATGCAAGCTGCTGACGGCCTGCCATTTTTCACTCTAATCAGAGCTCTACCAGTGCTTGCATCTCATGTCCCTTCTTCTTCTTCTCTTTTTTCCCCTTTTTTGTCTCTCCCTTTATTTTTTTCTTTCTCTCTCTCCAGAAGGGATTACTACTCATACTCTTATTATCCGTAAGTGGCTTCTTCTCCATTGCACATCATCATTTCTCATGGCTTTTTTGTGCGCTTTTTAGAGAGGGGGCGGCAGCGGAGTGATGATCTTCTCTTTCTCTCTCACCAACTCCCCTAACTCGCCTCATCTCTCTCTCGTTTCCTTCACGTTCCATTTCTCTACCTCCCCTTCTTCTCTCCTCGCCCTCTTCTCTCTGTCTCCTCAGTAGGAAGCCGGTGAACATGAATAAGACCCCCATTACGTACAGACAGGAGAAGAGTAATATGATGGGCTCCATGGAGCGCAGTTTCACTGATCAGAGCACTCTGCAGGAGGACGAGAGGATGGCCTTGTCATTTATGGACACCCATACGTGCAGCACTCGCAGTAAGACGTGACACCACACAACACCAGCGCACACACCTCGACTTGAACTTGAGTTTAATTGCAGCCTTAAAATCTAAATATGTGTGGATTTAATTCTGGGTTGTTCGTTGAACAGAAACTCTATGTAATCTGCTGTATTAATGAAGCAACGCATGAAAAAAAACAAATACCCGAGTAGCATGCACTTGTCTTGCTTTGTTTCAACTCATTTATTCCAGTTAAATGAACTTGCACATTGAAACAGTGACTACAGAGCTAATACTTCTGACAAATAACAGGGAGTGACAACTTGCACATCAACAACAGCATGAAAGCAGTAAACAGTAATCCATATAACTAATCCATGATTCATGCCGCATTGCATGATAGGGACTGAATAGGTCTAAAGTTATGAAGGAATTGTTCACCCATGTTTCACGTTTCTGTCATCATTTACTCACCCTCATGTTGTTCCAAACACATCTGACATTCTTTCTTCCGTGAGATGTAAAAGGAGAAGTTTTAAAGAGTATCACTCTAAAGAAAAGTGAATGAGGACTGTGGCTGTCAAGCTGCAAAATGACACCAGGAACCGTGAAAGTATGATAAAAGTCTTCTGAAGCCACATGATAGCTTTGTGTTAGAAACAGACAGACATTTAGTCATTGTTCACGGAAAATCGATAGATACAGATAGAAACAAACATAATGATGAAATCTGTATAATAATTCTTATATTTGTTTCCTCACACTTACAGGTGCTAAAAGCGAGAGTATCAGGCACGAACGTCAAAGAGTGCAAATTAATGGATACAGACTTTCAGTCACGCACACAGTTAAAGTGAAGCTCAGGGACTTACTAGGTCACCTCCTGTTAATTTGTCCTCATTTGTAGTCAGTGTGAAAGCTTCATCCAAGCCACAGTCCTTCTGTAATCACTCAGTCTTTCACAGCTCTTAAATATAAGATGTAGTGCTGTTGATGTAGTACATTCTCATATGATTCCAAATCGAACACTCATTCTCCCCTGACATAAGACTATCAATCCTAATATAAACATAAATCCATGGAAAAGTAGGAAGAACGAGTAGTATACTTAAAAAATGCATTTACAAACACACACTCGGCAAACACAACCAGGTTATGATATGCAAATGGACTCAGATCTGCACCAGAAGCTCATCCTTAAGGCATCATGGTCGAGATTTTCAATATGGCAAAAAATAAAAGTTGAAAAATGCTAATAATATCCAATTCAAAGATATCTAACTCTGCAGGCACTGAATAGTTGATGTCTCAAAGAGAGAGATCTCTTGATCAAAATGAAGTTTTAATGGCACGTCTCAGAACTGTCTTGCCACATTTTAAGTGTCTGCTGTGTGGAATATACTGTCTGGGTTTCTTCTTTCCTATTTCCGTTGAGAAATGAGTAGCAGACTGCAAATTTATTTGAATACACAGCCCTAGTCATGAATTCATAATTGCTCCCTGATCATATTTATGAATACCAATTATAAACACAGAAGATGAAGTGCCATAAGCGGATGATAATTCTCAGATTAACCCCATTATACTTGTTCGGAGTTTTTGTTTTTATAAAATGTTTATTGGTTATTTTTTAAACTTTTCTAAGGTAGCTGAGCTGCTTTAGGTATAGCTGTTTCCTATACTGTGTTTATTTTATATCCTTATATGAACGATGTCATGCAAACATTTGTTCTGTGCTTGTTCATTTCTACTAAGGTGACCCACGGAGCTGTATGAATGAGTCCAGCAGTCTGCTGGGTGGATCGCCTAGACGTCAGTGTGGCCGTAAAGGATCGCCCTATCATACGGGTCAGCTTCACCCGGCAGTGCGTGTGGCTGACCTCTTACAACACATCAACCAGATGAAAACCGCAGAAGGTTACGGCTTTAAACAGGAATATGAGGTGGGTTTTGTTTCTTGTTTTGTTTTGTTTTTATTTTATTTTATTTATTTATTTTTTATGAACATCATGTTGTGTGACTAACCATTTTATTTTATTTTTATTTTTGCAAAAGTGAATATTTTATTAAAAACTACTCACTATTTTGCAAAAAAAATATTTGTTATTTTATCATTTCATTTTATTATTTTATTTTTGACCGACATGTAAAGTGAATAACCTATTTATTTATTTTGTGAACAACATGTTGTGTGACTAAATATTTTATTTGCTATCTTAAAACAGTAGGAAATTGTAAGAACAACATAGGATATACAGAAATGGCTCTTTGCTACTCACTGCTTAACTTTGTCAAATCCATCCACTAATTCTTCCTCAGTAGCACTCATAGTAGCAACCTAGGATCTTGAAACACTTTGCATCCTGGCTGATGTAAACTTGTTCGCTGGCTACCAGAAATTGCATTAAGCCAGTTAATTGGATAGGAACTGGTGGTTTCAGCCAGCTATTTTTAATTTTTTTTTGAATTATGAATTCTAAGGTTCATCAATGGTCTGTCAGTGTGCCAAGGTTGAGACTAGTCTTCAAATACCCTTGTTTAGCTGTTGTTTGACCATGTTTTTTATATAAGCAAGCAGAAAATCAAGTTATTGAGATATTAACAATAATAATAGTAGTGTTCCATTTATACTGTATAGCATATTTGCATATACAATCACTGAACCACAAAAAATGCTTTGGCACAGCTGGTTTTGAGTTTTATTTCAGAGGAAACCAGATCTATTTGGCTATTTTGGCTTTAATAGTATAATTTTTAAAAACATTCAAGCAAGAGGTTTCAGTCATAATAATATAAATCTTTCACAGCTGCCTACACAGATTTTCTGATTTATTTAAAGAAGTCAGAATATGCTTGGGCTTTAGTGCTGCTTACAATGCGGTCTATCTGGGAGCTGCCGTTGCATACGTGGAGGGAGCTGTCAGTAAGAACAGATGTCTGGCTGGGAGATCTCCAGCCTCCAGAACTCACCGTCTGCAAGCCTTGTCAAAACAGACCTCTGCATCCAATCCCCAAGACACAAACACATTAATGCAAAGATGCATGTTTATGCACAAACACACATTCCAAACTTCTTATCACTTCTCCACAATACGACACCCTCACACTGTTGTCATGCCCTGCTGAAGTAAAGCTGCTCATTCCAGCTTGAGGTAGTCAGAATGGTTTTTAGAACATGGCAGCTTGTTTGCTGCTTATCTACCAGCCCAAACCAGCTTGACCTCAACCTAGTCTTTCATAGCCAGACATTTGACATAAGGTCTGGCCCACATTTCAACTATTTTTATCTAGAACAGCATACTTAGACTGTATTTCTGCTTGTTAACGTGAAATCATTTTATCAATTTCAAAGATATGATGCCACTTATCTGACAATCAATGGCAGTTTGTAGCTCGATATATCAAGAAAGTGCTTTCCAGTTTTGTGTGCAATATGAACAGACAGCCGACAGGGTGCCGTCTGGTAGTGCAGCTCAACAATCATCCAGAGCAGCTAAAAACATGTAAATCCACTGTCTGAAATGGGTTTTAGCTCAGTTTTCTAGTAGGATGCTGTGTTTAGGCAAAATTTCCAATATGAAATGCTTTTACTATTTATTACTGTACGTTGCATTTTATTACTATAATATCCATGCGAGATTCAAATCTCTTTTATACGAGAGGTAAGGCTAAGATAATTAGTAGCCAGATCCAGATGGCATCAAAAATACGTAATACAAAAATATATATATATGTAAATTAAATAAGAGTAGAAAAGAAAAATAATTTCCATTCCAAAAATTAATTCCATAGCAATTACAGCCAAATGTTGTTGTTGTTTAAGTTCCAGTTCTCACTAACTATTAACTAGGACTTTTGCCTCAAAATACTCCTAATTACTGCTTATAAATAGTTAGTAAGGTAGTTGTTAAATTTAAGTATTGGGTAGGTTTAAGGATGTAGAATGGTCATGCAGAATAAGGCATTAATGTGTTTTATAAGTAGTAATAAACAGCCAATAAGCTAGTAATATGCATGCTAATAAGCAACTAGTTAATTAATTAATTAGGAATTGGTCCCTAAACTGACATTTAGTTTTATTTCAGGTTTTGCTCAATTACCGAAAATGACTTTGAAGTTTTAGTTTTAGTTAACAATAACAAATCTGATGTAAAGTGATAAGTATATGTTGTAAAAGAGCAGTGTGTAATGATCCTTGATGAATTGTTCATTACTTATCACAGTTGTGACTTGGCCAAGTTTGAGCTGTTCTTCATGGGCAGGTTCCCATCACTCCCCCATGGAATATAGAGGAGCAGTTATTGAGATGAAAGTAGAGGTCACACAGCCCTTCAGCATTACTGCACAACGAGCACACTACACTGCTATCTCTTTTCCTCCCTCTATCCCTCCCTCTCTTCCTCTGTGGCTAATTTTCTCTCTTCAGAATGCGGCTTGAGCATCTCCTCTCGGCGCCGCACTCGTGTGGACTGTTGACTCTCCTCTATCTGTTGTTGTCCACAGAGCTACGAGACAAAACATCCCTCCACATAATCAGAGCTCTGCCACTAGCTTGCCTCTCAGGAGCGCAGCTTGTGGACTCATTAAACTCTCCCCCCCAGTGTGAAACAGATTCAACTCAAAAATCAATACGCACTTTCCTGGACATAGTGACACTGTGTGTGTATTTGTGTGTGTTTGAGGTCAGTGTCTTTGTGCTTCATAAGCGGAAAAGAAACAGAGTTTGAGAGCACACAAATGTAACGGCAGGGTTTCATAAGCTTTATTTCCCTGCGGACTGCAAGTACAGTCCATTGATCAGTGCTTATTGATAGAATCTTTAGTTTAGATGGAGTGGAAACAGGGAGATATGATAGTATAGTAGAGATGGTACAGATCTGTCCTACAAGTAAAAAGGTGTTGCTGTATTAACCAGAAAGGCATATCTAATATACATTCTTTTGAATACATGAATGGTTAGTTTAATGCTGTTTTTCCCTTAAAATAAATCAAGTGGCATCTTTTATGTAACTTACACTGAACAAAATTATAAACGCAACAAACAATGTTTCTGGTTAAATGTTTTTGCCCCTATTTTTCATGAGCTGAACTCAAAGATCTAAGGCTTTTTCTATGTACACAAAAGGCCTATTTCTCTCAAATATTGTTCACAAATCTGCCTAAATCTGTGTTAGTGAGCACTTCTCCTTTGCCGAGATAATCCACCCACCTCACAGGTGTGGCATATTAAGATGCTGATTAGACACCATGATTATTGCACAGGTGTGCCTTAGGCTGGCCACAATAAAAGGCTACTCTAAAATGTGCAGTTTTATCACACAGCACAATGCCACAGATATCACAATTTTTGAGGGAGCATGCTGACTGCAGGAATGTTCACCAGAGCTGTTGCCCGTGAATTGAATGTTCATTTCCTTACCATAAGCCATCTCCAAAGGCGTTTCAGAGAATTTGGCAGTACATCCAACCGGCCTCACAACCGCAGACCACGTGTAACCACACCAGCCCAGGACCTCCACATCCAGCATCTTCACCTCCAAGATCGTCTGAGACAAGCCACCTGGACAGCTGCTGCAACAATCGGTTTGCATAACCAAAGAATTTCTGCACAAACTGTCAGAAACCGTATCAGGGAAGCTCATCTGCATGCTCGTCATCCTCATCGGGGTCTCGACCTGACTGCAGTTCATCGTCGTAACCGACTTGGGTGGGCAAATGCTCACATTCGATGGCATCTGGCACTTTGGAGAGGTGTTCTCTTCACGGATGAATCCCGGATTTCAATGTACAGGGCAGATGGCAGACAGCATGTATGGCGTCATGTGGGTGAGTGGTTTGCTGATGTCAAAGTTGTGGATCGAGTGGCCCATGGTGGCGGGGGGGTTATGGTATGGGCAGGCGTATGTTATGGACAACCAACATTTTATTGATGGCATTTTGAATGCACAGAGATACCGTGACGAGATCCTGAGGCCCAATGTTGTGCCATTCATCCACGACCATCACCTCATGTTGCGGCATGTTAATGCACGGCCCCATGTTGCAAGGATCTGTACACAATTTCTGGAAGCTGAAAACATCCCAGTTCTTGCATGGCCAGCATACTCACCGGACATGTCACCCATTGAGCATGTTTGGGATGCTCTGGATCGCGTATACGATAGCGTGTTCCAGTTCCTACCAATATCCAGCAACTTCTCACAGCCATTGAAGAGGAGTGGACAACCTGATCAACTCTATGCGAAGGAGATGTGTTGCACTGCGTGAGGAAAATGTTGGTTACACCAGATACTGACTGGTTTTCGGACCCCCCCATACAGTAAAACTGCACATTTTAGAGTGGCCTTTTATTGTGGCCACCCTAAGGCACACCTGTGCAATAATCATGCTGTCTAATCAGCATCTTGATATGCCACACCTGTGAGCTGGATGGATTATCTCGGCAAAGGAGAAATGCTCACAACTAAGTGAGTGTGGTGAATGGATAATGTATTATAGTTGTGTGTTCCACGTTTATTGTTGAGTGTTCATGAGATGGATTGCCTGAGGGAAGAAACTGTTCCTGTGTCTGGTCGTTCTGGTTCTCAGAGCTCTGTAGCGTCGACCAGATGGTAACAGTTCAAAGAGGGAGTGTGCTGGATGTGAGGGGTCCAGAGTGATTTTACCAGCCCTTTTGCTCACTCTGGATAAGTACAGCTCTTGGAGAGTGGGGAGGGTTGTACGTATGATTCGCTCAGCAGTCCGGACCACCCTCTGTAGTCTTCTGAGGTCAGATTTGGTAGCTGAGCTGAACCAGACAGTTATTGAAATGCAGAGGATGGATTCAATGATGGCGGTGTAGAACTGTTTCAGTAGCTCCTGTGGCAGTTTGAACTTCCTCAGCTGGCGAAGAAAGTACAACCATTGTATTGTATTTAATTGTATTAAATTTAGCTTAATGTAATATCACAAAATGCATGTCTTTGGGTTGCAAAGTAATCCAGAATATCTGGTCTAAATGCTATTTATGTCAAAATTTGTCTTTTAACAATATGCATTTTAGACAAAGTCTAAGGATATCAGAATTATCTTATAAAACTAACAAATACATTCTCTCTCTCTCTCTCTGTTTCTTTATATTCAATCATATATTTGTAGAGCTTCTTTGATGGCTGGGATATCAATAAGAAGAAGGATAAAACTAAAGGAAGGCATGATACACTAATGGGTTGTGAGTAAATTTTTTCAGTCTTTGTATGCCTATAAAAATATCATGATTTAAAAGTAATGCCTTTAGACATTCTATGGATGTTAAAACTTACTTCAGTTTGATAATATAAAGCTTTGATGTTCCTAAAAGTAAAAGGGGGAAATTCACTTACAGTAAATTACACCAGCAGACAGCATAGTTTATTTGCACATACGGTCTCTGCTGTTCAATAAAGGAATTTAATCATTTAAGTACCACCTTTAACATACCAACAAAATTAGTGTGGAAAGACATTCCTTATAATAAACTTAATTTGTATAGAAAAAGACTTCTTTATTGCACAAAAGTAATGTGAGTTCACCGCAAAGTGTGCTCATGCGGTTGTGTTTTTGTGTTTCAGATGACCGTCACAGGGTGAAACTGCACCCGCTGCTTGGAGATCCCAACTCTGACTATATCAATGCCAATTACATCGATGTAAGTCAGCAGTCACATACTGTCTTCAGCCAGACTCACAAACATTCACACTGTTTCTGTTATTATGTGGCTTCCCTGGAGTTTATTCGATATATATGTGGACACTCTCCCTTAGCCTTGCCATACTGTATATGGCATATCATCATATCAGTTTTGATAGAAAACTTTTCAGACCACTAGCTTTCCTTTTTGTGATGGGTGAAACTTTTGGTTGTTATTCCTTTCCTGGCATATCTGACCTCCCAAAGGATTTTAGAGCGTGGTCAGATGTGAAGCGTAGCCTACTAACATGTGGCCATTTTGTGTCCGAGTTCCCCTTTAATAAAGAGGTAGGTGGGCACAGATGGTTAGCCAACCTTGACCTCTTTGAACCTGCTATTCTAAGCTTGCACCAGGTTGGACAAGACCACCTTCTCTTCATGGGACCCTCTCCACTTATGTGCTTAAATCAACAGTTCATCCATTTACCCCCAATGTCATTCAAAACCTGTATGACCCTCTTCTATGGGACAGAAATGGTTGAATTTTCAAAATGATGAGAAAATGACTGAATTCTCATAAACTATCCATTTAAACATGTTTAAATCAAGATGTAAATTTCCTCACATTGACTCTTTGGACCTTGGATACAGCAAGTGATTTGTTGAATTATGATGTTTATTCTGAATGGAATAAGTATGTGTAGCACTGAGTGATTTCAAAGAAATACGAAGAGAAAGAATAGGCACGAATGAATGCACATATGTAACCTTATCACATCTGTAGTATACAGTATGTAGTATTTTGTCGTTTTTCTCCTCTATGACATAATTGGCCATAATATCAGTTTATTTTCAAATACTAAGAAATATTAGTGTTTTCAGTATGAGCCAATATACAGGAGCAAAACAGAGCATAGGCCAATTTAACAAGAATTGATTTTTTTGTTGTTGTTTTTTTGGCCTTGAAAAAGCACAAAAAGTCAAGAAAAGACCAATAATGAAAGGATGCTCCTTTTTTACTGTTTCTGGTAAACTTGGCAGTAAGTAGAGGCTATTAGGGAACATATTAAAGTGAGTGTAGCTCTGTTGTTTAATGTGTTTACTCCTTTTCATTGCTGTCCTTTCCTTTTGAATACCTCTTGAATCAGACCAATAAAGGAACTTGCAAGGAACTAGCTTACACAGGAATAAGTGTGTAATTTTTTCAGTATTAAAATACTTTCCTAGTCTGAAAGCCATTTGTTTGTAGATTTCCCTGAGAAGTGTAAAGGCACTTTTAAAACATTCGGTTGTTTGAACCAGCCCCACATAGCAACACTGACTCAACCAATGGAGTGAGTTTGGAGGCGGGGCCATCCGTTTGTCCAACCAATGGCAGAGCGAAGGAGTGTCCTGGAAGCCTGTTTGAGAGAAATTGTTAGTTTTCAATTGTGTTTGATGATGCTAGAGGCAGAACAAATAACACACTTCACACTTTGAGTTTAGTGTGCAAAGAATTGCCCACCTGCACATCCAAAATATATGCCTCCATTTCAAGTGTCTGTCCCCTGGCGTAGAGCGTAGCTGGCTAACACAATCTCTCTTTCTTTCTTCTTCTAATTCTCTCTCTTTCTGTCTATGATCTGTTAATCCTCTAGCTCTCTTCAGCCTCTCATTAACTAGAGTCTGTCTTGTCTTTTTCTACCCCCCTTCCCCACCTCTTCGACTCTTGGACCCTGTAGATTCGGATAAACAGGGAAGTAAGTACTTCACCGCTCTTTCTTTTCTTTCTCTCTGCTTTCTTTCCCTCTGTTCCCCCATAGCTCTCTTTTCTTCCTCTTTTTGTGTCATGGCATTGCTCTGTTTGGATTACTTAAACATGAAGAAAAGTGGCTCTGTGTCACACAGATCTTCTTTATATTCGTCCCTAAATGTGGATGCATAAAACTTTCAGCTTCCATCTGTTAGGTTTCTTATTTCTTACTGGTACCAAGTTTTGACAGTTTCAGGTTAAAAAAAATCTTCTCTTCACCTTTTTATTTCCACTATTTTTTTTAAAAATACAGGTGGAGAGAGGGGTCAGATGTCAGGAGGTTAGTCTTTGTGGTAGGATAGTTGCTGAAAAAAACATCTGAAAGGGTTTGGTAGTCTTAGCTGATGTAAGGTTGTCTCTTATCTTGCCCAAGCTGGTGCACAGGTAAGAAGCCAGCCTCCCAGCCTGACCAGTTGAAAAGTGCCTAAAACCTCCTTAAAACCAGATTTTTCCCCATCGAAGCTGTCTTCAGCAGTCTATAAGACTGAATCCAACCTTTAAACTTACCAGTCCATGAATTTTATGTCACTGAACTGCACCTCAGCTTCAGCAGAATCAAACTTTGTATTTTCTATCAGTGATTTGCTAAAGTCTAACAGAAAGTCTAAAATTGAAGAGAATAAATTGTCAGGTCATACGCCACCTTTAAAAGTGAACAAAAAAAAAAGCAGGTTTGCTGATTCTAGATGAGTTTTGGCCACTTGTCAGCTGATCAGACTGGAAGACCATCTGACCGAACAGCTAACCACCAACTTGACAGGCTGGGAGACTAACTAGACCAGATTAAACCAGCTAAAACCAGCAAACTACTGGTTGGTTTAAGCCTTTATTTTTTTTTCCACTTCCTATAGTGATGAATGTATGAAAAAGAGCAGAGTGACACTTCATAATAACTTTCTTAAATAAAATTATATAATCATTATACTACAGATTAGTAGTTGTGCATTTTTAAACATGAATATATGAGAATATTATTCCAAAAATAATTAGTTGATTTGAAAGTTATTATAAAATGTACATAGAGACTTTTGCTTTAACCATTTTGATGTCTTGAGTGATTTTATGCAGTGCATTTTATAGCATTATGTAGTTTTGAGTTGCTAAGTGTTGTAAAGTGTTGTCAAGCCTTTTTTATTATTATTATTTAGTTTTTCTCCCTTTAATGAGCTTCTGTGTCCTGTGAACTTTCCTTCTATTTTCAAATCAGTCATTAAATATATAACTTCAAGCATGATTTGTACTGTATCATCGTCCTAAAAAATTGCTGCATTTCAGCTACATTGGGGAAGTTGCAGCTTTGGGCTTGTGATACGATCATCAAGAATTTGATGGCAGATAGGGCGACCCATGAACTGAATCATTACTGAGATCCCCTATCGCTATCGTGCCCTTGGGCAAAACACGTACCTCACATTTTCTCCAGTGGGATGGTCCCTGTTAGTGTGCTATAAATCCACTTGCACTGCTGCGTAATGTACTACACCTTCATTTATTTCAAGCCTATATGGCTGCTCTTTGACCATGGTTGCCTTACTAATAAAAGCCAGATTTGGAGATCTATATAGTATGGTTTCCACCATGGGGCAAAAACATACCTTATAAACAGGTATGTAAGGTAATGTAAGGCAATTGTGACTTTTTGACTTATTTTTTTCTCAGAATTGTGAGACATTAATGCAGAATTGCAGAATATAAACTCAGGACTGTGAGGAAAAATCTGAATATAAAAAGGTCGCAATTACTTATTATTTGTTACTCTGTGGTGGAAACAAAAAACTAAATTGCAAGATGGAAACTCAGAATTCAAACAAAAGGTCATTGGTAATGTATGGTAATGTAACTTGTTAATTTTTCACATATTTTAAGAATTTAATACTATTTCATTCTGCATTCTAAAGACTGTTTAAAGAGGGAAATCAATAATAATTACATATTTTATTTTATTGGCAACCTATTTAAAACAAATACTAAAATATGCACATTTACATTTATTTTAAAATGTTTTTGGGGTTTTTACATCTAACATATTCAATATAATATTCAAATAATTAGCTTTTTTACTAATGATGACGTTAAATCCATTTTTAATTATTAATCTGTTGTTTTATAATGTACTTTTTATCACACAATATAACTGAGTCTTTATATATGAAAATATGTTGCTGCCTTTATGTAGGGAATAATTGACAATGAGATCATCATATTTGAGGGTCCCTGACATTAAAAAATGTTTGAAGACCCCTGCTATAAGTAATAGAATGCTACTACTGAATCAGCAGAACAAAGCTCTTTTGGACCAGTTATCTTCCCAATGTTTTTCCCTGCATCTCTTGTATTCTCCAAACCCCAAGAATCCTTTCAGCGTGGAACAAACATCCCCCACAATTTCTTTTTCCATCTACAGTGTATTTGTTTCTATGTTTGTTTGTACAGTGTGCTTGGCCCGATCTAAAATGTAGTGGGCGTCTGCGGTGTTCTACGGTGTTCAGCAACAATGAAGAACACATTTCTTTAATTCCGCTAACGTCTGCTTAATGAAAACAGATCCACTTTTTGGGAGCATCCCCAAGTAGGTCTTTTGAAAAGGCTTAGCTTTGATGAATAAATTGCATGTTTTGAGATGTTCCTAGAGTTTCTTTCTTCCTGTACATTCCAAACATGAGCAGATAGAGGAATCGTGTAGGGAGCTCATGTCCTCCATGATGAGTTTTATGTTTGGGCAATTGAGTATTACTTTTTGTAGCAGGGTGCCTTTTTGTTTGTTTGCTCTTTGTGCCTCAGACTTATTAATAGTGTTGGAGAGTAACAAACCTACTAACTTGACTAAATTTTTTCAATTTGCTTTAGCTTTCATACTAAAGTAGCTTTTGAGTTATGCAGTAAGTTATGTTGTCAATATAGAAACTGGCTTTCCTTAGAATTTCTTAAGTAGTGTTGGGAGGTCAGATTCATTTTAGTCAATCAGTTTGAATGATTCATGTAGGTTTTGCTTTGTTTTGTTTGTTGTAGCCTAGATTTGTGTGCTCAGAGCTGGTGCCATCCTAATTTAGAGCCTCATTTCCTGTTATAGGAAATAAACCTGATGAAACTACTCACCATGTTGAGATCACATGACCCTTATTTTATCTCAGTAACTCACAGATTATCAAACCGTTCTGCTCACAGTCCAAATAAATTTGGGTTGATAAAATAATAGCTTTCAAAGCAGACATTTGAACTGGACATCTAGAACTAAAGACCTTGGATCTCTAAAGAGCATTTGTACTCCTAAGAGGAGTGAGATAGGCCTACACACAAGTGACGTTTCTAGGACACAAATGTCTTACACAGCACGTCACCTCTCTTTCTTTCTTTTAGGGTTACCATCGATCCAACCACTTCATCGCCACTCAGGGTGAGTATCTTTGTCTGGCCCAGACTTGTGGATGGATGTGTGTGTGTGTGTGTGTTTATATGGTTCAGTCTGGCAGTGTCCAATCCCAGGAGGGAGAGCCTCTTTCCTCTTCAATCTGAGCCTTTGGGTTTGTGTGTGTGAGACTGAAACCTTCAGAACACAGAGATCCTCCAGATGGAATCTAATGAGTTCTGATCCAAGAAATGATAGAGTTGTGTGAATAGAGATGGTGCAGCAGAGTCAGGATTACCACCTGCTGTCTTCTACCCGAGATCCCCATCAAAACCACCAGCACAATGACTGCAGGACCTTGGCTCAGCTCAAACAGATTATGTTTACTGCAAAATCATTTTCCTAATTTTTTTGTCTTGTTTTGGAAAATTAGAACATCTGTAGAAAGTAATTTATTTGTTAACCTTTACACCCTTTATTTGTTTTATGGCATTTGCAATTTTTCTCTCCATTCAACCATAAACATCACTCAATTTATATTGAAAACAAGAAAAAGCAGTTTGCCAAAGTTGTAAGAAAAATAAAAATTAATTCAATATGAAACCCAATCTTAAATTCTTATGCAATTTTGCTTCTAAAGGAAATTTGTTTATTTATTTTTAAGGATATTTTTACTGGAAAACAAGACAAAAATACAGCTCAATAGATTATTTTTGCAGAGTGAGGACATTCAGGGATATCCTTTATTTGAAAACTTTTATGGGACAGATTTACTAACAGCTTGCGCCTGTGTAAACCCTTTTTTTGGCATTAAAACTCTCTTTTAGCAACAGTAACTAAGGAGGGGCAGTCAAATTCCTCGGACGCTGTTACAGTCGAGATATGATGTCATGCTCTGTAGCGTCTTTTTAAAAACTGAAATTCAACACATAAATAATGCATCTAAAATGTAAAAACATACAATCTACTCGAATTCGCAGGTCAGAGTTCACCAAGCTTGAATTTTGGAACGCAGTGAAATGCAAAAACTTTTCACACGGGCTTGTGTTTCCAATCTGAAGCATTTGCATGAATATAAGTCAATGGAATGAAACGTGCTGTGTGAACGCCCCTTTACTCATTTTGCACTTGTGTTGTTAGTAGATTACTCACACCTGATTATCATCTGTTCTGCTTGTTTGCACCCCGACGCTAATTTTTGTTCCACTTGGTCGATTGTGTTGGTCTTTATAGAAACACATTTGCTCTGTTTAGTAAATCTGGTGCCATATTTTACATTTATTTGTTTATATGTTGTTTAAGTAGATTGATGTACAGTCTGTCTATTCAAAGACAGTAAAACAGTGAAAGACCATACACTTTAAAAAAAAAAAAAGGTACTTCAAAAGGTTCTTCAAGTGATGCCATAGAAGAACCATTTTTGGTTCCACGAAGAACCATTCAGTCAAAGGTTCTTTAAAGAAACATCTCTTCCTTACCTTTTTATAATCTGATGAACCTTCTTTCACCACAAAGAAGCTTTTGTGAAACAGAAAGGTTCTTCAGATGTTAAAGGTTCTTTATTGAACCATTTAGACAAAAAGGTTCTTCTATGGCGAGTGTTAAACCTGAAATCGCCTACATTTGGATGCCAGCCAACTGTCCTTACTAGAAAACCTTCTTCATGAATATACTAAAAAATTACTTAAATTCTCAGCATGCAAAAAGCTTTCTGTAGCTTAGTTTCCAAAGAAGTCATTGGAAATTCCCCACCATGACAGAAGAAACAATGTGTGTGCATGTGAGAGAAACATCAGACATGAACCGCCCTCTATCCCTTTCGCAGCTCTACTAAAACAAGGTCACCCTCTTCTCTCATCGTTTCAGATCTCCCATAAATAAATCATTACATGTTTGTGGTTTGTCTGTCTTTCCCCCTAATTGAATTTCGAGGCAGACTCAAATGATGGGAGAAATTAGCTTTTTCTATCAGAGAAGCCACATCCTGCTGAGTTTAAAAACTGTTCCATTCACCAGAAATGTCTGCTATTGAATTACTCTGTGTGAGGCTCTGGATTACTGAACTGCCTTATAACATGCAATGACACTTGGTAAATTAAACCCGCCGTCTGGAGCACTGGCTGCCATTCATTGAATGTGTGTGTGTGTATGTGTATGTGTGTGGTTGTCTGTTTGTTTGCAGGGCCCAAGCAGGAGACAGTGTATGATTTTTGGAGGATGGTTTGGCAAGAAAACTGCTTTAGTATCGTCATGATCACCAAGCTAGTGGAGGTGGGCAGGGTATGTTCTAGATCCTTTCTCATCTGCACACTAACCCATCAACTAAAGACGCTTCTTATTCACAGCAACCCTACACATTTCATTCAGTCATCACCTTGAAATCTTTGTGTATTTGTGGGTCTGTTACACTTATGTGTGCTTGGAAATATGTAAACTGATTTTAACGTAATCATTTTCCATTCATCAGTCATGGTCACTTTTTCTTGATAAAACCATGTTATTTATTTTATATGTGATTACTGTATGCACAAAAAATAACATTTAACACTGTGAAAATACAGGGTTTATGTGGACTTTGGAGTATTGTGTAAATACCATAAGTCTATGAATATGGTAATCATCCTTACATGATGTTCTGATAGTTCTCTGATATATAGCATGGTTTCCATAATGATTACCATATTCATGTTCCATAAAATTTACAATGTCATGTAGGGAAGCACTTATGCATACAGGTACATATATCAGCTGATTTAGAGGTTTTTATATTTGTTTATTTATTGTATTGGTGGATATTTCATATTTAAAAGAGGATGCTCATTTCTACTATTTTATATGGTAGCCATCATATGACAGTCAATCTTTCAAAACAATAATAATTTAATTACACATTTAAATGTAATCTTCAGCCAATCCCAAAATTAATATCCATTTCCCCACTGTACAATATAATGCCTAAATTCACTTGTACAGTAGCATTTCTGATTGATTTTAGTTTTCAGTGTTTTATTTCTAATTTATTTAGGCAAAATGGTGTAGAATTTTAATGTCTACTATGACATGAAAATAATAACTCTGGTCCAGAAATCCATGGTACTACTATATGATACTTTATTGTTACTGCATTTAATAAGGTACATATTAATGTCCCGTAATATTATCATCAGATACCATCACTTTACCACCAAAATACATTTGTTACGTGCAGTACAGTACACTTATCACGTGCTTGGAATATATAAATAAGTCTGTTTTGCTGTCAAACTAAAAATGTGATTTGAAGTATCATAATTCCCACACTCATGTAATGCATTCTTCTCCCTTGTTTTGTGGCCCACTCGTTCCAGCCTTTTAAAAACCACCTCTATTTCTTCCCCCGACATAATTTCCTCTTTCATTTTCCTCTCCACACCCGCATCAGCCCCTTCAGTGCTTCGGAGACGGCGTCTGCTGCCAGCAGTCCTCTTAACGGCCCGTCTCTGCCCTCTTATGAAATTGGGGCTCTATTATGAAAAATACGCTTTCCCTTTTTATGATAAAAGCTGTGAACAGCAGGGATAAATGGATGATGGCTTAGGTCCGACAGCAAACTAACAGTTTGTGTAACGGTAATAGGCGTGTAGAAATAAACCTGGTTTACAGTACAGAAGGAGGGAGTTCTTTCACTTCATCAGTTTGATTGCTGTAAAGCTCAGAGACCAGAAGGTTTAAGATATAAGTATGAAATAGCAAATAAAAATGTTGTTTTTAGTTTTTTCCAGTGTATACATCTCTATGTATTTGCTTTGAAATGTCTTAAGATTATTAAAAATAACCAAGGCTTTTTTTTTCTGTGTAGCATTTAATTACATTTATTCCTATAATTAAATTTAATATTTTTCATTTATATGCACCAGTATTTTTATTAAAACATTCTAATATATATCCAAGTTTTTTAATCAGTTCACATGCAGAGAGTTTGAACTGATACAGGAAAATCAATCAAATTGCTTCTGAAGTTTTAATCAGAGAAGCTGTCGAAACATCTGTCTTAGCACTTTCCTACTAATACAAGTAACAATCATGAAACTTATGTAATGACATGCTTTTTAGGAAACTTAATTGTGCATTAAAATCTTCTCAATATTCATGATGTTGTTTCATTTTATATTGCCAGCAAAACCATTTGAAATATACAGTATCATATATCACCCAGCGCTAGTATCATGCTGCTGTGGACCTCTAATGTTTTCTAACCTGAGTTTGTTTATTTTGGTTTGTCTTTCAGGTGAAATGCTGCAAGTATTGGCCAGATGAGTCAGAGATGTACGGAGACATTAAGATCACACTGCTGAAGACTGAAACTCTGGCGGAGTACACAGTGCGAACTTTTGCCCTGGAGCGGGTATGAAATGATTTCTCTTCCTCTAGAGACAGGACAGGAAATGATGGGGAGAAGAAGGGTTGCATCTCCCGCATGAGCACCACACCACCTTTAAGCCACGGCTCCAACATGCTCTTATTTCTCACACAGCAACGTGGTTTGCTCTGCCATTTGATATGATGCAATCTACAAAGTCAGCTGGCCAATATCACAAAATAAATGCAGACATGGTGATTAGGCCTTGTATCACGTTACTTCACATTACCCTGCTTATTACACGGCTACTTACCAAATAAATGGACATGAATTATTGATTTGAGTTGAAATAATTTTGTTATGGGAGAACAAAGCGTCAGTGGACTGATATGAGAGACGTGAACCTATCACAGCCACGTCGGAAATCAATTTTCTTATATCATCTATACAGTTTAGCATCATGGTACAAAACGATTTGATCTCAGACTACCATGATTGACCAATTAGAATCAAGTATTCCTGGCCATTTAGTAATCGCTCATATGTATTGCTATGCTGAGGTGCAGTGATTGTATTTAATCTAGGTTATGTAATCAGATTAAAAAAAAAATAATATTTGTAATTCGACTGTTATGTTTTAAAATGTGAATTTGTTTTATAATCAGTTACATTTTTATTGATTACATGATTAACTTAATTTTCACAAAATGGCAGCAAATTAATTGATTCTTCCTAATATATCTTTTTTTTTTATCTTTAAATATTCCTTTCTAAAAATTGCACACAAATATCAGTCACTAGTCATGCAGCTATAATTACAGGTAAAATTGAAAGGCAATAAAGAATAAAATAAATTATTGAATGTTTTTAGTTAATGGTTTATTTTGCTTGTTTTCATTTTATTTTTAATTTAAAATTTTGAAGATTAATTATTAGCTTTTCACGGACCCCCTGCAGTTCCTTCATAAATCCCAGTTCAAGAAATCTTTATGTAATGTAATGTTTAATGCACTTCATATTGTTGATGGTATAAGATTACCCTATTCAATGATGAATGAGTTAGGTCAAAAGTAATCTAAAAGGAATCAAAAAGTACCTCAAATGTGGAATGCGATAGATTATGTTACTAACTACAATTTTCAGAATGTAATTTGTATTCAGTAATGAACTACAATTTTTAAATAATCTACTGAGCATTGCTGATACATATTGGTTCTTTTCTAGGATTATGTGTGTGTATGTGTGCACCCATTTTGTGTGTGTGTGTGTGTGTTAGGGGAGAATTTGGAGTGACAGGCCTTTAAATGAAATGGAGAGAAGAGCCTGATACCCAGCAGAGGCCCACCGAGCTGTCTGTTCCAGGATTAGAGCTGCCTCATCTCAGAACGCTTTATGGCGGGCACATTAACTAAAGCATCTCTTTCTCTCTTCTCTCATTATCTCTCCCTCTCTCTGATACAATGGGCTAAATGTGGGTGCGTTTACTGAAATTAGCTCAATTTAACCTCCTCCACCTCACCCCCCTGTCTTCTCTTATCGTCCTCTTTGCTGGCCTGTGGAGGCGCAGTTCTGTTGACAGCCTTTGATGTGAGTTTTGCGCTTGCCACGGTCCTGTCAATTAAACACAGGCTGTGGGGGGAATGATGTGGTTGTGTGTGTTTGTCGAATGTTGAGGAAGGTTTCTCGGTGTAACCATCAGACAGGCTTTCGGGCTGAAGCTTTCTTTGTGTCTATTCAAACAGATGAGCAATTGGGATGCGGTAATAGGAAGTCTCTTAGTGGCCTGTCGGGTAGACGTACGCACCTCCCCTGAGTGGGACCACAGAGCTGGGTGTTTATTTTACTGTCACTTTTGCTAATTCATCTGAGTTTGCCTTGGTGTCTTTGAGCCATGAGGAATACAAACTCCAGATTTGAGCCAATTGGAATTTTCTTTTTCATCCTGTAAAAAACAGTTCAGTTGTGATTTGTCTCAAATAATTGAAAATAGTAGTAAAATATCTATGTTGGAGCCGTGGTGTGGTATGCCAAGATGCTTGTATGGACAATTTGGTTTTAAGTTTCTTCAATAATATCTCAGTGTTCCTCTAATTAACATGGCAACAACAACAACAAAAAAATTATATTATTTTTGGTACATATTAATTGTAATTGTGGAGCCTGTTTGTCTTTCAGAGAGGATACTCCGCCAAACATGAAGTGTGTCAGTTTCACTTTACATCTTGGCCTGAGCATGGAGTCCCATACCATGCCACGGGTCTGTTAGCCTTCATCCGGCGGGTCAAATCCTCCACGCCACTCGACGCAGGGCCTGTGGTGGTCCACTGCAGGTAAGGAGCTCTGTATTTCATCATATTAGAACTGCTAATGTTTGTCAGCCAGGAAGGTATAAATATGCCTTTTCAAAATCTCACCAATGCTGCATTTATTTGATCACAAATCCTGTAAAAACAATGATACTGTGAAACATTATTACAATATAAAACAACTGTTTTCTGTTTGAATATAATTTAAAATGTAATTTATGGCAGCATTTTCAGCAGCCATTACTCCAGTCTAAAGTGTCACATGATCTTTCAGAAATCATTCTAATATGCTGATTTGGTGCTGAAGTAAGATTGTAAATATATTGTTTTATTGATTGTTGTATTATATATATCAATGTTAAAAACACTTGTGCTGCGTAATAGTTTTGTGTAAAGCGCAATACTTTTTTTAGGATTCTTTAATGAATAGAATAACATTATAAATGTCTTTACTGACTCTTTTGATCAATTTATTGCGTACTCCCTGAATAAAACTACTTAGTTACCTACCTTAAGTACTTAAAACTTACCACAAACTTTTGAAAGGTATCTGTGTGAATATATACCTGAATATAAATATATACGTTTATGTAACATAAAACCAAAGGAACTTCTTGTGAAATGTTTTGCTTGAAAACTGCGCTTGTGCTAACTTTCCTTCAAATACTCCAAGGTAACTCCAAGCATACAGTGGGACTATTGTGTTACTTGTTCAAAAACTTGATGTGACCTTGATACATGTCCAAAAATCTGGTTTTACCATTGTACCCTGTCAAAAAACCATGGTAATAATTTTTGGTACTTTTTGTTGGTTTTTTTATGTCAGCTGTTACATGAGACTTTGAATGCTCACATCCTTCTATGTCAAGCAGGACTTGTGGCAGCTGCCTAAAAAAATCACCAGCTTGAGCTTTAGTTCATGTCCATCAAAGAAAAAGCAAATTCATTATTTTTGAGGAACATCTTGCTATCTGTCTTTCGCTCTTCCTCTTCAGTGTGGGAGCAGGCAGGACAGGCTGCTATATCGTGCTGGATGTAATGCTGGACATGGCGGAGTGTGAAGGAGTGGTGGACATCTACAACTGTGTGAAGACCCTCTGCTCTCGCCGTATCAACATGATCCAAACAGAGGTGCGGACTCTCACGTTTCCCCATAATTCACTTTAACCAGCTATTGTAGGAGACTTATTACATGATGTCTCTTTTATTTGCATAGTCATAAGCTCTGTAGGAGTCGCTATGAATATGCAAAATGTTTAGCCTTGGAATTCAGTGAAAAGTGTGTATTGATAGGTGTGAAATGCAAATAATCATCTCTGTTGCAGTTTTCCGCTCTGCGGAGGCAAGTGCCTTTGCTTAGATGTTCCGAAATTTGCATATCCAAACTTTATTATGTAAATCCCACAGTCATTTGACTGTTTAAAACATTAGTAATTATTTACCAGATGCTTTAATTAAATCCATCGGCAAGGGTTTATGTAGGGTGATGTACACACACGCAGTGCACTTTGGAACATGCCACAATGTTTTGTTTATATTGAAACATTGGGGTTAAACAAATTCTGTTATCGACGTCTGTTTACTCTGGATTGTCCTTTGTCTCGCATGCATTCTCACTTCTCCTCCATTCCACTCTTTTCTATTCTCCACGTTCCTTGTCTAATCTTTTCTTACTTGATCTATCAAGGGTGTTTTCTCAGATGGAAGACAGTGCCTCCTCCAAAAATCCAGTTGAGAAAAATAAACTAAATGAAAGCAAATATTATGAAATAATAGATGAAATTTGTTGTAACGCCAGCAGAAAATGCTTCCAAGGGAGGCCTCGCTTGAGCTCATTTCGAAATAAAGGTAAAAAAATTTGCAGAAAGCCTCCTTGTCATTGTGATTGGCTGATTAATGCATTAATGTCTTGCCTATCATGCACACAACAGCAAATTCACATGAATGCGTTAAACTGGATGGAGTAATAACAGAGCGGATGCCTCACCCACTCAGACATGATCATTTTCAGTCAAGTCTACAGCAAGCCATTTGTAGTTATGTCTTTGCTTTCTCTCTCTATATAACAGGAGCAGTACATATTTATTCATGATGCCATCCTGGAGGCGTGTCTGTGTGGGGAGACGGCCATCCCGGTAAACGAGTTCGCCCTGGCTTACAAAGAGATGCTGAGGGTGGATTCTCAGAGCAACTCTTCACAGCTACGAGAGGAGTTCCAGGTCTTTGTCAACAATATAAAATAATATATTGTTTTATAATTTCTCCCCAAGGTCTTGATTGTGAGATCTCATTGGTGCAAAATCCCACACGACTGTACATTTTAACATTGGTTTTGGTTGTGTCACATTGCGAAGCAGTTTCACAGTCAGTGGTGACAGACAAATTGCTTGTCACCTGAAATGTCCTACATGACACCTAGTGTTAGAGACATCTGCCTTACTCGCAGGTTGTACAGCCCATTCTTCAATATCAGTCTCTTTGCAAAGTGAAACATGCTATACAGTCAATGTTGAACAGAAATGTTTAGGTACCTTGTTATAAATGAACATCACTTGTTTGGCAACAAACTTTCCCCATATCTTACTCTTTTTAGTTATATTCCAAACAAAGGCTATAGCATAATTATAATACTCTTGGAGGCTGTTTTTGCAGCTTAGTTTCAATAAATGACCTGAACAGGGCAGAAAGTTTGTGCATTGAAAGTTAAAGTTGTTTACATCATAAATTAAACTTATTTCAAAAGATCAAGGGAAATTACATTTTTCAGATTCCTCTACATAAATAACTTCCTATGAAGTTCTATAAATGCTAAATGTGTTCAATGGAGCGAAGCAAGGTTGATGGCAGCAGCCAGACAAGACTCTGAGCTGCACAAAGTGTGACATAGCCACTGCCCGTAGATTAATAATCTATACTGTTGAATAAATGTGTGGCTAGACATTCAGCGGACATTTAAATAATCTTTTCGACTCCAACGAATGATGCCTGCGGCAACACGGGGCTATTCCGTAGCGTATGTACACCTACACACATAGCAATGAGAAAACTGAGATGTAATAAATGACAATGTTGGAAACTCTTTAAGAACTCAGAATCTTTCATTTCATTTGTATACACTGGAAACGTGGGCATCTTGGGTGAAGGTTCTTCAGTAGGAGGCTATTGATTACAGAAGTTTAATTGCTTTAGTAGACTTTCGAATGTAAATAATAAAGGTAGTAGTCCAAAAAGTGTAATAGAAGAAATACCTTGCATTGCTTGCCCGTTGGGAACAGTAGTCAGCCGTGTTTCACTTTGCCGCAGATCCTCAGGGAGTGAAAGGCCGGTGAAGGTTATTTAATAAAAGATGTACCACTCCATATGTGTTGCTGAGAATACTTTTATTGATTCAGGGGAAGGCAGGCAGAACTATCCTTGCTCTCCTGCACTTACCTCTACATTGCAGTTTTCTGACTTTACTTTCCAGGTGAATTATAATGCATTCATTATTGGAAATATTTTTGCTGAGGCTTTGAAATGGAAGTACAGGAAGGCAGCTTTGGATTGCAGAGTGTAGATTGTGCTATAGTTATTAGGTGCTGATGGAGGATATTGTAATGGGTTTTGTACATAAATATTGTTGATGTTTACGTAGACATTATCTTTTCTGTTAAATTGTTGTTAGAAGTTCCTTTGGGTATAGTGGAGAATAGCAGATCTCTTTACCTTTTGTTTGCACAGGCAGAACAGTGCATGTGTCATGGTTTTTCCTGACTTTGAAGAGCTCATAGAAACTGTATTTATTATGTATGATGTTGGTTGTTGATTTGCATTTTTGTTTGGTAATAGCAGTAATAGTTTAGACGAGTGAGATTTAATGCATGTTAAAGCTGGTTTCAAAAGCTGTTGTTGGAGTCGGGGCGCATCTGCGGTCACCAGATGCACAATACTATTAATGCATAATGAAAATCTTCATAATCACCAGTGTGCCAGCAGGAATCACTTTTGTTTTCTACTCAATTTCTTTTTCTTTCTTTCTTTCTTTCTTTAGCTTTTTCATTTTGTTATTACAAATATTCCTGTTTTGTGCGGAAAAACCAAGAACTTTAATATTCTATAACTTTTAATTACTTTATATCTCTAAATGTGACACTATTTATTTATTAGTTTATTAGTCTGTTAGTTAGTTAGTTTGTTTGTTTACTCTGAAGCAGAAACAGGCTTCCATAATTTTTGTGCTGATTTTTTTTTTATTATTTATTTTTTTATGCTTTTCGTCTCTTATCATATCTTGAAGAATCAAATTTAGTCTTTTGAGATAAAATGGCTTGATGTTCTCCCAGAACCCAATGTCTTCCCCAGTCCAAAACGGCATTTGAAACAGTATTATAGTATTATTTATATACTATATATTATACAGTTTAAGTTTTCATTAGATTGTTTTTAATTATATGTGATTTTCATATATCTATATATATATATATATATATATATATATATATATATATATATATATATATATATATCATAGTATATATATATATATATATATATAGCATAGTATATCTATATATAGCATAGTATATATATAAACAGCTCCATTTTTAACAATTTTCAAAAAATTTGTTTTTTCATTGTACATTCCAATTAATCTAAATCAAACTGCAGTTGAGATATAAATATATATACCCACTGCCCATAGATTAATAGTCTATACTGTTGAATAAATGTGTGGCTAGACATTCAGAGGACATTTAAATAATCTTTTTGACTCCAACGAATGATGCCTGCGGCAACACGGGGCCATTCCTTTTATTTATAGCTTACTGTACATTTATTTTTCCGTTTTAGTCATTTTAATACTCCAGTTATTTTAGTTGCCAGCATATCTAAGTTTATTTTTATTTAATTTATTTATTTATTTTTTATTTAAAATGTAATCTCAAATTTTGTGTAGTCTTTGTTGTTGTTGTTTGTTTGTTTGTTTGTTTGTTTTGTTGTTTTTCATTTTACAAATTACTAAAAATGTTCAGTTACAATTTTTTTTTTAATAGTTTTATCTTTAGGCAAAACAAAAATGTCTCGTTCTGAACTTCTGCAGCTTTTTGATGTCATATACTTTAGATGCATAACAATAATACACCCACTGACCTCACTGAAGTTGTCAATGAAGTCTCAAGCAAAGAAAAAAAATACTACAAAATGCTGCAAATCCTATCCTCAAACATCAGTGTTCCTTTTCTGTTTCCCTCAGACGCTAAACTCTGTGACTCCTCATCTGGATGTCGAGGAGTGCAGCATTGCCTTGTTACCACGAAACCGGGAGAAGAACCGCAGCATGGACGTTCTCCCACCTGACAGGGCCCTCGCCTTCCTGGTGACCACTGAGGGAGAAAGTAACAACTACATTAATGCGGCACTGATGGATAGTTTCCACCGGCCTGCTGCCTTCATTGTAACCCCTCACCCGCTGCCCGGCACGACCTCTGACTTCTGGAGGCTGGTGTTTGACTACGGCTGTACCTCTGTGGTCATGCTGAATCAGCTGAACCAATCAAACTCTGCCTGGGTAAGTGAAATCACCAGAAGTTCCACTAAAAACAGCACCCAAGAGAACTTTGGGAGTTTTTCTTCAAAATACATCTTTATCGGTTGCGTTTTTGCATTCACATCATCACATGTCCTTTGAAGTTGTTTAAGCTATTTTGTCCCCAGCTTCTCTTAATCTCCCTGTGAAATGTTCTATATTCATAAGCCTATAGTCAAGTCTCATTTACATACAGCTTCCCTTTGAGTTTGCGGAGTGGCGTTCCGGTGCTCTTCTCGATCACAGCTCTCTGAAAACCCTGACGTGCGCTAACATGCCGGCAGTTACTCAGTGTCACTCTCGCATTCGATCTGTTCCTTTTTCTCTCTGTGGTGGATTAACGTCTCTCCCTCTTCTTCGTTCACATGATTGCTCTCTGCAGTCCATAAGTATTAATATTTATCACCTCACTTGCTTCGCTGTCATTAATGTTCTTCCTTTTTCTCGCCTATTCTCACCATCTCCACCCATTTAATTTCAGCTCAGTTCGGTTTTGTAAGGCTACAGAGTTTATGTATGGACGGTGAATTCTAAGGCTGCAACATATTCCAAATACAGATGAGTCAAAATATTGGTTCGATCGAATGATAAAAATGGTGAATCTCATTTATTTCATATCACGTTCTTAGATTGAAATACTTATGGGTTTTTTTTAGATTATGGGGGTTGGCCTCTGACTGTCCTGCTTTGATCATCATAATTTCAGCAGCTTTACTGTAAAATATACTTACTTCAGAAGCCTCTTCTTTCCAGAACCCATTTGCCTCTAGAAACTTTTTGCATTTTCCCATGCAGAACTTTTTTTCCTTAGAACTAGAGGTCTGCATCGCCTACCCAATACGCAACGCATATACGCACGCATTAGCATACAGAGCATCAGGAAGAAGTTGGAGCGTGGGGAGTTACTAAGTTCACAATGCTTCGGGAAAACCTGCATTTTTGGATCATCCATGCATTTGATCCTGACTCGCCATCTTCTCATTGGATGCACCTTTAAAGAGAAATGCATCTTTAGGGATTTTATAATGAAAGAGTTTTTGTTTTCAATTTGAATTTTCATTTTAAAGTAGTAATTCAAAGCTTTCTATAGATATATTTATCATGTTAGTGAGGCAAGTATTCGCTGTGTTTCCTGCTCAAAACCGAAACTGCAGAAAGCGCATCGTTCTTTTTTCTTTATTTTATAAAAGCACATTTTGTTGTTATTGTGAGTGCACACAAATAAAAGTACACCCTTTACAGTTCCAAACAATGTATTATTCTTACCTTTATGTGCAAAAACGAAGGCGTATTTTAAAATGTTCCATTAAAAATGATCGCGCTAAATTTTTGTTTTGCTAAATTAACTTAATAAAATAAAAAAACGAAATACAATCGCTTTGCCATTTCATGCAAAACGGAACTATTTTAATAGCTGAAACAGTAGTATAAGCTGTTTTGGGAGAAGGGGTAAAAAAGACTGGCTCGGGTATGACTCGGGCCGAGAATCCTGATAAGCTATCGGACACAGGCCAGGCTAGGGCCTGAGCATCTCAGAACTCCAGTTCCCCTCAGAACACCTGTCACTGTAGAATCCTTTTTCTTTCGGTAGATTTTTTTGTTCTAGATTCTTTCAGGACCCCACTCCTGCATCAACCACTATTCCTCAATCCCATTCCTTCTAAAACAACTTCCCACTTTTTCCTCTTCAGAACCACTTTTCCTCCAGAATCCATTTCCCTTTTCTTCTGTTTTTTCTTTAAACATTCCATGAAGCAGGAAAATTATTAAAACACTCATGAAAGAAGCATGACCTTGAAAAAAGTCATCGTGATCTTATAATGCTAAATTATGGCATATAACATTTTTGTCTATATATCTTCTTTATGTTAATTCCTATGTCTCATTCTGTTTTCTTCTATCTTTCCAGCCTTGTGTGCAGTACTGGCCTGAACCAGGTCTTCAGCAGTATGGTCCTATGCAAGTGGAGTTTCTGTCCATGTCTGCAGATGAGGACATCATCACACGGCTTTTCCGGGTCAAAAACGTAACAAGAGTGAGTCCCATCAATGATAATTTACTTTCTTACATATGTTTTTTTTTCTCTCACATTACCTCATTATATTGCAACCCTAGCAGACCCTTAATATACCCTTAAGTTAACAGAAAGTTAATCACTTAATCATCATTTTTACTCACTTCAGAAAATTGCTTTAATTGAGCAATTATGCAAAATTACTCCATACAGAAGCATTTTTTTAGAAATAAAGTTTACTCACTTTATCCTTTTGGGCCTCTAAAGGTAAACATAACGTAAAAAGTCATCCAGCTGTGCAAATGAGCCTCTTAATTTTCTTTCTAAAAATGCGAAGTAGATTCCAGTGTAATTTCCTGGGAGAATTCCTTGAGTAACCACCACAGGGTTTTAATAATATTCAGCGATAATGCATTTTTTATACCTTGGAACCAGTTGATCATTATGTTGTGGCATTTAACCGTCAGCTTAATTCCACAAGTTTGAAAAGTGCGGAAATTGAGACTTTTATGCAATATTTAAAAAGCTTTGAAAGCGTTCTGAGGCCTTTTATATTACTCTGTTGGCTATTATGCCATGTTACATTCAGATCACGGTTTAATAGACTACAAGATAAAGTGGTATAATAAATAGGGTTTGTCAGTCCAATATATTTAGTCAGCCAAAGCTACAAGAGCAATTAAAGAACAGAAGAAAAGCTATTTCAAAATATCCATTTTCATACCATCAGCACATGACACTTCATATGGCGGCACTTTCGTAGGCAAGGACAGATGCTGAAATAAGTTTTCATAAGCCTGCAGATATGAAATATACATTAATGAGCGTGCCACAGAAGGTCATTTTTACCACTTTCAATTTGCCCCAGCTTGTCATTATTGTAAGGGCTAATTTTGTTCTGTGTTGCTCTGCGAATGTTTTATAGCAGTGCTCTTTGCCTAATAGACGCATGCATTTTTCTCTCAGCTCGATGTACTTTTGACAGATGTCACAGTGTTTTAATGCTTTGGGATGCAGCATGTCTGTGGAGTGTTAGAAACTAAGGCTATTGAGTGGGGAGAAAGGCATTTCCAGCGCAGTAGATGGAATTAAGGGGGTGTGCGGAAGGGTACATGTGTTATTCAAATGTGACATCTCTACTACTTAGATTATGTGGTAGAGAATGTGTTACTGTTTTTTTACGCTTCTGCTTTTAAACGGTGCACTTTCTGCTTTGTTGTATGTCTGCTAAAGAGACTTGTGTTTTAAAAATGGTTATAAATATGGGCATTCATGCGCTGTGATTATCCAGGAAATCTAACATGTTAATGGAAAAATTTAATCTTGCATATTAGTTTAAATCCTCCATATTATGTTTGATGCGCTTGGTTAATTTTAATGATTGAATAAACAATAGATAAAACCGAAGACATGGTTTGTAGGCTGATTATCGATGTACAGCAGGGTAAAGGATATTTAGGAGAATGTTGGTACATTTCCAAACCTAAACATTCTTTTTCCTGGATAATCAATGATTATTGAATTGATTTTTAAATTGTCATCTTTGGGGAACCAAAAACTAATGTTTCCGGAACATTCTGGGAACTTAAAATTATTAGTGAGGTGCATGACCTGTGTAATTCCTGGTTTATGTTTAAAAAATTTCAATTATGTTAGTTTTTTTACTGGAAAATTACATTGTCTATTTTGTATATCAGACAGTCACATTTCATTTCAGTTACGATATACATAACAACAAAATGTGTCTAAAGGGACCATATTCAAATTGAACATGAATGAGATTCAATGAGCATTATTAGCATTAAAAATGTACAATTCAAATATAACTTCATAATACACCCTAATTTAACTTCTTCTGGCATCTATGTATGTCCTATCAATTGTTTACAAATTGGAAGAACATTTTGGCAGAAAAATCATTATGTCAAACTTGTTAAAGTGTGTCGCTCATCTATGGTCAGTGCACTCACTTCCTGCCCAGCAACCCTGAGGGCAGTTTTGGGGTGTGCCTCAGGGCTCTATATTAATTCCACCTGTGTTTCAAGCCAAAGCAGGCATGTATCAGGGCCAGCCTTACAGTGTTTCTTCCCCACCTGAGTGAAACTCTTTCCCAGCAGACTCATTCATCACAACCTAGACACTGCTGGCTTGGCACTGCTGAGACCTCAGCATGGAGAACAGTCCTACGCTACTGTACAAATTAATAAAAAAGCCCAAATGCACAGCTGGTGATGCATTACTGATCGTGACCTTTCCTTTTCCCCATCTCATCCATGTGAAGCTGCAGGAGGGTCAGCTGGTCGTATGCCAGTTCCAGTTTCTGCGCTGGTCTGCGTATCGTGACGTGCCTGACTCCAAAAAGGCCTTCCTCAACCTGCTAGCCAGTGTGCAGAAGTGGCAGAGGGAGTGTGGGGAAGGTCGTACAGTAGTCCACTGCCTGTAAGTAGTATTGTAACACATCCCACACACAAACTAATTTGTTTTATTAATTTACAGCCTGCTGAATTTCATTTTGAACAATGTCTCTTAATTGTTTTCATTTGATTTGTTATAATCTTAAAGTTAAATACATTGTCTACAAACTTTTTTTTCCCCATTGTCTTAATGCAAATTAAGTTAACTTAATTTTCACACAATTAAATTAGGTTGTGACAACGTGATCAAGAATTGTGTTGCATTAGCTGCTTTTAATTAGCTAAACTGAACAAACAGTTGCTCTTTTTGAGCGTATTTCTTTGTTAGTGGTTTGGTTTGACATTCTGTCTATAGATTTCTGCTGCACAGTAGTACACACCTGCAACTGTGTGTTGTAATCTATCATAAGCTTTATGCACTGCTAATCAGATACAGACAAATTATACAAAAAAAGCTTAATGGTGCAGTCCTGCTTGCTTAACTACATCTTTTACTTCCACCATGTGTCCCCTGCAGCGTGTCATTGATTGATGTTTCCCCAAGCAAATAATGCAAACAATTGCACGGTGAGATGTATGTCTGGTCTAGCAGGTGCACCAGCACTCTTCATCAGTAATACAGGTAGTGGAAGATCCATGAGCCAGTGTGTTTTAAACACTTCCCAAATTGAGATTTTATCTTATTATTTATACGCAAATAAAGGATTGTCATTTAATTTAGTGTGAATGTAAATTGAAGTGGCCACATCCAACATGAAGTAGAATTGGAGCTACAGAAAGTGGTATTTACTGGAGTTTACAGTACATTCAAAAGACAGGGGTCAGATTTTTATTTAGTTTTTTTAAAGAAATGAATACTTTTATTCAGCAAGTATATGTTAAATTGATAAAAAGTGATAGTAAAGACATATTGTTACAAAAGATTTCTATTTTGAAAAATTCTGTTCTTTTTTTACTTTTTATTCATCAAGTTCCAAAAACATATTAAGCAGCACAACTGTTTCCAACATTGATAATAAATCAACATATTAGAATGATTTCTGAAGGATCATGTGACACTGAAGACCATAGTAATATATTAAATTTAAATATATATATATATATATTTAAATTTAATATATTACACTATATATATATATATATATATATATATATATATATATATATATATATATATATATGTATATATATATATATATATATATATATGTATATATATATATATATATATATATATATATATATATGTATATATATATATGTATATATGTATATATATATTAAATAAATTAACTTTCAAGGTATATTGAAATAGAAAAATATTATTACAATTGATATTATTGCAATTTATTTTAAATGATAATATTTCACAATATTACTGTTTTTACTGTATTTTAAATAAATTTACAGTACTTTAAATAAATGCAGCCTTGATTAACATAAGAAACGTTCAAACATTAAAAATCCTAGAGACTCCAAACTTTTGAATGATGGTATACATTTGCTTCAGTAGTGGGCGATGTTTCAGTTTTGAATGGTGCACCATCCTGCCATAAGAATATAAGAGAACAGAAGTGAAAGATAAAAGCATTGTAATAACACTAAAGAGCAGAAATAAATGAACTAATCAAAGAGCGGTTACACTGAACGACAAAAATTAAAAGATGAAAGACTAAACACGAGAAGTGATGAGAGAAATATTCCATTTTGTAATATTTACCATTTGTGTGATCTGAAAATGACGCAAAAACTATGATTGGCTACAGATTAATGTCACAGGGCATTTCATAAGAGCACGTGGACTGTCCATCAGGTCACGTTCCTGCCTTGCATATTGTTGAACCTCCTTGTGACGGCCGTTGTGCCCTTGAACGGCACACTTAATCCTTGTCTTCTCACAGTGTTATCTGTGTGTGCCGTGACCCATATCTCTGTTTGCCAGTGAGCCAGATAAGAGATATTATATGCATAATATATTTCTGTGTACCTTTGCAAACAAATCATGAACAATATTCTGACATGAACAATTAAACAAACAAACCGGCTCTCAAATAAAATAATTTTCTAAACAGGGACTTCACTCATACCCAGACTTGCTGATCTTAGCCTAGGTGTTAACATGGTCATTATCCTTTTAACCGCACACTTCACTTCCCCCACGGCTTCGTTTCCCCTCCTGCCCACCGAGCCGCCTCATCTGGAACCCCAGGCACGAATTCGCTTCCCATCACCGCCTAGAAGCACATCACTCAAAACTGTCACACAGTGTTACCAACCACAGGCAGAGAGAAGAGATTATGGAGATGAAATCAATTATGCTTTAATACAGAACAGCGCAGGCCTTTCTCAGCGCTAAATCCAGAGCTGCCAAAGCACTGACTGCGATTGATTATCTCACCATTGCCTCATCTAGCTGCCGCCGTCGTGCCATACGCATATATAGCAGAAGACCTCGGCGGATCTTCAAACGGCTCTTTGTATGCCTCTCATGCAGGCTGGTTTCATATTAACTGAATATGTGAAATTTCTGTTGTAGACTGAATATCAGTATGCAGCACAGCCAGATCTGTTTCTCTTTTTTGCTCATGACAGCCGGGTTTGTTGTATTCTTGTCTGTCTAGGAACGGCGGTGGCCGCAGCGGAACGTACTGTGCCAGCAACATCCTGATGGAGATGATCCAGTACCAGAACATGGTGGACGTCTTCTATGCCGTCAAGACCCTTCGTAACGCTAAGCCCAACATGGTGGAGACACTGGTGGGTACAAAAGTTCAGTACCAGTGGAATTGTACTATAACAGATCTATTCAGAGACAGAATAAGGAGATTATTTGTTGCAAAAAATGGGAGGAATCACAAAAGGAATCTTGCCTTTGACGTAAATGAACAATTGGCAGAAGCATCAGTTTTGCTACAGTCTGTACTGTAGACCAGGTCTTATCCAGAAAATTCACAGGCCCACTCACTATTCCTTGGGCCCAATGAGAAGGTAGCAGGGGTTTTAATCTTTTGGATGCCAGAGAGCCCCAAATATGATGGAAAGAAAGAAAAGTGGCTTAGTATTTTCATGTATAAAAACTTAACGTATTAATAAAAAAAAGAAAATCTTGACACTGTAACACTTGCACTCTCTATTCTATTTTTATTTTACTATTTGTTTTTTAATAAAAAAATAAATAAATAAATAAAACGGTCCCTCTAACACTACCATTCTCTATTCTTTTTCTATTGCATCTACTTGTTTTATTTTTATTTATTATAAATAATGACCCTCTAACACTACCATTCTCTATTCTTTTTCTGTTCTTTCGGCTTTTCCTATTTATTAAAAAATTACCCTCTAATACTAGCTTTCTCTATTCTTTTTTTGTGTCACTATTTGTTTTTTTTATTTATTATTTTAAAAAACCCTACTATGTGTACTGCATTAAACTATCCGAGACTTGTCACAGTATTTACATATTATTGATCTTTTATTGTTTTTCATTGCTTCTATTGTCCTCAAGTCGCTTTGGATAAAAGTGTCTGCTAAATGACTAAATATAAATGTAATGTGGAATTTAGATGCTAACAAAATTGTCTACCAATAAAATAAAACCTTGTGCAATTAGAATAAAATTTTATTCATTAATGATTTCTGACTGAAAGACGTAAAGACGTAGATATGCTGACCCCAAACGGTAGTGAAATACGGTAATCAAATTTTTGCCCTAATTCTCTGATTTCTCTCTGTCTGTGTGCTGCAGGAGCAGTATCGTTTCTGTTATGAGCTGGTTCTGGAGTATTTGGACTGCTTGGAGGTCAGATAGCGGAATCCCCACCCCCAATCACGCCATGCTGACCTCACTGCATGGAGCAGGACCACCGGCAGGCTCACTCTCACACCCCCAATCACCGCTGCTTACCTTCTTACCTTCTTTCTGTTGTCTAACCCAGATCATAAAGCCGAAGGAAGAATACGGTACAAAAAAAAATTGCGGAGTAGAGCTTTCTGACTTTTTACCCCAAACATCTAAATATGTTCACCTTTCTGTGTCATGGCTGTTTTTTCGGTTTAGGATATTTTCAGCATATTTTCCTTAGAACTGTGAGCGATTCCAGAGCCTGGCTTGGTGTGGTGTGGTTGGTTTAGCTCTGCTCGCAGAGATAGTGGGCCGTTTCTAAAAACGGCAGCTTTATTTTACACCTGCCTGTTTCTCTCTGGCTGGCTGGACTGAAGAGCAGAAATAAACATCACTTGGAGAAGATCTCTTCATGTGCAGTGCAGTGGATCTGAGAGTCGGGCGTCTTTACCGTGGCTCTTAAAAGGAGTCGGGCACCTGCCGTGCCCGAAGGACAAACACACACACACATGCATGCACACACAGATTCAACCAGCAGACAGCTTTCCATCAACTGCCTATCAAGACGCCGATGCCTCTTCAACGCTGTTTCACCAACGTTTAGCGATATGTGTGTCCCTCATGGGTACTCTTCTCTGAGGATTGGTTCTTGTATCATTTGGAGGTGGAGCTTATTACTATATATGGTGCCATATGTCTCAAGAAGAGATTGACAGGAGAGTTGGGCGACGTTGCCCCACAGTGGCTTTCCTATCTTGTTGTGGCTGTTGTCTTTTTTCCTCTCACTTGTATATATACTTAACGTCTGCTGGAAATCTTTTACGTCTGAAGGTGTAAGTCTCAAGTGCTAACAGTGGCCCTGTGTGCTTAAAGCAAAGGAAGTACATTAACAAGGGGCAGACGTGATGGCATTCTAAAGCTTGCGGTGGATTACACCCTGACCTTTATCCTCTCACTCAATGCTTTTGAGCGAGCGCAGTTAATAGTCTTTTTATAACGGCGCTGCGAAACGGGAATGGAGGCAAAACTGTCAGAAGTGAGGAGGAAGGGACCAAAATGAACACCGGCAATCTTCTTCTTTTCACTTGTAACTATTTATCGGACTGACTCATGTTCTTTGAGTGGATTTGTTTAAAAATTGTGCAGCTTTGCGTGTACAGGTGAATCCTGGGCTCGAGATTTTTCAAAGCATTTCTTTAAGTTTACATTTACAGTCCATTTCTGTTGCATTGCAGTATTTGATGGGCTTTATTTGCCACTTTAAAAGCCGGATAAAAGATGCTTTATCATCTGATTGTCATGTGTGCATTTCATGAACACCTGTGGTATCTGATGATGTTTTTTCAAGCATCACAGGTACAAATCCCATGTTAGCTAGTCAAATTTCTTTATCACTTGATAGTAATTTTGGCCTTTCACACCTCAGAGGTCCATTATTAAAAGTATATGTTTGGTGTGTATATATATATATATATATATATATATATATATATATATATATATATATATATATAACAAAACTATATTTGCTTTTTCTCCACTCCTATTCAGCAACAGGTTATTTTATGCTAGATTTTTTATTTTATGCTGCAGTTTTTACACTATATTTTAAATAAAATTGAGATTTAATTTTTGTTGCCACATTGTAAAAGCATATAAATCTATCTTTTAAACTTGATTTAAACATTTCCTAATGATTGGTAACAAAGAATTTCCCATAGAAAATACATTAAAAACAGCTTATATAAAAATTGATGTGACCTTCTGAGGGTGAAAATCAACCTTCATTCACTGTCTGTTGGTTGAAAATAAGTAAAAGAGCTTCAGGCTGTAATTTGTAATTAATTTGTGGAAGGTGCCAGACACTTTAGTGCAGTAAGTAGAACCGACAGCCAGGAGTTCAGTGATAAGAATACCAAACTGTATTTACCACCATTTGAGTTACAGTAGTTTAACCTAAAAGCACTAAATAAAATGGTATCCACATCAGTATTACACACACACATCTCTTAAATTGTTATGACCCCCAACTGTGAAATTGCCATATCCGCTAGATGCCAAGTTAGCAAGCCAGAGTCGTTTTCTCAATGATTACATTACTCCGCATAAACCATCTCAGATGTCAGCCTGCCTCAGTCCACACTGACTGACGGCTCACGACCGCATCAAATGACTGATGGTGTTAACAAGCTGTTGTAGTTAAAAGGACAGTTCGCTCAAAAATGAGAAATCTGATATATTGTTCCAAACATGCAACTTTATTTCTACTGTAAAACAAATGATTTGGGACGATATGATGACAGAATTTACATTTTTGGACAAACTGTTGTTCTTAGGGAGCCAGAGAAAATATTGACTGAACAGATTACACAGACAATGTTGTGACTTTTTTTCACCAAATCCCCCTTTGGACTTTCTTGGAAAGTGCCTGGACACTCAGATTTCAAGTGGAAAGTATGTGTACATATAGATGTATATTTGTGTTCTGTGAATAGTATGTGAATAAAGTTTGTTCGGCCAGATTTAACAATTTAAAAGTATCAGAAAGAGTTGAATGTACTGTTTAAGACCTATTTCCTGAATATGCCGCCAAAAGATCTGACACATGCTCAGTCAGCTGAGGAGGATTTCTAAAAGCCAAAAGTCGCCCCTTCAGAAGGCCCATTCAGTCACTTTAAAACCCTCCAGTGATTGTTTTTTTTTTAACCATGCTCATTCCAAAGACATAGCCAACTTCTAATGGTCTCTATAGTCACTTCTATGCTAACACTGCATAACTATCCCTAGTGTGTCACTATGAGAGAGGAAGGACTGTAGCCACTCTTGAAGCTGTTGAGCCAGGTCCTTGTTTTTTGTGAGTTTTGTTTGTTTATTTGTTTCCTTCCAAGTGTTTCTGTATGATACTGAATGATCTGAAAAGGAACTGTGTTTTTGACCATGTGTTTGTGGGACAGGAAGAGGACACAGAGGCATATATCTCGTGGGGAACTGAGGGTTGGGGTGGGATGGGTGTTCAAACAATAAAATGTTCTAAGACTGTAACTGTGTTATTGGAGCATTCATTTATTCAATCTCTTGTGTTTATGTAGGTAACATTTACAACAGTTAAATGGACTGGGTGTAATGGCATAACGATGAAAAATAATTTTTAGCATTTTTTCATCTTAATTGTTAATGTTAATTTCATATATTTAGGTTTCAAGTTGTATACATTAGTATACAATGTATTTTCAACAAACATGAATTAATGAACAATACTGAATGAATAATATAAAATGTACCTATACTTAAAAATAAAACAAAGGTTAATGGTGTTATAAGAAAATACTAATTCAGTTTTTCCACTTCAAACTTTCACATTTAATTCAATGTGTCATTTGCCATTTCTTTGTAAATAATTTTCAAATTTACTAACAATATCTGAGTGAAAAGTTTTTCTACACATTTTTTCAGTATAGATCAATAAATGGAAAAATCTTGTTTATTATTAGTTTGATAACTAATGCATTAGCTATTGTTAACCAATTAAGCCATATTATGTTTTCAAACATCAATTTTGTGCATTGTGTCAAATAAGTTCTAATTCAATTTAACCAATGTTGAGAACATTTGATGTCATTGTATACCGCATTCAGCAGTCACATATTTTTTTTAAATACTGACTGTCATCCATGGCAATACTATATAGCAAGGCCCAGGTTTAACAAACTGCAAGCTAAGAAAACACTTGCAACATTTTATCTTTATATACAGTGCCCTCCAAAAGTATTGGAACAGTAAAGACAAAATTGCTCTGTTGCCTGTGGAGTCAAGACATTTACAAATATGATTAAAAGATGAATATGAGACAAAACTACAGAATGTCACATTTTATTATTGGGTGATTCAACACATACATGTTTTACCAGCTAAGAAGTTCAGCACTTTTAGAGTTTCATCCCTCTGTCTGATGTTAGCATAAGTATCGGAACAGTTGCCTCACAGGTCTTTCTAAGTGATCAGCTGTGTCCTGTTGCATTAATTCTTCAGATATATTAAAAGCAGGGAATGTGTCGTATCAGTTATATCCATTACTTCTGCATTCTGAATCTTGCATTCGATGATGACACACACAAACCAGGATGAAGATGAGGGAGCTGACTTTGAGGGAAAAGCAAGCAATTTGGATGCTAAAAGAAAAGAGGAAATCAATTAGAGCTATAGCAAAAACAAAGGGATGGATAAATCAAGAGTTTGGCTGAGAAAACAACAGTAGTTGATGACAGACAAATCATAAAAGCTGTGAAAATTAACCATAAAAGAAGTGTCTGTAAAATCACCAACAACTTCCAGAAAGCTGGGGTGATGCTCTGACAATCTACTGTCCTCAGGAGACTTTGACACAGAATTACAGATGCTACACAGCAAGATGCAAACCTCTGACCTGCACCAAAAATAGAAAGGCAAGATTAGAGTTTGCAAAAAAGCACAAAGGTGAACCAGAAGAGTTTTGGGACTGTGTTTATGGACCGATGAGACAAAGATGAACCTTTATCGAATCAGAATCAGAATGAGCTTTATTCGCCAAGTATGTTTACACATACGAGGAATTTGTTGTAGAGTGAAGAAGAAATACAGCATGACACGAGGAAACATGAGGACATGATGGGAAAGCAAAAATGTGGAAAAAAAGGGAACTGCAATGATCCTAAGCATACAGCCTCATCTGTAAAGCATGGTGGAGGTGGTGTCATGGCATGGGCATGCATGGCTGTCTCTGGAACAGGCCCTCTCAACTTTACTGATGACTTAATGTATGATGACAGTAGCAGAATGAATTTGGAAGGGTACAAAACCATCTTGCCAAACAATATTCAAGAAAATGACACCAGATTCATTCGGAAGTGCTTCATATTGCATCAGGACAATGACCCAAAACACCCTGCCAGTTCAGTCAAGGAATTTATAAGGGCAAAGAAATGGAAAGTCTTAGATTGCCCAAGTCAATCTCCAGATTTAAATCTGATTGAACATGAATTTCACCAGCTGAAGAGGAGAGTAAAGGCAGAAACTCCCCAAAACAAGCAACAATTGGGATTGGCTGCATTAAAGGCTGGGGAAAGTATTTCAAAGGATGAGACCAAGAGTCTGGTGATGTCTATGGGTCACAGACTCACTGCTGTGATTGTGTGCAAGGGATCTGCAACTAAATAATAGCTTTTAATCTTTTATATCTGCCTTATGTTCAACTGTCCCAATACTTATGCTCACATCAATGAGTGGGATGGACTCTAAAAGTGCTGTTCTTTTTATTTGGTAAAACATGTATGTGTTGAAACGGCTGATAATAAAATGTGACATTCTGTAGTTGTCATGGTGCACACAGCAAGGATGATACAGGAACACGAGACGAGTGTGTAAACTCAAAATAACAGTCTTTAATCTAATTAAATCCAAACAAGGCAGGGCAAGACAAGGCTGACACAGACAGGAACACCGGGGAGTAACGAGTAGACCAGACGAAATCAAACTGAATAGACAGGACTATAAATACACAGGATAATTAGACAAACACAGCTGGACAAGAATGAACTAATAATCACATTAAACAAGGACAGGAAACAAACCAAATAAGGAGACATGAGGCGGGAACACAAGACACACGACAGAGATCTGACAGTAGTTTTGTCTCATATTCATCTTTTAATCATATTTGCAAATGTCTTGACTCCACAGCCAACAGAGGAATTTACTATTAATATTACTGTAATAATGTTGCCATATTAATCTTGTTGCTTGGCCAATTGTATTGTGGCTATTCTTTTTTTCTTAGTGGTACGTAGGTTCATACAGGTAAGATTAAAAAGTAATTTCAGCTCAAATCAATATTTAATGTTCACAGCTTTATTTGTTTGGTCACCCCATCTGTGTTTATTTTGTGATAATTTTGTGATATTGTAAACAGTGTTTATAAGAAGTCATGGCATTTGCAATAGGGCACACTGTGCTGGGGAATTGTTGAAAACCCATTACCAGGCAGACAGTGCATAATTATGTGGAGTCTAGGAGAGAACTGAGGGCTCCAATTATTCTTGGGCACATCCTAAATGGAACTTGAACATAAAGACTGTGACCGCACTGACATTTCATATCCTTGTGCTTTGTCAGCCAGATCAGCTCTTGTGGGATGGACTCACAGTCTCTGCTGATTCATTAGATTCTCTCGCCCCTTTTAGACCACCGTCTGTCTGCCTTTCCATCCTTCCCTCCTGTCCCTTTCTCAGTCTGGTGGTTCTTATCACTGTCTTTCTATCTCTGTAATGTCTATTTTTGTACTCGATCTCTCTTGCGCCCACCCCAGCTCCTTTTTTGTATTCCCTCCATTTCCTGCCGTGGATGTGAGGTGGCTACAGACCGCAGGCTTTCTCCTATGACATACAGTAGCTCGTGGAGGAGATGTGAATTATTCAACAGGCCTGCAAAGTGATCCAGTGTTGGAGCTTAAAGACATGCCAGATTAATTAGAGGACAAGACCTCCTCTGTCATAGCACATATAGGGAACTGCAGTGTGTTCTCGCCAGTGTTGAGGAGTCACTAGCTAAAAGTAGCAATGCTACTAACTACATTTTTCTTTAGTGTGACAGTAGCTCAGCTGTTTTCAAACCTTTGTAGGTTTTAATAGGAACAAGCTACTTTTTTCCAGCAAAATGTTACATTGCTGTTTCCAGTGTCACTTTGTATTGAGCAGGCAGATTTATAACTGTGTGAAGTAATCTAATTCAAACGAAAATGTCCTTTCTACCCCATACATAATTTAACATCGGAAAGTTTTAGTGAATTGGGTTCATTTGAATGGCTTATAGATTGGTTCAGTTGGCTCAAGTTTGCTTTTTTAATGTTGAAATGGTTAAATGCGGCTGTTCATGGCTGTTTTTGGAATCAGTTACATAGTCGTTTTCGTTTTTAGTATAGTAGTTTTTAATAAGGCCACAATAGCCATTTTATTTATTTATTTTTGGGCCAATATTAAGAAAATTGTAGCTATCAGTGTAATAAAACAGCTTCAAATGTATATAGTGCTGCAGTGATGTTGTATTTCTATAGGCCACTCCAGACATTAGTATCACCTTGATTCGGTTTGATTGATGTATGGACTACTGCATAAATTTTTTTTTTAAAAATTGTTATTCGTGATAATCTTCTCAAGTGAACACAATGTTTATGAATTGTGAATCCTATAAAACAATTGGCAGAAGTAAAAAGCTAAATGTAGGCTATAAACGAACTACACCATTAGTCTTTCAATGGCTCTTTCAGTCTTCATTTTAATACATTTCAGTCAATTACATCAATGGAAGTGGGTGGTAATCTAAATATGGTTGGATGTCACCTAATTCATATTCATGAGCCAGAGTGATAGAATTTATTCATGCCGATGCCCCTAGTGCTTTTATAGCATTTATATTGCATCTAGTGCTTGAACTCTTAAGATTAATTTATTAAACCATAATTGTTTTTGAACCACATACACTGATGCTCAAAAGTTTGGGATCAGTAAGATTTTTAATGTTTTTAAGGGAGTCTCTTCTGCTCATCAAAGCTGTATTTATAAGATTTAAAAAAAACAGTAATATTGTGAAATCTTATTGCAATTTCTAATATTGGTTTCTTATTTTAATATACTTTAAAATAGAATAAATTTCTGTGACGCAGAGCTGAATTTTCAGCATCATTACTCCAGTCTTCAGTGTCACATGATCCTTCAGAAAATCATTCTAATATGCTGATTTATTATGAGTGTTGAAACTGCTGTGCTGCTTCATATTGTTTTTTTGAAAGTGATACTTTTTTTCTTTGATTCTTTGATGAGTACAAAGTTAAAAAGAGCAGTAATTGTTCAAAATAGAAATCTTTTTTAACAGTATGTCTTTACTATGACTTTTTATTCATTTAACACAACCCTCCTGAATAAAAGTATAATTTTTTTTTTTTAAATAAAAGAAAAAGAAAAAATGTACTGACCCCAAACTTTAGAATAGCATTGTATATTGTAACAAAAATGTATTTTTTAAGTAAATGCTGTGCTTTTTATTAATCAGAGAATCCTAAAAAAAATATCACAGGTCCAAAAAAATATATATATTTATATCAATCAGCACAACGGTTTCCAACATTGATTATAAATCAGCATATTAGAATGATTTCTGAAGGATCGTGTGACACTGAGGACTGGAGTAATGATGCTGAAAATTCAGCTTTGATCACTGAAATAAATCATATTTTAAAGTATATTAAAATAGAAAACTGTTATTTTAAATTGCAAAAATATTTCACAAAATAACTTTTTTTTCTGTATTTTTGATCAAATAGATACAGCCTTGATGAGCAGAAGAAGCTTCTTTAAAAAAATATAAAAAATCTTATTGATCCCAGATTTTTGAGCGGCAGTGTAAATACTGCTTTTATTAGATTATGAATTATATAACATGATCATTTTAAAATATTTTTGGCCCATGTGTTATATTTTCACATGGGTAAGACATGAACATGATCAGTTTAGCTTTCACAATACTTTTTCTTGACTATTCCATAATGGATTTTTTCCTTCCTTTTTTGAACATGCATTTAAATAAATAAATACATTGAGTAAACCTATTGTTATTCAGTCTTTGAAAAAGAAAAAGTATCCTATCAGAATTCAGAATGGAAAATGTTCCCTCATTTTTCCAAAAGAATCCTTCAGCATTCTGTTACCCTTGCAATTTTGCCCCTCTTTGAGGTTCTTCAGACATACTGCTGATCTGGAGCCACAGATGCTAATCTTCTGTCCTTGGAAAGGTCATACTGTAGACACTCCGTCTCTCCCATCTTTATCCCATCTCTGTTTTCATGCTGTGGAAACAGAGTGCTCTCCTCTGAGCTTTGAAGTGTTACTTCTCTATGCAAATTGTAGCTTTGCTATGTATATTGCACACACTTACCAACAAATGTTTGCTTTTAAGCCGTAATCTCTTCCCGTTGCAGTGTAGAGCAGGTGGGAGCCTTCTTGGCGCTGCGGTTTGGTGACTTGTAAAGTGGGTAGAAGAGACCCCAGCCAGATGGCCTGGTTTTGGACGTTCCTGGTTGACAGATCCTATGGTCGTCCAAACGTGCCCTCTTATCTCTTCTGGTTTGTACACGCAGGGCTCCCTGGAGGTGGTTGAGCGGCCTGTTGTTCCAGCTCAGCGCCTAGGATAGAATACACATAGCTTGGAGGCAGATAGCCAGGTGCAGTGGACACATGGATGAGTTCCATTCCTCCATTTCTTTATCTTCCCTCCACCCTGTGAATCTCCAAAACCTGTTACAGAGCGATGGCTCGCTGTATGAGGCACAGGTCCGCACCATCTGTTTCTCCTCAGCTTATCTGTGTGAGATATGCTGCTCTGTTTATCAAGTGAGGCTTTCGCTGTTAATGCAAAAAGCACTTGTTTTTTTCAGGAAAGAATGGATGGTGCGCTTAAAGGGCATCCCTGATGAACACCTTTGAAACTATGGAAATGCTTCCAGATGGCCTTAAATATACCATATGTATATTATTTCAGTATTATGTATTATATTAATTACAGTCTACTTTGCTTTTCGTGTGTTTATTTGTTACTTTAAAGGGGTAGTTAACCCAAAAATGAAAATGCTGTCATTAATTACTCACCCTCATGTCGTTCAAAACCCGTAAGACCTTTGTTCATCTTCAGAACACAAATTAAGATATTTTTGATAAAATCCGAGAGCTCTCTGACACTCCCATTGGACATAAGGCTGAGTAATTAATGACAGAATTGTCATTTTTGGGTGAACTAACCCTTTAAGTATTTGTGTTTTTATTAGGAAATTAATTTAATGTTTAGATCTTTTTGCCATGATTTTATTTTTCAACATATAATAAGGGGGAAACAGTGGTTTCTGAACACCAGATTAGCATATTACAATGATTTCTCAAGGATCATGTGACACTGAAATGTTTCCATCAGAATAAAAATGTAAATGTATATTAAGATAATGTAATGTATTTTTCTGTTTCTACTTTTTTTCAAAAATATTACTGACCTGTACTGCAGTGTGAATGTGACCTTGGTCATAAGTAGCATGGGTATATTTGTAGCAATAGCAAACAATACACTGTATGGGTCAAAATTATCGATTTTTCTTTTATGCCAAAAATCATTAGAATTTTAAGTAAAGATCATGTTCCATGAAGATATTTTGTAAATTTCTTACCGTAAAAATATCAAAACTTAATTTTTGATTAGTAATATGCATAGCTAAGAACTTCATTTGGACAACTTTGCAGGCGATTTTTCTCAACATTTAGATTTTTTTGCACCCTCAGATTCTCAGCCAAATATTGTCCTATCCTAACAAACCATACATCAATGGAAATCTTATATATTCAGCTTTCAGATGGTCAAATTGAAAAAAACTGACCCTTATGGCTGGTTTATGTAGTCCAGGGTCACACATGGTTTTAAATAGCTAGTTTTCCAACTGTATCAATAATTGATGACTGAAATAATGATTTATTGATCAAAAAAATGAGCTCAAGAATCTCATATTTATGACGCACTGCCTTTGTATATAAAATGTAAATCTGAACATAAATGGAGCTTATTCACAGACTGATAATCATGATTGCCCATAATATGATCTAAAAACTCCTCTGCAAGCACTTGATCAAAAACCATTCATGCACTTAATATACTCCCTACTATGGCCATTATAAAATCTTCTCTCTACTGTTTTATTTTTGCTTTGTTAACCTCTCTACTAGCTCATATTTTTCTGGCTAAAATGGAAATCTGAAGCACCCTATTGTTAGTCTCTGCTTTGGTTGACTTGTCTGTCCTCGTTTGTAATTCCCTTTGGATAAAAGCATCTGCTCAATAATAAACAGCCTAATGTGAAACAGCTTTCGAATAGTTGTATAAATGTTACAAAATCTTGTTCTGATATTTTATTATAAAGAAACATTTTTGAGTGTATGAGCTGTTTAGTAGGGGAGAGTGGGGACGGTTGCAACACTTTTTGCATTTCCTTTAGTTTTTCAGAGACTGTTTGCATTAGAAAGTGAGAATTTTAATACAATAAAGCAACATCAGTCGGCTACTCACCCACATTGCTTTAACACGTGCACATATGATTATATACACACAATTTATACTTGAATAGACAAAGTCCAATGTTGCAACTGACCCCACAACCCCACAACAGGGGATGGTTGCAACAGTCCACAGGGGCAGTTGCAACATTCATTAAAATGTAATTAAAACCATTCTTAAATATCATTTTACAGGTTCTTTAGTTTATTTGTGCATAGACGGTCTTTAATAAGTTAAGTTGGCTGTAAAAAATTCAAGTAACATGTAACAACCTTGTCTTGGTTATGCAATACCGCCAGAGAAGCATCAATACAGGTGGGACTGATGATATTTCTTTTATTTCTAGCATATATTTAGAGCCTGACAGAGTAATTTGTGATGAATAATGTCAGACCTGCCTTTAACTTACAACTGCAGCAAAGCAGAACTATCTACAAATAAATGTGAACTTTAGTGAGGCATTTCATCATGTATCATTTCCTAGGGCTACTTCTAGTCGACATGGCTTTATGTTTACATTTTACACTTAGGCCTACTGTATGTTCTTGACAAATTAGTTCTTATACTACTGGCTTATACCAGAGGATTTAGAACTTGTTTTTGATTATTGAGTGCTAGCATGATAATACTCAAAATCAATAAACGGTTCCTAATAAGAAATTAGCAGTAGAGAAATGGAGTCACACATTGAATTAATTCATAATGGGACAATAATAAAAAAAATAATAATAATAAACATGCTTAACTTGTAATGCTATGTAGCATGCATAACTACGACATTTTGCACTGTGTTTATTATAGGTTAAACTGTAATCTAATATTACTCAAAGCAATATCTTGGACAGCTGTGTTGTTGTCAGGAAGCATAGCAGATCGTCTAATGTTAATTGGATATATCACCAGTGATGTACATGGACTGAAAGAGTGCTTTCCAACAACATAATGACCATGGTGAACTTCCTAAGCGCTCTGGGGATGAGCCAAGATGAGTCTATAAAAAGGTCAATTCATATGGAATAAAATGGTGCTGGACAACAGAACAAATGGCAAATTATACAGTCTTTGCTCTGTATTGATTAAAGCATAATAGATCCGGCTTGTATTCAAACACCCCCATAACTGTGAAATAATGCTTTGTGGGTTACAGTCATGTTTTCTGCACAACTCATAAACCAGAAATTGACCAGAAGTGCTGGGATGAAGAGCCTTGGTTCACAAAGCTTTAAAAATGATTTATCTGCACTTATAGGGCAGAACGACTGCATCTGATAATCATATAACTTGCTTGCCAAGATGGTGGCCGATATCATAAACAATAATGTGTTTAATTTATTTGGCGAAAAAAGAGTATATTAATGTAACACTTATACGTATAATGTTAACACTTAAACTCAGCACACATAAAGATATGCAATAAACTGAAATTTCAAGTGTGCGTCACGTTTAATTCTATTTCTATTATAACTAATCACTTGCAATGGAGTGTAGTTCACTGTTGTCACATGAAGAAGTTGAACAGCGATTCACTGAACCACATTCATCACGCACAACCAAAACAATGCTATAAGACACGTTAAGTTAGATTTTATTTAACCGCTACAGGGCTAAACGTTACATAGTGTAGCTTCAAAAGCTTATTGTTTTATGTGTATTTTTATGTTGTTGTGGAATTCCTCAAGTGTTTCTACAGAAAATGCCTGATTGATACTAAATTGTTTTATCCATGTAACCAATTTATAGTGTTGTTATGACTCAGAGCTTCGTGAACTACAAAACAGGTCTGGTGTTTTAAAGCTGCGATGCCTAATGACAAAAAATATGTCCTGCATCCCTTGCTGCAATGTGCTCTTTGAACAGCAGGTAAAAATACTACAGTAAAGTATTGTAAAGTCATTTTAGGTCATCGGGTCCACTTACAGTCAGAATGCAGTTCACCAAAACTTCTAATGACTCTCAGTTGAGACCTCCTCTGAGGTAGGAGGACTTCAGAATGAGTCCCATTCAAAAGGACATTCCCAGTCTCTAACTACTCGCTCTCACAGAACGAAAGAGGTCTGCTGAGCCCTGAGGGTGACATCCAATAGTGCTGGTCTGGAGCGCTCCTGCTGCTCCCTACCCCACAATGCTTTGCTTTATCACACCATGTTCAATGCAATTCCGGCTGTAGTGTCTGTCAGCGTGACTGACTCCTGGCAAATTGGTCCGAGCCTGTCGAGTGTGGGCACCGGTACCTGTGGAGACACGTTTTAGCACCTCCTGGTGACCCATGGCATTACTTTCCTTTTTAATTAGAGGTGAGGAACAGCAAGTCCTTCCCTTTGGTTTGAACTCCTGTTGAAGCTTGAAATGGTTGACTGACAGTGTGGTGTGGAATGGGAGTTGTGTGTGTGTGTGTGTGTGTGTGTGTGTGTGTATGAGGGGAGAAATAGAGGCTAAATAAGTCGGTGATCTCTTTGCCATGAAGTCCTTAATATTAGATTTTTTTTAAGGTTTCACTAAATGGAGGGCTTTGTAACATGCCTACAGAGACTCTGTCAGACAGGATTAGACGAATAATTTATACTTGTTTTTTTTTGCTTCACTTCATCACTCTTTCTTCTCGTACCTCCCTCTAACTATGCTCCCTTGTGTAGGAGGAGGAAGGTCACCTCATTTAAAGTGGATTTGGCCTCAGAGCAGTTGGGGATGGGGGAAAAGAGTGATAATCTTCCTCCCTATCTCTCTCCATCATTGCTGCTCTGCACCAAAACTCCCCATGCAAGAGCAAATGACAGACCTTAAAGTGACATGTCGGTAATACTGTGTCATGCAATGAAAATCAGTGTCCTGGGCTCCTAATCTAACATGAGCATGTTGTCGGAAAACATGACTCTTGCTTCTATTAAATGATGTGTTTCAGGGTTGGTAAGATTTTTGTTTTGTTTTGTTTTGAAAGAAATCTCTTCTCTTATTTAATGAAAAAAGTAATAATTACTTTTCTATTTTAATACATTTTAAAATGTAATTTATTTCTGTGATGGCAAACCTGAATTTTCAGCAGCCATTACTTCAGTCTTTAGTGTCACGTGATCATTCAGAAATCATTCTAATATGCTGATTTGGTGCTCAAGAGATATTTTGTTTGTAAACAGTTGTGCTGCTTGATATTTTTGTCTTAAAAAATGATCAAGCAGCACACAATGATTATTTGTGTAAAAAGTTCAAAAGAAGTGCATTCGATATACAAATCATAGTAAATGTCTTCACTGTCACAAAAGTATTAAAATCTTACAGACCCCCCAAACTTCTGAACAATACATATAAATGAATTTTAGCAGCCTAATGTAGTCATATTCTTTCCTAGCTGGATGGCCTTCTACATGCCAAAATAAGCAGTATTTACCACAGCAAACAGTGCAGGAAAAAGCTTTTCTTTTATTTTTTTAACAAGTTTTTAAGATTTTAATATGATTTTAATTTATTATTACATCTGGCTTCCAAACATTAATAATTTTCTTAAAATGTGAAATTAAGCAACTGTGAATGGGATGCTGTGTACATTACTTTCAGAACATTGGTTTGGCTGGTGGAGATTAATGAAAGTGTTTCAAGAAAGAGTCAGTGGATAAGAAAAGGAAACCCTGTCAGGTGCTGTCATTCACAAACACAAAAGGACCCCATAGCCACCAGTAGCCTTAGTTAAGACCTGCCATCTGACAAGGCTGACAGACAATCCTGGAGAAATAAATGGGATGACAGAGCAAATACTTTGAAGAGACAAGCAAAAGACAGAGGGATGATTTTCAGCTTTGCATCCATTAAGCAGTCAGTCATGTGGACCGGTGAATGAAGCAAAGACATGCCATGAAATCTGCAAGATAGCTTAGCTGCCATCTGTGTCTTTGGGATGCCTCCATTTTGGCATCCTCTCATGTCAGAAAACATTGGGTTATACAGTACATTGAAAAACGTGATTTCTTTTCCCTGTTTTCATTGAAGCGATATTTCACCCAAAAATGAAAATATGAAAATGAAAATATTCTGCCATCATAGTATCAAGTAAGATGAAAATGCAAGCTAGATTGTGTGGGAGCTAACTATTTTTCATACTGCTTTTATTCTATATTAAAATAGCTAAATTGCAATGTGTAGGACTATGAAACATAGCAACGGTTAAATATCACGGTGTAAAAATGACCTCTAGACTGGACTATTGTAATGCACTGCTAGGTGGTTGTCCTGCATCTTCAATAAACAAGCTACAGATAGTCCAAAATGCAGCGGCTAGAGTTCTTATCAGGTCAAGAAAATATGATCATATTACCCCAATTTTACAGTCTCTGCACTGGCTACCTATTAAGTTCCGTATCATTTACAAAATATTATTACTTGCCTATAAGGCCATAAATGGTTTAGCTCCTGCGTACCTAACTTGTCTTCTACCACGCTACAATCCAACCCGTTCCCTAAGGTAGCAAAACTCTGGACTTTTGGTAGTACCTAGGATAGCAAAGTCCACTAAAGGAGGTAAAGCTTTTTCACATTTGGCTCCCAAACTCTGGAATAGCCTTCCTGATAACGTTCGGGGTTCAGACACACTCTCTCTGTTTAAATCTAGATTAAAGACACATCTCTTTAGCCAAGCATTCACATAATGCATCTTATAAACTTGTACTGCAGTTATATCTGATCAAATGTACATTATTATTATTCTTTAGCTTGGGTTGAACAAATCATTTTTGCTTAGATGGAACAGCAGCTACGCTAATTATGTCTCTATTTGTTTCTCTGTTTCTGATTAACATCCTGTGGTAACAAGGAATTACAGAAGCTTCAGTCTGGATCCAACCCTTAAATGATCTGAGATGACCGAACAGCTGAGAAAAGATAATGCCAACCCCTCAGAGGATGCCAACGCTTGGACAACACACAGAATTGCCAAATTTTGCCATAAGTTAAATATATTAAGGTTCTGCAGTATATAAATATATTGTGGAAATTTAAATTCCTGTAGAGCTGCTTTGCAACGATTTGTATCGTAAAAAGCGCTATACAAATAAACTTGAATTTAATTAAAAATAGCCTACAGGTGCCTTAGTTGATGTAATGTTTTTGACACTATGTGTGAGTTGCTTTGGCTGTGTTCTACAGACCTTTCTGAGAATCCAGCTCAACTTAACTCTGTTTGATTATAATTTACCTAATGAGTTCCATTAAATAGAGGTTGTTGTGGACTTCACTTGAAATGTGCCTCTGGGATGTGAGCTGCTCATGAGTCTGTGTTGTAAAAAGGCAAAATAGCGGGGCGCTAGAGAGTAGCACATGGAGTAAGATGCGTTCTCACCCAGCTCCGTCACACTTGGTGGAATATATCATATAAAACTTTGTTATTCCTTCTTAAATTGATCAGTTAGCAAAGTCAGTATATTAACAATGAATAAATCTAAAAAGACTGTCAAAAAGGCTCCGTCCCCGACTGTCAACACGGTGGAAGACAGTTCAGCTAGCCCCGTGCTAACCGATGCTAACGTTTGCGGTCAAACTAACTTTTGTAAAGAGACCACTGAGACCAATGCTTCTTATCCTTTGGAGGATGAAGATGAGGCTTCATCCAGGGCTATTCTTCTGGCCATCAGAAAGATGGATTCCTCTATGAATGCCCGATTTAACAATTTGGAAGCTTCTCTGTCTGAAGTGCAGTCAACGCTAGCTGCTAACACATCCCGTATCGTTGACCTGGAAGAGGCTAGCACTGATTATGAGCGCCGCATTTCTCACCTGGAGCAGCTTTGCTCCGGTCTATCACAGGCAAACACGTCTCTGAAAGCAAAGGTAAAGGATCTAGAGGCCAGATCTCGCAGGCAGAATATCAAAGATAGCGGGTCTTCCTGAGAACATCGAGAAGGGCAACCCCACTAGATTTGTGTCCGAACTTCTGCCCTAGCTACTAGGAGAATCTAATTTTCCATGTGGGGTAAAGATTGACCGGGCCCACCGCATTGGTCCCATCGGAAACAACAGGCCGGAAGTTCTGTTTGCCAGGATACATAACGATTCAGTTAAGTCTGAAATACTGCGCCTTTCCCGTAACCAGAGCCCGCTCTCGTTTGACGGCAGTCGTATCAGTATCTTCCCGGACTTTCCAGCAGAGGTGTCGACCCAACGCACGCAGTTTGACAGTGTGCGGGAGAAATTAATAGCCAAAGGAATAAAATACGGACTCCTGTACCCTGCTCATCTCATCCTCACATAAGAGAAGACGAAGAAAATATTTTCGTCTCCAGAGGAAGCTGAATCCTATTTTGACAGTCTTTCCTCGTGATGGAAGGTGAAATATATTGGGATCCATTGTGTTAAATAAGACATTACTTTTAGCTGTTCGTGGCCTGTACGTTTCATGGACTGCTAGGTGTGACTTTTTCATTATCATTACTATTTTCTACAGTCCTGACGGATCAGACGCCCCACCTTTAATGTTCTGCTAATTCTTAAAGACTATCAGGCCAATAACGCTATAAGATGTTCATGTATGTAGGGTGAATTCGGGTAATCTGGGACACCTAAACTCCAGTGTGTTTATTACCTGTTCTAACAAAATTTAGTCAACAGGACTTTTACTATAATTTTAGCATGGATGTCATGTGACTGAAATCACATGACTTCATGGGGGTGATTCCACAGAAAGGGGTAGGGCAATTGTCGATCAAGAAGCTCCCTTGGGAATTGCATGACAAGGTCAGTGATTCTGACTAGATTAATGTTAAGGACATAAATCTGTCATAAATAAGACAATGTTCCTTATTGTTGTTAAATTATGTTTGTGATATATTCAAGCAACAAAATATGTATTAAAGTACTACGGCTACCATTTCTGCTTGGCTGGCTATTGGGAAGGATATGCAGGAATCCTCCCTCCCTGCTTTACTTTTTGCAGAAAACAAACCTATCAGAACATTTAATAAACGTAACCCTATTGTTGTAAATTCTCTTAAGATTTGGTGTCAGCTCAGGAAAACCTTTAAACTCCCTCAGACTTGCTCACTTACCCCTATAGCTTGCAATCATGCATTCACTCCCTCACAGACAAATATAAGGTTTAAACAAAAATAATTGCGTGGATTACGTATTCCATTCATGTGCATTTTTTTCCAGGTAAGGATCAACCATCTCGCATTATTGTTTTTCTGTATAAATAAAAGCCATATTGCTTTAAATAATACACAGCTACTTCACCAAATTAGTTTTGTATTGCTGTTTTTTTGTTAAAACTAACATTTCAAGACAAGTTGATCTTACCAGCATTCATGCATGTAATGACACAATTCAAATGAAACAATTGCATGCTTGTTTAAAGGCGAGAAGGTGTATATGTATTAAAGTGTTGAAAATGTGTTTTATTTATTTTTTTCTTTCAAACATTTTTTTGTTGTCCCACATTATCAAATATGATTCTGAATGTGGGACAGAATTATAATTCAAGGGCCAATAATGACAAGGGCCAATATATGCCATAATGAGAAATGGGTGTTAACCCTCTGAGCCCGACAAACGCGAATACGCGTTTTGGGGCAGATTTTCCTGATAAGGCAGAAATGAGCTTGAATTACTCTGCCATTTTTGATCGTTCAGATAAGAGCAATACACCATTCGAATCTGTAAGGGGTCTTCTTTTATTTGTATACACTCATAATAACAACTAAACGTTGTGCTTTTGAAGAATAAAGAAAACAAACAGGGTGCGCTCTCTGTCTTCTCCGTCTCCGCGATCTGTTTTCAGAAATGCGTCACTAAAATGAAGTGTAACTCAGCAAATACTCAACACAGAAACATGAGAGAAAGCCTGAAGTGTCCACTTTCAAATGAAGTAAGTCATATCGAAAACAAATATTCTGTGATGAAGTAATCCGTATGAAACCAACACTATGTTCAGTCTGTCCCGTCTAACTCATTATTTTTAATGAGATCCCGCCCCCTCGCGTTCACATGCAAATAACCACGTGACCCGCGCGCGCGGAGCATAAACAAAGCGTCAGTGAAGAGTTCATCGCTGCTACTGTTACTTTCTGGAAGAAGACGCGCTGAGTAAAGGCTGGATTTCCTCAAGAGTTTGATGAATAAGTAAGTAATGTTTATGTTTTGCATTAGTTAAGGTGTTATTGTGACATAAACGTGAACACATTACTAGATGGGTTGTTCCCAAATTACAACACGATAAATGCTACGCATCTCAGAATGTTTAGACCATGTTTATTATTAATAATATCTGTTCAAAAATATATTTTAATAGCGTGCTAAACGATAACAATTAGTTCTCAGATATAAAATATATTTTTTATAGTGCAAAGTTCATCCTTTTATAGTATAAAGCATGAGTGAGTCTATGACTGCAGAATCATATCTTTTATACTATAAAATAATACATGATGTTCAGGATGGCTATATAACTACTAAATCATAGTTGGGTTTTCCCCAAACTATAATTCCTGACTAACATGTTTGAAATCCAGTAAAACATTGTGAATATGATGGGCAATTCATTGTATTTCAATTTCCTACGGCGCCAGTATGTTTTCATGCTCTTTATAAAACAATAAAAGTAATATGAGAGTACACTGTAACATGATGAATGCTACGAGTCTAAGTATAGACTTTAGCCATTTATATTTTTATAAGCAACTGAAAAAAGCACAAATGTCAGGGCATGTCGAAAGTTCTCCAGGCCCCCAAAACACCCTCAGGGCCCAGAGGGTTAATGCTGGAGGTTATAACATTAGTTCACAGTAGCTAGCAGCTAGCTAAACCAGCTAGCTAGAGCGATGCTACAGAGATGGAATCTGGGAAACATATTCCAATAGCAAGCAAAGGTCTCAGGATGAAGTAAACCATTAATTTAATTTCCCAAATTCCCAGTTAGTTTAGTATATACAATGGTTCAAATCACTGAGCAGGAGGGGGATCTGTGCCCAGGCCAGTTGACAATGTTCTGTACACAAACGCACACACACACACACACACACACACACACACACACACACACACACACACAAACAAACGTACCCCCCCACACACACACACAACCACCCACCCATTCACACACACACACACACACACACACAGTCAGCTAACATATGAAAATATCTGTGGTCTTTAATTAACTCAATGAAATGTATTACAGAATACTATGGCACCACAGCATCAGGAAAAGAGATGGCAACAGAAAGAGCGAGGAAGAGAGAGAGAGGGAAATGAGAGAAATATGAAGAAGCTAAACCAATGGAATGATAGTAGAATGAAGGGAGCTATTGGTGATATTATGTTTGGCATGCATAAAGTATGGTGAATATTGGCTTTTTTAGGCCTAATACATATGTCCCAGATTATAAAGTGACCTGTCCCAGATTATCAAAACATTTTTTGGCACAAAAACACTAATAGGTGTGGCATGTCTCTTATGGGCATAATATCTACATTATTTATTTTGGTGTGGTTAGAAAACATCTCAGGGATTTCAGAAAAGTCTAATGTGTTGATCTGATGTGTTAGATATTGAAAAAAACTGACATGTGGGTCTGTATAATGTCTATATTCTGTAAGGGGATGTTTTTGCTTTCATTCACATACGAAGTATTCCTGATCATAATGTGTGGAGACGGAGTGGTGTGTTGTTTCGAAGAACCGTTAATCCGTCACTGGTCGATTTTTGCTAATATCTCAAATATCTCAATTTCAAATATCTCAATTTCAAATATCTGGAATTCTATCAGGAATTGTACTCCTCTCAGAGGACTGGAGACTTGCTGAATATTACAAAATTTCTTCAATCTCTTGGACTCCCCCAAATTAGTGAGGATGAGAGAGAAAGCTTAAATTCAAACATTACACTGGAAGAAATTTTGACAGCTATTAAGAATTTTCCCAATCGTACAGAGGCTGGCCCGGATGGCTTTTGCATTGAATTTTATAAGGCTTTCTCTGATCAAATTGCCCCCTTGACGTTAAGGATGTTCAAAGATTCTATTGAAAACAAAAAATTACCAGAGACACTTTATTCGGCAAATATTGCATTGATTTTAAAGAAAGATAAAGATAGTACAGACCCTTCCTCTTACAGACCCATTTCCCTTCTTGGTAGTGATATTAAGATATTTACTAAAATTTTTGCAAATAGGCTAAGTAAATGTATTAGTTCAATAATACACGAAGATCAAACTGGTTTTATTCCCGGGAGATTTTCTTTTCATAATGTATGTAGACTTATGAATGTTGTGTACAGAAACAAAGGCAAACATGATAAAATAGCTATTCTAGCCCTGGATGCCCATAAGGCATTTGACAGGGTGGAATGGACTTAAGTACTATAGAAGAATTTGGTCTGGGTGATTAGGTGATTAGGTTTGTCTCCACCCCTGTGTGTTTATTTCATTTCATTTAAATGCCGCGAAACAACACATTTCTGAACTTGAATGCTGACAGGCATCAGCGCGCACGAGTGTCGAGCTCCGTTTTCTTTCTATATCAATCAAGCATGTCCCGTTCTTTAATCTCCATTCATCCATGCTTCATCACTCTAACGTGTCAGTAATTCAGACACTGAACACTGCGCTATATTTACCAGGCACGACATAACAAAATGTATATTGACACTTTATATTCGACAAAACACGTGCATTAATCCATTAACTTTGACTTTAATATCATATAATCAAGTTCCTTAACATTAAACTCAAACTTATATGTATAAATACTCACCAGTTTTATTGTTTATCAGCCGAGGTCTTCCATCTCCAAACCCTGATGACGTCAGGAAAGTGAATTTATGCCATTATATGATAATATAGATTCAAGTTTGATTAATAGTCTCCCTTTTAAAACTGTAAGTGAATTAAAATATCTTGGTATCACTGTCCCTAGACATTATAAAAGTTTGTACGAAACAAACTACAAAGTCATGATAGATAAACTGAAGGAAAATATAGAGATTTGTCGAGTACTCCCTCTAACAATGACTGATCGTGTTAATGCAATCAAAATGGTTACTTTACCTAGATTTCTTTATTTGTTTCAAAACGTTCCCATCTTTTTAACCCAGTCATTCTTTAAAACACTTGATACTGGGATCATGCCGTTTATCTGGGGATCATCGTATATATCTAAAACAAAAGAGGTAGTAGGCCTAAGTCTTCCCTGTTTTCAGCATTACTACTGGGCGGCATTACTGTATTGGTGGATTGCATGCCCCGGGAAATCGAACGCTACCATTTCTGCTTGGCTGGCTATTGGGAAGGATATGCAGGAATCCTCCCTCCCTGCTTTACTTTTTGCAGAAAACAAACTATCAGAACATTTAATAAACGTAACCCTACTGTTGTAAATTCTCTTAAGATTTGGTGTCAGCTCAGGAAAACCTTTAAACTCCCTCAGACTTGCTCACTTACCCCTATAGCTTGCAATCATGCATTCACTCCCTCACAGACGGATATAAGGTTTAAACAAAAATAATTGCGTGGATTAAGTATTCCATTCATGTGCATTTTTTTCCAGGTAAGGATCAAACATCTCGCATTATTGTTTTTCTGTATAAATAAAAGCCATATTGCTTTAAATAATACACAGCTACTTCACCAAATTAGTTTTGTATTGCTGTTTTTTTGTTAAAACTAACATTTCAAGACAAGTTGATTTTACCAGCATTCATGCATGTAATGACACAATTTAAATGAAACAATTGCATGCTTGTTTAAAGGCGAGAAGGTGAAATCTGCCCACTTGATGACAAATGGGGGCGTTTCCAAACTAAAAATAAACACCTTAATTAAAGCTTTAATGACATTCTTCCATATTTACATATTTCATAATTATCAAGTTATAATGATAATCATAATTTGTGACCCTGGACCACAAAATCAGTCTTAAGTGTCAATTTTTCAGAATTGAGATTTATACAAGATCTGAAAGCTGAATAAATAAGCTTTCCATTGATGTGTGGTTGACAATATTTGGCCGAGATACAACTATTTGAAAATCTTGAATCTGAGGGTGCAAAAAAATCTAAATATTGAGAAAATCGCCTTTAAAGTTGTCCAAATGAAGTTCTTAGCAATGCATATTACCTATCAAAAATGAAGTTTTGATATATTTACGGTAAGAAATTTACTAAATATATTCATGGATCTTTACTTAATGTTCTAATGATTTTTGGCATTAAAGGAAAATCAATAATTTTGACCCATGCAGTGTTTTTTTGGCTATTGCTACAAATATACCCCAGCGACTTAAGACTTTGTGGTCCAGGGTCACATTTATCAAAGGACAAAAATGGCTTGTAAAATGCCTAAAGGTCTCACTCATTTTTATGTTCTCCGCATTCTCTATTTTAGTTCAGCTGGTGGTGAGAGGTAATTCTCGGCCAGCCATGGCTTGACCTTCTATTTCACTTCCTGGTGTGTCTGTTGTTTGTTGGGGCTGCTGCTCTTTTTGCTCTTAAAGGGATAGTTCACCCAAAATTTAAAATTCTGTCAACATTTTGTTCTGCTGAACACAAAGGAAGATATTTTGAAGAAAGTTTGTAACCAGGTTGTTTTGGGGCACCACTGACTTCCATAGTAGGAAAAACAAATACTATGGAAGTCAATGGTGCCCCAGAACTACCCTTTTTCCCACATTCTTCAGAATATCTTCCTTTGTGTTCAGCAGAACAAAGACATTCATACAGGTTTGGAACCACTTGAGGATGATAAAATGATGACAGCATTTTCATTTTGGGGTGAACTATCCCTTTAAGCATTTGCCTGAACTGAAACCACATACTCAAAATAAACCCAGTTCACAATTCAAATTGATGTGAATTGGTCAAAAAATCAGTGTGTCAGTCATCTCAGCTCTTGAGTTCAGAACATTTTCAGCACAATTTGCAAAGTTTAGTTTATAGGAGTGTGGCTTCATTTCACTCTTTGTGTATTATGTCAAAAATAGCCCAATTAATCCAAAATAAAAGCCTGATCATTTCTAACTGACTTGGTAGACCGTTTATGTTGTTTTTCGTGTTTACTTCTATGCCTTTGAAGTCAGCCTCAATATAATTGGCGACTTGTGCAGGATTTGAACCCAGTGACCTCTCGCACAACATAACTCCTACCACCAGCACCCCTAGATGCCATAAAGTATGCTTTGGAACAAGCTTTGGAACACAACACCTACACAAAGGTGAAATAAACAAAATCAAGAAAGCAACAGTAGAGCAGTGTTTTTTTTAATCCAGTTTTCTTCAACTTGTGGGTCACAAGCCCATAATGGGTCGTATTTCTGTTCTGATTGGGTCGCAGAGAGCAGACAGTATATAAAAAAAACAATCATTTGGAACCATATAATCATCCACACTTATGATAGCTCAGTCAATATGGTTTGAAAGGGAGAAAAAGAGAAAACACTTACAATATCTTTTGTTGTTGATGTATAAGGCCATGCATCCAATCAAATCCTACTTTTTGCAAGAATTTCATCTGTCACTTTGTAGAAGCCAGTCAAATAAAGCATATTTTCAGTTTGCAGAACATTGTCAGGTTGTGTGACATAACGTCATCTTAAAAATCAACAAAATTTCACAAGGTAAAAGAAATGGGGCTTGGACTAAAACTAAAAATCGGTCAAAAGTTTGTTGAAAACCACAGTACTGAACAACATGTAACCTACTCATCAAAACATCATAAGATGGAGAGAGCTTGTTTGATGGCTAGAGCTTTTAGTCTTCAGTCATACTAGCTGTTAGCCACAGTTTATTAATCTGAAGATCTCTTCCATTTTCTTTCTCTTTTCAGGTTTCAGCGCTGGTTCAAGAGCCACTGAGGCTTTAGCTGCAAGTGATTGGGCCATTGCTATAGACATTTCCTGCTGTGGTTCCGGGGAATGGAAAAGCAATTCCACGCTCGGGCCGTACTGAATCCGTCTCTGTCAGTTCCGCCGCCGGTTACTCTAAAATCAATTGGGCCCACGTGCCTCTCCAGCTTCTGATCAGCGCCGACGCAAAGAGGCACGAGTGAGAAAAAAAGAAAAGCACTTTCAAAGGTATGTTCTCTGTTTGCTCTTCATGCCCATGATCTCTCAGGCCTGTTGCACATATCTCCTTTGTGTGAACAGTTTCTTGTGCTAGGTTTCTATCTATGAAACACTGTCTCTGTTTGTCAGGAAACAGGAAATGTGAGTCAGACTGTACCTCTGTGTAGATTCTGTCTAGCTCATTTCTGAATCTACAAAAAGATGCCTGGCGGTGGGAGTTCTTTTAATCGTCCCTTCACTTGCAAAAATTGTGCAACTTTTTTAGTTTTCAAAGAAGACAATCTCCTCTGTGATCTTTTGAATGCTACTGCTTTATTAGTGATCACTGCTCAATGCATGTGGCTTATTACGGTGCTGATGTGATTCATCGCTGTGTGTTGCACAGTAACGGAATCATCAACACTCTTTCTCATAAGGAAACGTCATTCTAGTTGCTTTTTTTTAATGCAGCAACAATTATTCAAATATATTGTTTTGGAGGATGAAATAACTTTACTGGAGGCTAATTTACTCACCCTTATGGTGTTCAAAACCTGTATGATATTTCATATAACAAAAGATGTGTTTTTTTGCAGAATGTCCAAGCTGTGCCTTTTTATAAGGAAAAACAATTACAAAAAATGACAAACGTACCATAAACTTATCCATATGATTCATATACTATATCACAAGTATTCTAAATGTGATATATTCTTGTCCATATATCTTAAGTTTGCAGAGACTTTGACATCATCCTCCAAAGTAATGTGAGAAATCATAAAGGCAATGTTTTAGTGGTGCAGAATAAGCCATGACTGCCCAATTCCATTATTCATAGATCATGATTCATGATCTGTGCCAATGTAGCTCACTGTCTCTGCACTGACAAATAATTGTAATATTTATTGCTTGACAGCATAAAAATGAACACAATCTGTAGACGAAACCATGTCAAAAACAAAGTACCATTAATGCATAAGTACTTCTATGTTTATTTTATTTATATCTTCACTGGTATTTATTTACAAATCTTGACTCTTTCCATAAATCTGAAAGACAGGAAGTACTTAATGCGACAAAAAATAGTCTGAAGAACCTTGTAGATGTCACAGTTGCCAAGCAGTCATCCATGAGTGATATGAGTGATATATTGTTACATTAAAGATCTTGAAGGGGATAAACTGTAATATTTTAGATTTGCAAAATTCACAAAATGTCCCTGGAACAGAACTGTATTAGATGACATTTATGAATGTTTTTGTTAGGATGTCTTGTATCTAGCTCTTTATAGTTAGCAGCTAATTTATAAATCACTGGATTGCTTTGATTTTTGTAACGCGTACACTGTGCCATGCTATGATCAACTCATATCAGTAGGGTATAGATTTATAAGGTTACTGATTGTGTGTTTTTTTAATGCAGGAGGATATTATACAGTGCTATTCACTGTGTGGAGAAAATCATAGAGGGCTATGAGCAGAGTAAATAATTTAGATCTATCTGCATGCTTTTCTTCCTGTATGTGTGAGAAGTAAGGTCTTGTGTGGACAAGCACTAGAGATGCTTGTCCTGAACTCATGGATAATTATGTATTTGGTCACATACAATTGGCAGATGCTTATGTTTCTGAATACATAGTAGACACTGGAGTTGCCATTTACTTCTGTCATTTATTTTGTGTGTAATCACTGTTTCTCTGTGACTGAAATGACCGTAATTTAAATAAGATATATCTCAAGATATTTACGCTCTGTCTGCGCAGTTGTAAAGCCAGTCATAAAAGTGGAATTTGAAAGCACTATTTTTATCTCCTTTTGTCAGGCTCAATGGTAGGATCGAAGGATCTGCTTGTGACTGCCCAAACAGTCACAGGCAAGAACAAGAGGTGAATTCGCCCAGAATATTATGAACAAATACACAAGAAAGAGATTCATATCATCGGCTAATAATGAAAGTCCTTGCTGGCTGTCTGAGATGGTTGGCTTTACAATTACAAATGCCCTTTAGAGGAAAAATGGATCAATTTTAATCCACACTTCAAAAGCAGGGATTCTCTTGGAGATAATTGGATGAGTCCAGCAGGTAAAGAGCTCTGCATTTTTCGCTCTAATTTAAGTCTGAATTATATGAGAAAGTGCATAGATATTTGGAAAGCAAACATTTACTTAAAAGCAGAAACTAGATTATTTATATTAACGATATCGTTCTAATATAGAGTATTTAAAAATAATTATAAGTACACGGGGGGGGGGGGGGGGGGGGTTAACATACATGTATTTTAACATACACTGTAAAAAAAAATCGTAATTTTACAGATAATAACTCTAAATGTTTTAGAGTATTTTTCTGTTATTTTAAATTATATTCAAAACTCTGTAAAATTACAAACAATATCTGTAAATTTATTAATTGACTGTTAATTTAAGGATTATATCATTAACAACAAATTACAGTAATGCTTATTTTTTATACAGGGCATTTACTGTATTATTTCTACAGTATTTTTCTGTTATTTTTAATTATATTCAAAACTCTGTAAAATTACAAACATTATCTGTAAATTAATTAACTGACTGTTAATTTAAGGATTATATCATTAACAACAAATTACAGTAATACTTATTTTTTTATACAGGACATTTACTGTATTATTTATACAGTATTTTTCTGTTATTCTAAATTATATTCAAAACTCTGTAAAATTACAAACAATATCCGTAAATTAATTAATTGACTGTTAATTTAAGGATTATGTCATTAATTACAATTTACAGTAATGCTTATTTTTTTATACAGGACATTTACTGTATTATTTATACAGTATTTTTCTGTTATTTTAAATTATATTCAAAACTCTGTAAAATTACAAACAATATCTGTAAATTAATTAATTGACTGTTAATTTAAGGATTATGTCATTAATTACAAATTACAGTAATGCTTATTTTTTTATACAGGACATTTACTGTATTATTTATACAGTATTTTTCTGTTATTTTAAATTATATTAAAAACTCTGTAAAATTACAAATTGACTGTTAATTTAAGGATTATGTCTGGTGTGTGAAACAACGCCGGCACAGCGGCAGATTCACCACTGACTGAATTCGAATTATACTGGAAAAATAAAACGTTAAGAGTGGGTTAGGGTTACCATTAATAAGTTACAATGTTTTGATCTAGAAAGTTTTTCACATTTTAGAAATTAAGTAAACGTTTGATAGTTTGCTTATATTAAGTCAAATGGCTATAGCTCTTTAACAGTTGGTACAAATTGTTTTACAGAGAAAATTGTAAACAGATGAAAATCTGAAAATCTTTACCAACTCGAATTTCCCAAAAATCACCATCCACATTCAAAAACACACATATGACATATCATCTTAAAGTATATGGTTATTATGCTATATCTAATCTGAATTTGCATTTGATCATTCATAGAAATTATATGGTAATACGTGTATGAGAGTGAGGCAGTGCACTGAGGCAAATACTGACACATCTGAAACTAGCAAAAATACAGTACATGGAGAAAATAGGGTATTTATATATAAATAGGGTGGAAAACACACACATGCAATTCTATGGATTTCCTCAGTTTGGCAAATATGCATGTCTTTGTACTATGGAAATCTGAGTCCCTGGAAGAAACATAGTATGTACACAACACATGTAAAGGACCAGGGTGGAAGCTTGGTTATTAAAGATGTTAATGCTCCCAACTGCCTCAGTTGTCACATCACATCTTCAGAAAATCACAAGTAGGGTACTGGTGTAGCTTATTTTATGTCGTAGAATAAAACGTGAAAGTGAATTGAGCTTGTGTTCACTACAAACCTTGTCATCCACTTAACCAAAAACCCATTAAAAAACCCCATTGACTTCGGGACGATGGAACTGGAACTGCTAAAATGCTAATGTGCTTTGCATTTGGCTTACAAAGTGATGTCACACCTGCACCATACTCTTTACATGTGCCATTTAAGTATTATTACTACATTGAAATGCAATAATGCAAGCAAACCGCACAATTATTGTTAAATTGACCTTGCTGGTCAGATAGGCCAACAGGGTTCATGATGAAACATATGGAGCGTTTAAGTCCTCCTGGGAAATTTGTATTCATGAGGTTTTACTATTTATTTTTTATGTTTTAAAATAATTTATGACACCACTGTAAACTTTATCATTACATATTATATTGTTATATTATAATGCTATCATATTTTGTGCAGGTATTATCTTACTTCATTGTAAATAGAAAAGCTTGATGTCACTTCTAAATACCTATAAGTATTGTGGTGTTCCACAATGTTTTTTACTGACACCCCTAACTCTCAAAGATCGGGGCTTAAAGAAAATTCTGAGCTTCCTACTCATATTTTCATCTTTGTGGTGGCGTTCATGTGCGTTCAACTCGTAAATACTATCTTTATGACATGACTTGAATGCACCAATAGCTCTAGTTTTGGGACAATCCATACAAACCCTGTAAAACACATTACAGACTGTCACAGTGAGAAGTTCTTTGTCCTGTATCAACACTTAAGGCCTAAACACTGCAGTCAACACCATGGGAGTATCCATGCTGTTAAGGGTTAGGGTTAGAGTTAGGGTTAACCTTAATTTCTAACACAGACCTGGTTTCACAGACAGGGTTTAGATTAAGCCAGGATTAGGCCTTAGTTCAATTAGGGCATTTAATTAGCATTTAAAAATGTGCCTTAGGAAAAAAAAACATTATGTGTTGAGACATTATGTTGAGACAAAGCAATGGCACTGACATATTTTAAGATATGTCAGTGCAAGTTGCTTTCAGGTTAAACAGCTCAAACGTGCATATTAGTCTGGGACTACAGGCTTAAGCCTCGCCTGTGAAACCCAGGGTATATGCTGTAGGCCTAACTTGTATAGAATGATGCCAACGTTAGCAAACGTGTTGCGTTGGACAGAGTGTTAACCCTAAACCAACAGGTTGTGTGACAGTGCCACACAGGGTGAAAAGCAAGGTGACATTATTAGGCATAAGAGTGTTCCTAAAGGAAAGGTCAAGAATTTGTTAAAGTGCAAAAGGGTTATTATGGGTCACATGGATGTCACTCTAATGTCACCGTGATACTGTGAAGTTGTTGTTTAATATTCATTGTATTCTTTTTCTGGATGTTTTTGCCAAGGACTTTTATTTTGGTGTTGCGTCCTCCGAGAAGGAGGGTCAAGTATGTGAGGGGAAGTCAAGAGAGTAGAGTTTGGCGGGCACAGAGACCAGTTGCTCTCCTCCCCAGTTCTAGGGCTTCGCTCAATAAAAGTTATTAGCCGTCTATATTTTCAAGTCCATCGTCTTTATTCACATCAACCCACGGGCAGCTAAAACCCCACGCCTTACATATTTATTGGTGGCAGCGGTGGTTGTCTCCGGCGTCTTTGGAGAAGTTGCTGTTGGACTGGTATGATGACAAGAACTAAAATATATGATAATCGCTGCCCTTTCATCATATATGCTGGATCAGTTGTGCTAGTGGATTAATTTAGACTGAAACGCGTTTTGCTTTACTCACCGTTTCAATTGCATGGACTGTATTCAGACGGACTATTTATAACTTTAGAGAAGTTTTGTTGTTTTCACCATCGTGTGAGTTTTCATTTCACGTTCAGTTATTTGTTTCTTTCATTTTATTTCGGAAAAATAAGTAAAGTACAAGAAGACGTTTGCAACTGGACTATTAGAAGTTGGCCTATTGCCAGGATTGAACAGCGCTCACTTTTCGGACACGTGTGCGTGTTACTCCCTCCTGTGGCGGACTTCGGTGACTGCAAGTCTAACCTGCAGACCATCTTTACCAATAAAAGACTTTGCTCGATTGAACTGACACAACACTGCATTGACTTCAATCTATTCAAACATGGCAGAGGACAATGTAACAAACCCGCAAGTGCACTTCAGAGCTGTTTTACCTCCAGACTTCACTGGGGATGGCAACGAAAGCTTTTCTCAGTGGGCTCGTCGTTTTCAAGTATGCTGTGAGACCTCAGGTATGGACAAACCTCAGCTTGCCAAGGTACTTCCTTCAAGATTGGCAGGTGCTGCATTCAGTTACTGGGATAGTTTGTCGGATGACATAAAAGCTGATTACGATACCACTTGTAGCAAATTAGCTGCAGTTTTCGATCAAAAACAGCTATTAAGAACCTTTCAAACTTACTTGAATGCCAGACCGCGTCTGAGTAATGAGCCATTGGAAGTGTATGCTGCCGAACTGACCCGCCTTGTTCACCAAGCTTTTCCGGACTATGGAGAATCAGCCATCAGAGGTGAAATTTTGCGACGTTTTATAGCTGGACTTGAACCTGCATTGCAAGCTAAGCTGTATGAGTTTGGTGTTACTACACTTGACGATGCGATTAAAGTAGCTGGTCGGTGTGAGAGAGCACGTTCTGCAGCCACCGAGACTTTTCCTCTGCCGGCGCCTGCTGCACCTCAACCAGCCGTGGTTCACAGCCTCACGACTGAGTCCACCAATATGCTTGCAGCACAGCTCAGTGACCTCCATCTGAAAGTAGACAAACTTCAGTCTGTTGTTACTATGCTGACGCAGCCGAAGTCTCATTATACCAGTTTTGTTTCATCTCCAGAGCATCACTTTGCCTATCGTCGACGATCACCTTCACTAGACAGAGCTAAAGACAATCTATATTTGTCGTCTTCTCGCTATCAACATTTCACTGCATCTGATGAGCCCTACTCCAGAGGACGATCTCCTGTACGTTCCAGTAACAGCCATCGCAGACCACAAGGGAGCCCCAGGCCAAGTCATCATCAGCAGCAAGGCTATGAAACACCCTTACTCTATGACAGTCGAGATATTCGCTTCAGCCCTCAGCGGGGATATGCTGCATACAATGACTCAGTGACTTCTCAACCCGGTTACAGGCGTCAATCAAACGATGACAGCAGTCCAGGCAGGAACCGAGATCGACGTAGGGGTGAGCAGTATTACAGACATCGCTCTCCAAGTCCACAACAACCACATTCACGCCATGTACACTTCACCGAGCAGCGGTCGGGAAACGAATGGTAGCTGGAGATGAGGGCCAATCTTCAGTTCAACTGTCAGCGGCCCATAGCGAAAACACGGTGACATCTTCGGACTCTGCAATCTGGACGCCATACATAAAAGGACTCGTTGAGGACCAAGAAGTCAGTGTTTTCCTTGACACTGGTGCTGGTTTGTCGCTCATTAGTGAGGCCTTACGTCAACGCATCCCTGCACTGAAACATCGCCCCTTACTGAAAAGTTTCCAGGTGGCACACACACTGACAGGACAACAATTAGACATTTTAGGTTCATTACCCGTCACATTACGTCTTGGGTCACACACATTCAGTATGAATGTGTATGTTGTAAGAGACTCTAGACAGGATGCCCTTCTTGGATGGGACTTCTTCAAAACACATGGTGCCTCAATTGACACAGTCTCTGGTACTTTTATGTTCAATAATGAGAAAATTTCCCTTCTCAGTTCCTCACATGCATTGCCTTTTTGCTGTAATGTGTTCTTGCTCTCACAGGTCTCAGTCCCCCCCTTGACAGAGATTGTTGTTCCTGCTTCAGTAGCTTGTACCTCAGAAACAAGAAGTCAGCTTCATGGTTTTCAAGGTATTCTAGAACCGAATGTGACATTTGACAAAGACTTGGCTGTTGCTCGTAGCTTCTCTAATGTTGAGAATGGGCTCACTGTAGTTCATCTACTTAATCCTACACACCAGGACATTGAGCTGCCCAAACAGACCCATTTAGGTCAATTCTACACTGTACGTAATGTGCCTTCTGATTTCTATAGGCCTGTGGATAGTCTTGTGGCTCAGGTTAGCCTGCCAAGCCTTTCATGCCAAATACCTGATGTTCACATGGGTACTGACACTCTTACTCCCAGTGAGGTAGAAGTAGTTAACTCCCTCCTACAAGAGAACTGTGATGTCTTTAGCACTACCTCTGCCGATCTTGGTAGAACTGATTTGATTAAGCATAGCATACAGACGTTTTCTTCGTCCCCTGTGCGTCAGAGAGCATACCGTACATCTCCTGTCCTACGAAAGGAAATCGACAACCAAGTACAGAAACTTCTTGATGCTGACTTAATTGAGCCTAGTCATAGCCCATGGGCCTCCCCAGTGATACTTGTCCGTAAAAAGGATGGCTCTTACAGATTTTGTATCGATTATAGACGTTTGAACTCAATTACTATCAAAGATGCTCACCCACTTCCACGTGTGGATGACAGTTTAGACGCCCTTTCTGGAGCCACCTTGTTTAGCACTCTAGATTTGTCCAGTGGCTACTGGCAAATTCAAATGGATGATGCTAGCAAGGAGAAAACTGCCTTCACTACAGGTGATTCCCTCTATCATTTTAAGGTCATGCCAATGGGTCTTACTAATGCCCCCCCAACATTTCAGCGATTGATGGAGCTTGTTCTCCGTGGCCTCCATTGGTCCAAGACTTTAGTATATCTTGATGATATAATAGTCTTCAGTAAGACCTTTAAAGACCACATTCAGGATCTCTCTGAAGTGTTTGGTAGATTACGGCAAGCTGGCCTCAAACTCCATCCTCAAAAGTGTCAGTTTTTCAAGCAGTCTGTACTCTTTCTAGGACATGTTGTTTCGAAGGATGGCATTCAACCAGACCCCAAAGTGACTGAGAAAGTGTTGAACTGGCCTCGTCCAACTACGCCTACAGAGATTAGAGCTTTCATAGGCCTCTGTTCCTACTATCGGCGTTTTATCAAAGACTTTGCAGAAAAGGCAGCCCCTTTACACAGCCTTACAAAGAAAAATGCCAAATTCACATGGAGTGAACAATGTGAGGACACTTTTCAGTATTTTCGGCATGCTTTAGCTTCCCCTCCTATTCTCACCTACGCTGATTTCAGCAAGTCGTTTATTCTGTATACGGATGCATCTCACCATGCCATTGGCTCCGTTCTTGCACAACAACAACAGGGTGTTGAAAAGGTAGTAGCCTATGCCAGTCATGTGCTAAGTGCAACAGAACGCAACTGGTCCACCTTTGACAGAGAATGGTGGGCTATTGTTTGGTCCGTTAGACATTTCTCACACTACTTGCAAGGGTGCCCCTTTGTGATTGTTACTGATCATCGTCCCTTGTTAGCTTTAAAGAAAATGCCTATTGATCGTGATCCAACAGGGCGTAGGGCACGCTGGGCATTGGAGCTTGATGTGTACGATTGGGTCATAAAACACAGGAATGGCGCAAAGCACACAAATGCAGACTCACTATCTAGACGCCCGACTGAAAGTGATACCACTCCTCAGCCTACTTCTGATCCCTCCATATCAGGCCAGTCAGAACCTCCTTTAGTCACAGCCCCTCTTACCGCTCATGCCATCATAGACCTTTCTCAGACTTTGTCAGTCGATATTGCGAAGTGTCAAAAAGAGGATGTCACACTGAGGACAGTGAGTGAGTGGTTGAAAGATGGACGAAGACCTCCAGCTTGGGCTCTAAAGAAAGGTTCGGCAGAGCTCAAAGTGTATTGGCGACAGTTTGATAGACTGCATTTGCAGGATGGGAAAATCTACAGTTTTGCCTGTAACAAACCAAAAGAGTCACCTACTCTTCATGTAGTCATTCCCAGCAAAGCTGTCCCCCAGGTGTTACAGTTTTTACATGGACATTCCACTGTAGGTCACCTTGGTCATAAAAAGACACTTGCAAGAGCTAGAGAGCATTTCTACTGGCCATACATGGCTAGAGACATAGAGAACTACTGCCAACAGTGTGTCCCATGTCAGTCAAGATCTATGCCAGTCCCACATCGTGTAGCTCCCCTGCAGACTATTCATGCCAGTCGTCCTTTTGAAAAGGTGGCAGCTGACATTACCGAGCTACCTGTGTCACCATCAGGCCATAAATATGTCCTCGTTCTCCAAGACTATTTCACCAAGTATGTGAATTTGTACCCTATGAAAGACCAAAGAGCTGTAACGGTTGCACAATGTATTTTTGAACAGTATATCACAGAGCATGGTGCTCCTGAATGCCTTCATACAGATCAAGGCCGTCAGTTTGAGGCAGATTTAATCAAGGAGTTGTGTTCCAAGTTGGGTGTCACCAAAACCAGGACTTCTCCTTATCATCCTGAGGGAGATGGTTTAATCGAAAGATTCAATCGCACCCTGAAAGATCAGTTGAGTAAATGTCTGTACCAGCAAACAGAGCCATGGGATACCATGTTAAGGGCAATCCAGTTGTCTTATAATACTAGTGTACACAGCAGCACTGGATACACCCCTTTCTTCCTCGTTCATGGACGTGAAGCCAGATTGCCACTTCATTTACTCTTCCCTTGTCCTACTGAACCTTCCAGTGCCTCTGCAGGCACCCCAGCAGAGTATGCTACGTCTGTCTACAAGAAATTGCAGTGTGCTTTCAAGTTCCGTCAGGAGAATCAGGAACATGCTCATGAACAGCAAAAAGCTCAATATGACAAAAAGGCCAAATATACCTCGTACAATGTGGGAGATTTGGTTTGGTTGAATGATCCTGCTCATTCCCGGTGTAAACTGGCCCCACGTTGGAAAGGACCCTACACTGTAACACAAAATGTACAGCCTACTGATGGTTATTCTGTACTTTATGCTATTCAGCCAAAAGGTTTTCCTGCAAAGACACCGCAAGTGGTACACCATAACCGTCTAAAACCTTACTTGTTTTCCACCTATCAACAAACAGTTTCGGATGCATCCTCTCCCGTTGCACAGCCAGTTGAAAGGGAAGTACCCACTAGTACTTCTAATTCCTCTACACTTGCTGTCCAGGAGAACTTGCCTTCTGTTGTCTTTACTGGTGAGGTCCCCAGTCAGAGTCCAGCTAGGTCTTTGCTTTTGGGACAGTCCCCCCTAAACTTGACTCAAAAAACTGGACCGTTTACTGTCACACAGCCTGATGACATGGACACTGTATCCTCAACAGTGGACCATCCTACTATGGCTCCGCATGGTGTGCTGGACCCTAGACCGTTAGGTCGCAGGCCTGTCAAATTGCCTGCAAGGTTTAAAGATTATGTTGTGAAATAAAAAAAAAAAAAAAGAGAAAAAAAAAAAAAACACTTATCAGTTCTTTGTTTTAGAAGCTTTGCTGCAGTACGCATAAACACCCCGTATTGTGTTTATTGAAAGTGTTGGTTATGTTGCACCAATAATCTGCACATTGTTTTGTCTGGTTTAAGGACATTGTTACTTTCTGTGTATTGAAAACGTGGACGTTTCTTTTCCCACAGGGTGACTAATGTGAAGTTGTTGTTTAATATTCATTGTATTCTTTTTCTGGATGTTTTTGCCAAGGACTTTTATTTTGGTGTTGCGTCCTCCGAGAAGGAGGGTCAAGTATGTGAGGGGAAGTCAAGAGAGTAGAGTTTGGCGGGCACAGAGACCAGTTGCTCTCCTCCCCAGTTCTAGGGCTTCGCTCAATAAAAGTTATTAGCCGTCTATATTTTCAAGTCCATCGTCTTTATTCACATCAACCCACGGGCAGCTAAAACCCCACGCCTTACAATACCAATACATTAGCTTTTCATATAGGTCTACATACATAATTATATATGAATACATAGGCTATCTAGTGTTTGCTCTGTTTAATATGTACTACAATCTGTTTGCTCTGTTAAACTGCTGTTTAGCAGAGCAGTGGTAAATATATTTTGTTATATATGGTAGGCTATATAAGTTACTGTAAGTTTAATTTTTAATCATGCACTGCAATGAAAACACAATTTAACCAATTGATTAAATATAACAGCCAGCCTATAAATACAACTAGATAAATAGCACATGTATATTTTTTTCCTATTCTTTCTTTTAAAACATGTAATCTTTTCCTGTAATTGCAATGTTGCCACACTATTGGCTGTCTCTCCGAGTTGTTTTGAGCATGATTGGTTATTCTGACTGTCATCCAGGAATCTGGCCAATGACAACTATGCGCGCCAAGTTTGAATATACGGCTGTTGGAGTGAGTGGGTCACTCAGTGGGTGTGTGCTGCAGCTCGTGCTCGGAGTCGGGATCTTCAATAGCCTAACCTTATACTGCGGTTCTGTGTCTTTTAAATTATTTTTATGTCGGACGGCTATTTTTTATTTTATTTTAAATATTGCGGGATTGTAAACGAAGAACAAAAAAGGAATATGGACAACGAATTTTAACAACGTGCAACGGACATATTGCAATCTGTGGAAGGTAAATAACTTTTATTTAAAAAAATTCTGCTAAAGTTGCATCAACATATAGTGTGTTAAATTAAGAATCTTAACGCGATTAGAGCAATATCGATATGAGTACACATTTCAATGTATTAATCATGTTAATGTGTGTTTCTAGCATGAGTAAATGTTGTCAGCTAACTTAGTTTTTGATTAAAAATAAATAAACTCCACAAATGAGCTTTACAGTGAGTGAACTGAGAACATTGTCTCTTTAGACGGGAGAGGAACTCGAACCACACTCTGGACTCTAGAAGATGGAAACTAGGCTTTTGAATCTGTTGTTGATCGCGGGGTAAGTTAACTTAGCTGCTATTGTGACAGAGTGAAAAATATATGCCTGTATAATATTTCATTAATTAGATCGAAAAGTTCATAAATCAGTCAAATATGAAAGTATTCTGTAGTTAGGATATGTTGAATGTGTTTAAAAATGTTTATAAAATGGGAATAAGTTATCTAAATAATAATTTTGGTTAATCGGTGATCAATTAGTTTGGCACAATAAGCTGTGCAATCTATTAGTTAGGCCTTGCTGAACACTAGGGGGAGAGCTCGCGGTATTTCTCCATTACACATAAAGTCTGCGGTGGAGAAACATCGTTGAGTGAATGTGCTTAATCTTCTCCCCTTTTTTCAGGGGTATAACACTATAACGTTTAGGCCCAACGTTACCGATCAGTCATCATGTTTTGGAGCTGCTGGTGAGTACAATTTTGCAAGCTTTTGCAAATGTGTCTGTTAGTAAGTAAATCGCTAATATTGCTGTGTGTGTTTCCCTCATGATCCAGGAATTTAGAAATTAGGGAATAAAAATCATCCAGCCACACGATCTTCAGATGCGGTGAGTAACGTTATTGTCATTGTAAAAAGCATGTGAAAAAGAGGCAGAACATGTAAACTCAAAGGCACACTGGTTCAAACCCTCCAGACCATATTTTACCTCTCTTTTTGAGTTTACAGGCCTAGCTGACCCCAAAATAAATGTCCTTTCAAAATTTAAGTATTTTCAAACCTGTATGACTTAAGGTGATGATACACAGGGCAATTTTTTTCAGCAATGTTGCCGTCAAAGGGCAACCACGACCGATCTAAATTCATCCAGATAGAAATGTATTGCCCATTTTCAATGGGAAAGTGCCCAAGCAACAATCACTCTGCAGGATTGCCCAGCAACATTGCTCAAAAAGTTGTCCTGTGTATCATCACCTTTACTTCTGTTAAACACAAGAATGTTGGGAATCAAACAATATTGGAACCCTTATATGGAGAGAGAAAAAAAAACAAGGAAGGCATTTCTCTTAATTAATGTTCTACAGAAGAAATGTATACAGTTTTGGAACAACATGAGGGTGAGTAGAGTAAATAATGAGAGAACTAAAATTTTTGGATGAGCTGTGCTTTTCCCATTGCTAAATTAAAGTGTAGAAAACATGTTTTAATGGTGGATGGATTACAATAATTTATTACCATTTGGTTAGTGTAGCAAAACTATAGTTAATTTTAGTAAGGGTTTATATAACACTTAAGGAACACATTAAAGAATGGTCCTATGTCCCCCTGATCAATGGTCTGTTAACACACATTAAGTAAACTTTTTAAAAGACCTTTAATTCACTTGATGCTGGGAAGGTAAACTTTGTGAAGGACTGTAATGAAGTCATTTGGAAAGCTGTTGAGAAGTAGGCCTATGTTTCTTGAAGCTGGTTTAGTTATCCAAGAGCATATGATAAATTAATCTTTGAGTAATTATAACATACTTTATAGGGATCATAGTCATGTGTCCCTCATCTGCCATATAAATGTGGTGAACAGAGGACCCAGGGAACATAGGTATGACCCCCAATGAATCCAGTGGTGCCAAATCATATCAAGTGTGAAACCTCCCCTTTCAAACACAAAAATGCACATAGTGCCTCTGGCATAAGAGCATTAACTGCTATTTTCTATGACTTTTACATCATGTGCCAGGATTTGCAACACTGGGGGTGTCATTCCCACAACATTTTCCAGGATGTAGCTCTGCAATTTAGTTTTATGAACTCTGGGTTAAAACCTTTGACTGCTCTGAACTTCAAAATATGCACATTTGATTGCTGAATTAAAATGGACTCCATAAAACATTTATTTACTTATCAGTAGATGATAAAGCTATGAGTAACATGCTTTAACATGACATTAGCATGTCCATCAATGGTAATCAAACCCACTCAAGTTGTAATTTTTTTTTTTTTTTTTTGGCTTTTACAAATTGTTCAGTTAACTACACCGAAATATAGCTTGTGCTTGTCTTGCATGGATGCTACATTTGGGCCCAAACCTGTTGTGTGTAGCTACCTGTTTCTTTTCAAGTAATTTTTACATTCCCCTTTTCCAACAGTGATAACACTTTTTAACATTTTTTATTTATTTATTTTTTTTAGATCAAGCCATTGGAACATTGTTTACGGAGCAGAACTGGCACCAACAGAGAAACAAGTCCATCATTAGTAAGTATCAACTGCAGTATATAAAACCGTAGTCAATTTTAAAGGCACAATGCAGCTCTTTTTTCTCCCCCGTGCTATCCCAGATGTATAAGATGTTGCCAACATTCTTCAAAAATATCAAATTTTAATGCTTCACAAAAGAATTTTTGAAAAAAATTGCAGGTTTGAAAAGACATGATGGTGAGTAAATGATGACAGAATTGTCATTTTTGGGTGAACTATCTCCAGTACTTTAATAATCTCACACAAGGAGAATATACCTTTTTTATTTTTAAACACAATATCATCATCAATCCTTTGTTTAATTCCCTAGAGAATATTGAGAGAAAGACCCTCATTACCCAACACCTCCAGTTAATATAAATATTGTTGGTTTTATTTTGTAATACATATTGGCATTTTTAGGTGTTAACCTTGCAATGATACCTCTGGAAAAGAATGTCCATTGTTGTGAATCTACATGTTCCTTTTCTTGGTGATGCACATTTTTCTATCAGACAAAAGTTGTAGATACCAGACAAAACGGAAGACAAACAGACAATTTAAATAAAAATGTATTAAACTTGTTTAAAGGAAACACAAAAAAATTGAAATAATTTTGAGAGAATCATAGTGTGTCTTTTTTTTTTTTTTCAGATGCACCAAGGATGCAGCTGATTGCTGGCTGTTGCAGGATTGCTGTTTATTTGCTGTATCTGTCACTTCTGGTACACTTTTGTTGTATGTTTTGATTTAACTTATTAATACACTTGTAGAGTTAGGATTCTGAATTAAAAGACAGTATAATATTTATTAACAGAACTATGCAGGGCCCCCAGGGGTCAGCAGAACATTTTGGAAAAACTATATAAAAATGATTTGGAAAATACAAGCCAAAATATAAACGAGCCATTATAATGTTAATTTACCTCTGAATACCAAAAATTTTAAGGAACACTCCACTTTTTTTGGAAGTAGGCTCATTTTCCAACTCCCCCAGTGTTAAAGGAGAACTCCGGTCAATTTTAACATAGAGCTCATTTTTTTGTAAATTTGGAGTGCTGTCAGTACAGAGAACAACGACAAAAATCGGTGTTGCCTACACCGTGTTATCCTCTTTTTAAAATTTGCACCCTGTTGACTTAAACGGGGTAAGTTTTAAACCTGCTTTTAGCCTCTTAACATTCTCTGTGTCATTACAAGTGCACCAGCCATGTAAGTGATTCCTTCAGAGTGAACACAGGTGAATCTGACTGCAGTAGATGTGAAAGATATTAATAAAAGTTACGTTAATTCAGCCAGCGCACATACCTGTGTTTACATCCTGTTTTCGGTCGGAGTCCACAGTAGTCGATTGTCGAGTTCACGCGCATAGGTTTAGTTACCTATGATCACGCGCGTGAACTCGACAATCGACTCCGACCGAAAACATTCTATTTCTAAAAAAAGTGGAGTATCCCTTTAAATTTAAATTGTTAAATGTTTAGAATCAATACTGGTGTGAAACAGTGAAAATCTTGTACATGTATCAGTTTTGTGTTCAGTATGTTTAGAATATTTAACCTTAATCCTAAAGTTTGAGAATTTTGATGAAACTGTTCTACTGATAACTACTATATAGTTAAAATGTTATATTTAATTTAAGATATATACTGTAATTTATCAACTGAATCATTCCATTTTATTTAATTACATGTAATTTTAAATACTATTAACTTGTTTGTCAACACAAATGCTGCAAATTAAAGTTTGAGATGATTTTAATCAGTTTCATGCAGTTTTTTTACAGACTTATTTTGTCTTCCGAAATAAAACTGTTAATTTACAATCTTGAGCACGTCTTGACAATTTATTGAATGTTTGATCGTTATGATTTAGCAAAGGTCTGTAGTGTTTTTCAGTAGAACTTTTAGTGCCGTCACTTTATTGAAGGTGTTTGATCATTATAATCTGGGAAATGCCTGTAAAATAACTGTTTTTCAGCAGAACTTTTAGTGCTATCACTTTATTGAAGGTGTTTGATTGTTATTTTACTGGTATTTCCTAAATTATTACAGTGTTTCTCCATAAAACTTTGTGCCATCACTTTATTGAAGGTGTTTGATTGTAATAATTTAGGAAATACCTGTAAAATAACAGTGTTTCTCTGTAGAACTTGTAGTGCTGTCACTTTATTGAAGGTGTTTGATCATTGTAATCTAGGAAAAATCCATAAAATAACAGTTTTACACTGTAAAAAAATAATCGTAAAAAAAGGGTCAAATGACTGGCAGCTACGGCTGCCAAACAAAAACTGTAAAATTAAGGTAAAATAGCTTAATTCAAACAAGGAAATACCTGTAAAATAACAGTGTTTCTCTGTAGAACTTGTAGTGCTGTCACTTTATTGAAGGTGTTTGATCATTATAATCTAGGAAAAATCCATAAAATAACAGTTTTACACTGTAAAAAAATTATCGTAAAAAAACGGTCAAATGACTGGCAGCTACGGCTGCCAAACAAAAACTGTAAAATTAAGGTAAAATAGCTTAATTCAAACAAGGAAAAACCTGTAAAATAACAGTTTTACACTGTAAAACAATTATCGTAAAAAAACGGTCAAATGACTGGCAGCTACGGCTGCCAAACAAAAACCGTAAAATTAAGGTAAAATATCTTAATTCAAACAAGGAAAAACCTGTAAAATAACAGGGTTTTTTTCTAAAACTTTTAATGAAAAAATCTGTAAAATTATAGTTTTTGCACTTTATTGGACTTAAGATATTTTTCATTTATTTTACGGTTTTTGTTTGGCAGCCGTAGCTGCCAGTCATTTGACCGTTTTTTTTACGATTATTTTTTTTACAGTGTACAAAACAATAAATAAACAAATAAATTTGTAAGTGGTCTTCTAATGTGGCTTGATGGTCATAGCTATCTGCAGCAATACCGTTTTTGAGTTAGGCTTATTAGTATTATCTTTATGATGGTGATTATGATGGAATTAATTATATTATTCATACAGAAGTGATAAGTCTGTATCTGCTTCAGTGATTACTGATACTCTGAGCGCTGATTAATCGGTAGCATTGGTTGATGTGTGTCTAGCAGTGCGTTTGCGAGCTGACTCACATTTTCTTTCTGACACGGCGCTTTGTCACCTCGAACATAAACATTCCGTTGAGAAATTCCTGTTCTCTCTTCCACAACAACCAATAAATCTCTGCCCCAAAATGACGCTTCTCAATGTCCCTTGAAAGCCATCAATTCACATAGGCATCCCTAAATATACTTTCCTGTTTTTTGTTCTGCACCAGGTGAGATACAAATCTGATAAATTTGTTGCTTTTTACGTTTTTTTAAATGCATCATGATGATCAAGAGAAGGGGTGCCGTTCAGATGCAGACACATTTTTTTTTTAGTAAGACAATGGTTTCAGTCAGTATTTCAAGTTTCCATCATGCTCTCTGATGTTGTTATAGATGGGGAGCATTCCTTAACTAAAACAAGGCCAAAGCTGTAAGTATCATTTACAGCTATTGCTACACGGCCCATCACTGTTTACCATAAATATGAACCATTCAATGCTATTGTGCAAGGAATTCGAAGCATTTTCAGGCTCATAACTTGACTTAGGGCCTCTCCAAGGTCTGTGGTTGATGTAATGGGCAATAAAGTATAGCTCTTGACAGACATAAGTCATATGGTGTGGTGCTAAGGAGAGGAGAGCGAGAGAGAGACAAAAAAACAGGGGATGAGAGATGCGAAAGGGGCTCTTGTGAGCCGAAAGCTGTTTGAGTCTGTCAGTGTAAATGATGTGAACAGCAGCCATCCACAAGAGGCCTTTTCTACACACACTGACTGCAAAATACTCCATACAGACACTCAGCAAGACCAGTGATGGAGAACAAGTGCAGCAAAAATCATCTTCACATGACAGCGGTGATTAGTAGTAGTGTTAATTTTAAATTATGTTGTCAAGAATGGACAGACTGTTAATCTTATTTGAAATGTGCTTCGACTGATATTTGCAAAACTGCATATGTATGTAATTTGATATGTCATTTTTATATATTCTGCTTAAATATTTTGGGTTGATTTTGAAAGGAGTCTCTTATTTTCACCAAGGTTGTACTTTATTGGATTATGAATACGGTTAAAGTACTAATATTGTGAAATATAATTCCAATTTAAAATCACTTTTCTATTTTAATATATTTTAAAGTGTAATTTTTCCTGTGATGGCAAAGCTGAATTTTCAGCAGCTATTTCTCTACTTTTCACATGATCTTTTAGATATTAAACCTTAAAATGATGATTAATATATATATATATATATATATATATATATATATATATATATATATATATATATATATATATATATATATATATATATATATATATATATATATATATATATAGAAAACCGTTGTGCTGTTTAAAGTTTTTATTAAAACTATTTTTTTTTAGGCTTCTTGGTTGAATATAAGTTATGAAAAAAGAACGATCCCAAATATAACATTTCAAATGTCTTTATTGGCGTTTGATCAATTTAATGCATTCTTGCTGAAAAAAAAGTGTATATATATATATATATATTTTTTTTTTTTTTTTTTTTTTTAAATGAAAAATCTTACTGGGCCCAAACCTTTGAACGGTAGTTTATATTGCATCGTATAACACTTACTGTAACACCCATGTATGCTATTTATTGCAAATAATTACCAATTTTTTTGTAATGCTGCTGTTTACTCAAAGCAATTAAACTTAACCTTAATCTAAACCTTAAATATTTAATGAACATTCTGTTCCTAAAATGAATTTAACAGGACAACCTAAAAATCTCTTTGCAGTATTTTTTCATTTCTCTGTGAAGCTGTTTGCAAAGCCAGGATTCTGCAATTATGGGGAAAAACGGAAATTAACATTAATGCATTCATTCGGAGATAATTGCCAGAATCAATTCATTTTATTGACATGATCAAAATAGCTCAGAAGGAACTATTTGAGTTAAGAAGCATAAAGGCATTTATGCAGTTCATCTCAGCATAATGCAGTGAAGAGCTTAACATACAGCATATGTATTACAGCTAGGCCATGCGCCAATGAAGGCTTTAAATAGTATTTTAACATGAGTAAAAAAAATATTTTGCTGTACTGTTATTGTTTGGCTATTTTCAACAAGATTTTTTTCTGTTCAGGCTACAGTTACTTTTGCTACCATGCACTGTAAAAAAAAAAAAAGCTATTTCAACTTAAAATAATTTATTACAGTTGGGGACACTTGATTTCTAGTGATTATCGTCAATTTGATTTCACAGATACTATTTAAACTAAACTGAACTAGACGATGACATCACTGAATTCAATAATGAAATGCCTTTAACTGAAAATTGAGTGTTTAATCTTATTTTTATACATTACTGACACTCTATCCTCCAATTTGATACTGTTAAGTGCTTTGACACAATCTGTATTGTTAAAAGCGCTATATAAATAAAGCTGACTTGACTTGACTTACCCCGCTGACTTAAAATTTTTAGTTTATGCAAATAAAATATTCCATTTGTCCCTTAAATTAACATTGAGTAACTTAAAATTTCAAGTTGCCTAAACTAAACATTTTAAGTCAGCGGGGGTAACAAATTATTTTAAGTTGAAACAACTTTATGGAACTATTTTTTTTTTTTTTTTTTTATTACAGTGTTTGCATATTTTGGAAGTTTAAGGCCTTAGTTACCCCTGCAGCAGGCTTGAATGATCTCATTTGATTTCTGTGGTATCTAAAAGCTTTATATCTTAAAAAGTGTGCCAGAGTATCTTTTGAATTTTTGTAAATTAAAAATGCATAAAAAATTATTAATGTGATTCAGTTTAAAAGGAAAGAAAGCAAAGAATTGCTGAACTTCGAAATAAACTCCTTTAATTCAGTCTATTCTAGCTGTTTGTTCATTAAGATTTTTCTATATATCAAAATGTCAGATGTGTCTGTTAGCGCATTAATCTTTTCCATTAGAGTACTGTAACAAATCATGTCGCAGCAAATTAATAATCAAGTTTTATTTTCAATTATAACAACGTGTCCATCTAGTTTATTAAAATTGAGGCTTTAGGCTGGAGTGGATTAAGGATTTATGGTATTGAAATAAATTAAGCACTGATCTGCCAAGTACTTTCAATGAGCAGCACAAGAGTTTCCTTATATTTGATAGGATATCTAAAAGCTAGATCTTGTCAGTGCAAATCTATCTATCCTGATTTATCAGGATTACTTATAATGTCAGTTATGTCCATTTTAATCAGTTATAATTGACTATAAGGCATTAGAACAAGAAGAACAGACTTAAGATAGTTCAGTAATCCAGTGTCATCTCTAGCGAGTTCATTTCCATCATCCGCCTCACCTTACACCATAAGAATAGTGTCATTACACCATGAGGCTTGTAGATTGCCCACAGCATCATGAAAAATTTAAAGCACATTCTGCCATCCAACAGAATATTATGGCAAGAAGCTCAAATTACCGCTTGCTCTCACAGAACATTTTTGTTTTTTTGTTCCAGAAGTCTGTTAAAATGCAACAGGTCTGTGCAAACATTTGATGTATGACTTGAAGGTGCAGGAGAGATATTAATTTTTCAATTTGCTATAATTATGTGGTTGCACAATTACATTTCTGCTCTGCTTCATTCCTGGTGCTCCTGCAAATAATTGATAGAGCAAGAGCACGATATTATATTTACAACTTGTATTGCATTTACAACTTGTGATGTTATGTTCACTCATATTGTGTTCATTGCAAAGCTTCATTTGTTGCTTTTAATTTGAGTAAATTACTGTACAGCACGTTAAGTTAAAATAATTAACTTTTTTAATGAATTTCATATGTTTCTCAGTAGCAAGTGTGCAAATTAGTTAAAGTTGTTTTTTGGTCATCTCTCTTCTGCATTGTAAGAGACATGAAATACAGTGTATGTTGTAGCTTTCACTGTTGCCAACTTCTTTCAATGGAAAGTAGCTAAAACCTGCTCAAAATCTTTAAATGTCGCTAAGTGACATCTGGGCTAGTTAGCAAATTAATGACGTCATGTGTCCTATTTCCTTTTACATTTGTTTGCCTCTCTCCGATTCTCTGTGCTCACATGGCCTACCACATTTTAATATAGCTAAATTTTCAATAAAACTGTTTGATTTTTATTTAATTTTTTTTGGTCACACAACAGGATAAACATAAAATAGAGGCTGAAATGCGGCCCATTAAGACTAACTGGCTCTTCCTTCTAATATGTTACTAAAATCCTGATTTATAATCGGGCCGTCTTCTGACAAAATCAAATGCACTTAAGATAAAGACAATGGGCTGTGCTGTGATCTTGGCTATATTTGCATGTAAAATGATCACAGGTTGGAAGCAACAGAATATCTATTTTCACTGAAAGTGCTGCTCCTCTCAGCCGCTTGCTGAACAGAGCAGATGCAAGACCTCGTTTGAAAGTTGCTAGATTTCTCACTACAGTAGGTGCATTTTTGGATAAAAGTCGCTAAATCTAGCCACAGAGTCAGTAAGTTGGCAACACTTCTGTGCTCATATTAACATTCTATTAGTTTAGATGGTTTAAACTGTGTGTGGGTGTATCTTTTTTGTGAGACTGAAATTTTAAAACAGTCCGAGGGAAACAGCGGGGCCCCATTAGTTGTTCTAGGTCCTCATGGATAGATTTTGCACATGGCTGACTAGCCAGATATTAACTCATATACTGTACTGAATAAGTACGTTTTGTTCTCTTGTACATATTCATGTCAACAGTTACAATCATGACAAAAACCTTGATGTGCCTGGGTAAACACAAATTGTATTTGTGTATGATTAGCTCAGTAAGTAGCCAGCATGCTTTACCGCCGTTCACCAATTCAAGTGCTACTTCCAATATCTGGTGGTAGTGCAGTGGTTGCTTAGAAACAGCCGTCACAATTCAATCTATATTTGTAGCGTTAGTGGTTGTGCATTGTGCATTTCATCAGACCAAGAAAAACAGAATGTTCAGCAGCACCATCCCAAATGCTCAGAGGCTTCAGGTGCTGGTCTGATGCCCCGGGCCCCGAGGCCATGAAGACTGGGTATGAAATGACAGAGTTGATCAGCCTGTAATGTTTCTCTCAGCCTGTAGTGTTTACTGGCCCAAGGCCAATGTGGAAGAAGGAGAGAGGAAGTTAAGTTCTCCCTGCTAGAGGCTGCCACCATTTTCTTGTGTTTGCTCAGACAGGGCACAGTTGTAAAATGGGGCTGCAATAAAGGAGAGCCCAGGGAGCGTGGCACAATATGGCCGAAGCTAGATGTTATTTATGGTGTTAATACAGACTTCAGCACCGTTCGTTCTCCCCATGGAACCTGGGAAGTCTGTGGCTCATAATGCTGTAATGACAATACAGATTAGTTTGTTGGATTGAGACTGACGAAGTCTCATAGTTCCTTCTGCAGGAAATATGACATGTTTCAGTAGAGAGCTTTTTGTAAACAGTACGTAAATTCAGCCAACTATGTAGTTTTTATCATCAAGACAACTATATATATATATATATATATATATATATATACACTCACCTAAAGGATTATTAGGAACACCATACTAATACTGTGTTTGACCCCCTTTCGCCTTCAGAACTGCCTTAATTCTACGTGGCATTGATTCAACAAGGTGCTGAAATCATTCTTTAGAAATGTTGGCCCATATTGATAGGATAGCATCTTGCAGTTGATGGAGATTTGTGGGATGCACTTCCAGGGCACGAAGCTCCCGTTCCACCACATCCCAAAGATGCTCTATTGGGTTGAGATCTGGTGACTGTGGGGGCCATTTTAGTACAGTGAACTCATTGTGATGTTCAAGAAACCAATTTGAAATGATTCGAGCTTTGTGACATGGTGCATTATCCTGCTGGAAGTAGCCATCAGAGGATGGGTACATGGTGGTCATAAAGGGATGGACATGGTCAGAAACAATGCTCAGGTAGGCCGTGGTATTTAAACGATGCCCAATTGGCACTAAGTGGCCTAAACTGTGCCAAGAAAACATCCCCCACACCATTACACCACCACCACCAGCCTGCACAGTGGTAACAAGGCATGATGGATCCATGTTCTCATTCTGTTTCTGACTCTACCATCTGAATGTCTCAACAGAAATCGAGACTCATCAGACCAGGCAACATTTTTCCAGTCTTCAACCGTCCAATTTTGGTGAGCTCGTGCAAATTGTAGCCTCTTTTTCCTATTTGTAGTGGAGATGAGTGGTACCCGGTGGGGTCTTCTGCTGTTGTAGCCCATCCGCCTCAAGGTTGTGCGTGTTGTGGCTTCACAAATGCTTTGCTGCATACCTCGGTTGTAACGAGTGGTTATTTCAGTCAAAGTTGCTCTTCTATCAGCTTGAATCAGTCGGCCCATTCTCCTCTGACCTCTAGCATCAACAAGGCATTTTCGCCCACAGGACTGCCGCATACTGGATGTTTTTCCCTTTTCACACCATTCTTTGAAAACCCTAGAAATGGTTGTGCGTGAAAATCCCAGTAACTGAGCAGATTGTGAAATACTCAGACCGGCCCGTCTGGCACCAACAACCATGCCACGCTCAAAATTGCTTAAATCACCTTTCTTTCCCATTCTGACATTCAGTTTGGAGTTCAGGAGATTGTCTTGACCAGGACCACACCCCTAAATGCATTGAAGCAACTGCCATGTGATTGGTTGATTAGATAATTGCATTAATGAGAAATTGAACAGGTGTTCCTAATAATCCTTTAGGTGAGTGTATATATAGTGTGTGTGTATATATATATATATATATATATATATATATATATATATATATATATATATATATATATATATATATATATTAGGGCTGTCAGTCGATTAAAAACTTTAACCTAATTACATCTGTTGATTAATTAATCTAATCAATCGCAAATTAAATTTGGCTCATTTAATTAAATTAAATTAAATTTCCCACAAAAGATCATTTAAAGCCATTATTGTGTTAAATGAGAAAGTTTAAAGTAGACATTACAAATAGTAGCTTTAGAAAGAAATATTTTATTTGATTCAACATAAAATGTATTACACGTTTAGATTACAATGACCAACATAAACTATGGAACACAAAAGAAACATCTCAGTATTTTTGTTCATACAATGTTGGCTTAGTTACTAACAGTCTTTTTCAGTCTTTTTTTTAATGAAATTATACTCTAAATAATAAACTAAACCTGCCAGCTGGAGGTGGTAAATGTCTTTTTACGTCATTTATTCATTCGTTCATTTGTTCAAACTAGTGATTCATTCAGAAACTAATCACTTCCGTCTTTCGGATGAGACGTTAAACCGAGGTCCTGACTCTCTGTGGTCACTAAAAATCCCATGGCACTTCTCCTAAAGAGTAGGGATGTAACCCCGGTGTCCTGGCCAAATTCCCTCCACTGGCCCTTATCAATCATGGCCTCCTAGTAATCCCCATCCACTTGATTGGCTCTATCACTCTCTCTCCTCTCCACCTGTAGCTGGTGTGTGGTGAGCGCACTGGCGCCGTTGTACTGTGGCTGCCGTCGCATAATACAAGTGGATGCTGCACACTGGTGGTGGTTGAGGAGAGACCCCCACGTGATTGTAAAGCGCTTTGGGTGTACGGCAATACACAATAAATGCGCTATATAAATGCATCATTCATTCATTCATTCATTCACTGCTGTGTTGCTCACAGATGCACAACAGTTCTGCGGTGGCTTTAAAGGTAATATTGTCTCTGTAAAATTGAGCAAAACAGACAGTATTCTGTTTAAAATATAACACAATATTAACTACATTTACTGAACTGCAGTATAAAATTATTTAAACTTGTGATATTTGTGACAAAACAGCACTCCTGTGATACTAGCTCTCGCTGCTTGTGGTATAGCTTATCCTATGACATGAATATGAGACAAAAACTCATACAGGGGCTTTTTTTGCCCCAATATCTTTAATTTTAGGGGCATAACTGCATTTATGGAGTTGTTGCCCTGTATCATATTTGTCAACAGTCAACTGTATGTACTGTAAGATGACATACTGGTCTGGGGGCGGGGCGGGGCCAGTGCGTTAAAATATTTTAATTGCGGTATTTTTCATAGCTAATTAAGTTGTGTTAAACTGACAGCCCTAATATATATAAAGAAGGGCTGTCAGATGAGTATATATGTGAGTGTATGTATGTATGTATGTATGTATATGTATATCAAGATTCAAGATTTTTATTTGTCACATACACAATTATACAGAGTATAACCAGCAGTGAAATGTAAGTCAGGTCCGCTCCAAGGACAGTGCAAATATAAAGAATACAAAACACCGAATGTACATAAATATTAAGAAAAAGAAAAGTAGAAAAATAAAAAAATAAAAAAATAAAAGATAAAAAATATAAATATAAATGTGCAGGTCAGTATGTTTGTTGACTTAAATAGTACTATAAGAAGGAATGTGCAAAAGAATGTGCAAAAAGTTGTACAGGGTACGTACATAGCAGCAATATGAGGTAGAAAAAAATTATGAATAACTTATTGATATAGTGGTATTTACATGGAGTCGTGAGATATTATGACACGGAGTTAAAGTTTAGGAGCCTGGTGGCCTGGGGCAAGAAACTCCTCCTAAGTCTCTCAGTTTTTGCCATCAGGCTACGGAAGCGCTTACCAGATGGTAGCAAAGTGAATAGATGGTTACCAGGGTGATTTGAGTCCTTGATGATTTTGACAGCTCTACTTTTGCAGCGTTTGAGGTAGATGTCCTGCAGAGAGGGGAGAGCAGACCCTGAGATGCGCTCAGCTAAGCGCACAACTCTCTGTAGAGCTTTGCAGTCCTGATTGGAGCTGTTTCCATACCACACTGAGATGCACTGAGTCAATACACTTTCTATGGTCCCCGAATAGAAAGTTTTCAGGATTGCTGGTGAGACCCTGAATTTCCTCAGCTGTCGCAGATAGTACAGTCTTTGCCTGGCTTTCTTAACCTGTGTTTGGATGTGTGTAGTCCAAGTCAGGTTCTCAGAGATGTTTACACCGAGGTACTTGAAGCTACTCACCCGCTCCACAGGGCTCCCACTATTCATAAGAGGAGTGTAGGGCCGCTGCTGTCTCTTCCTAAAGTCCATGATCAGCTCTAGTTTTCCTCACATTCAGAGAGAGACAGTTGTCCTGGCACCATGATGTGAGACTCTCTACCTCATCCAAGTATGCGGTCTCATCATTGTTGGAAATGAGGCCCAGAACCACAGTATCATCAGCAAATTTGATAATAGATGTGGAGCTGTGAGAGGACACGCAGTCATGTGTGTAGAGAGAGTAGAGCAGGGGACTCAGGACACAGCCCTGTGGGGCTCCTATGTTCAGAGTGATGGAGTTTGAGGTGAACTGGCCAACTTTCACCACTTGAGGTCTGCCGGTGAGGAAGTCTTGAATCCAGTCGCTAGCTTGATGAGGACTATAGTATTGAAAGCTGAGCTATAGTCAATGAATAGCAGCCTTACATAATTCCCATTGTTGCTGTCCATGTGTGTAAGGGAAGAGTGGAGGACGTGAGACATGGCATTGTCAGTAGATCTGTTTGGGCGATAGGCAAACTGAAGAGGGTCCAAAGTAACAGGGATGGAGGAGCAGATGTGGCTCTTAACAAGTCTCTCAAAAACCTTCATGACTATTGATGTGAGGGCAACTGGGCGATAGTCATTCAGGCAAGAGGGTTTTATTGTTCTTTGGCACAGGGATAATGATGCATTTTTTGAATGAGGTGGGAACCACGGAGGTAGCAAGGGACAATATATATGTATATATATTTATATATCACACCTCAATTTGTGCTGAGGAATGAACTCCCCAAAATATAAAAAAAAAATCATTTGTGAAGTAATATTAATTTATTTAATATCATTTTGATATTTTGTTAACATAAATATGAATATTGAACTTTTTAAATATAGTGGTGCATTCAGAATTTTTTTTTTTTTTTTTGCTGTGGTATCAAAATTGCTATAGACAAACATGACATTTTTCCCATATTGGTATCGACTACTGAAGTGTTAGTGTCGTTACGTCCCTAGTATGAAAGGAGTCATTTAATAGTGCTGACATAGTGTCATGAGGCATTAGCATACATATAGGCTTAAGGGTATTGTAGATCCTAGATCATCCGACTTCATCTTAGAAGTCACACTGAGAGAAAATCCCACTGTCAGCATATACAGTATGTTTAATATGAATACAGGTGAGTTTTGAATAATGTATCTGGATGGTTTACCAGTCTTGTGTCAAACAACTGTAGCACTTTTGCAAAGGTCAAATTCAGGCTTCTTTCTTCAGGGCCTATAGGCTGTTAGTGAACACCATACTTACAAATGCAATGAATTCCCATCCATTTCCTGCAATATTTAAAGACAAAGGCATGTTCACAGTTTCACAGCATGACTGGTACCCCTTCAGCAGCCTGTTAAAAGATATATCATATCATAAGAGACAGATAAATGTATATGGAAATGCACCCGGAGCACCGGTCACCCAGCACTGGCGACTTAAAATGGAAAAATATGAAAATTTATGTGAAGGCAATGCTCAAAGTACATTAAAAGACGAAAACTGCCCCTGAAGGCCACGGCTGAATGCTTCACAGCCTCAATGAGAGAGATGTCGTTCTGTCAGATGTACTAAGATGACCATGTCACAGCCTTTGCCAGAGGTCCAATTCAACATTCCTTATTCATGCTTTCTGGTCTGGACAACAAACGAAATATGTGACACGTAACTGCTCTGCCTTTGGTTGTTTTTTTTCTAAAATGAGCATCGGGAAAAAATGCAGACATTTGCATGAATGCTGAATGCTAAAGTGGGGCCCTTGGGGTGGTCTGATTACTTGTAGTGCATAATCAAATTACTTTGTTTTTCTTTGTTCACTACAACTATTTAGCGTTCAGCTTGTTTAAAACTCTAAATGTGCCTTGTTATCAAACTCCAGATAGGTTTGAGCATGTTTGTTTAAAGTCATCAAGCTTTTCTGTGTGCTGTTGCATTTGTTGGGTTCGAATGCTAGGAAATAATGCCTTTAGCGAAGACTAGCATGAAGAACGGTACCTGGAGAGATTCAGAAAATACTGAAATTCAGTGTAATGACTCACAGTACTATTATTTCCACAAAGAAGTGCCTGTAATCTGGGGTAAATAAAGAATGCAGCGGTTCAGAGGGGGGTGGGGGATTGCGGCAACATCCCTGTTGGCCCTCTGTTGCTTTTATCTGCAGCATGCAGGAATATTGCCATTTGTAGACATTCACCTCCTGGAGAAGTTCCATTACCTTCATCTATCATCTATCTTTTTTTTGGATTAAATTTAGAATAGTCATGTTATGTAAATGAGTTAGTTCAAAGGCTGTGATTGCTCGTTTTGGGGGATTCCAAGGGTGCTATTTTGCTAACATCATAACAAAAACAAACAAAAAATATCTGGCAGCTTTTTATTTAGGACAAATAGGGTGAATACACTAAAGGATGCCCCACTTTTATGTATGGTATTTCAGAACACACCTGAAACTTGTTCACGAATTACTATAATGTAAATTGGGTTTTCCGGACTGGTGACGGGTCGGTCAGTCTGCCGATGCCAAGCCGGTCTGTTCTGAAGTCACACTTACGGCGATTGATAATGTATTTGTCGTGCCAGACGAGGCTTGCGAAGCCTGACCCTGTGTTCCATTCAGAAGGGCTCATCCCTATGCCCTAATCCCTTCAAAGGGTTTACCCTCCGGAGTGAGAGCTTTGAAGGGTTGAAGGTTTTAGGGGACCAAACTTGAAGTCACAAGGAGGCACTGTCATCATGGAAAGAATCAGCGCAAAGGATCATGGGGGCCCGAAGTGTTCATCAGTTGTACCCTTCGAAATCCTTTAGAAGAATATATGAAAGAAATGTATAATATATATGATTTAGGTATGCAACATTGCACAAACAAAATGTCTCAACATGATTGCAATGTGATTTTATACAATAATAGTTCAAAAACAAGAAATTAAGTGACTTACATTTTAGACACAATATTGACTGTTTTTGTTCAGTTTCGCTGATGAAGATAATTCCAATCAAAGCCACAGCAGAACTGTTTTGTGTCTCCGAGCAACACAGTGGTGTTTCGTTACTGAATGAATCCATGTGAGTCAATGATTCAGTAACCCACATAAAGACAGTAGTCACTTGCCTTGTTTCTGAATGAATCAGCCGTTTGAATGAATCTGTTGAATCAGAATCAGAATGAGCTTTATTGCCAGGTATGTTTACACATATGAGGAATTTGTTTTCATGACCGAAGCTTCCACAGTGCAACAGAATGACAGTGACAGAACAAAAAACACAGATAATACAAAGAAGAATTAAAAAAATAGAACACGTAAATAAGGAATAACAATATACAAATTGACAACTGTATGTACATGTATATAACAATAGACAGTTCTATGTACAGGTATATTATGTGCAATTGAAATGTAGACTAAGTATAAGTGTATAAATAGTATGTGTTCCACAATTATTGTCAAGTGTTCATGAGATGGATTGCCTGAGGGAAGAAACTGTTTCTGTACCTGGCCATTCTGATGCTCAGAGCTCTGTAGTGTCGACCAGACGGCAACAGTTCAAAGAGGGAGTGTGCTGGATGTGAGGGGTCCAGAGTGATTTTGCTAGCCCTTTTGCTCACTCTGGATGAGTACAGTTCTTGGAGAGTGGGGAGGGGTGTACCAGTGATTCGCTCAGCAGTCCAGACTACCCCCTGTAGTCTTCTGAGGTCAGATTTGGTAGCTGAGCTGAACCAGACAGTTATTGAAGTGCAGAGAATGGATTCAATGATGGTAGAGTAGAACTTGTTTCAGCAGCTCCTGTGGCAGGTTGAACTTCCTCAGCTGGTGAAGGAAGTACAACCTGCTGGGCCTTTTTAACAATGGAGTCAATGCTAGTGTCCCACTTCAGGTCCTGGGAGATGGTGGTGCCCAGGAACCACTGTCATTACAGTGCTGTACATGATGGTGAGTGGGGGGAGAGCAGGGGGTTTCTCCTGAAGTTCACGATCATCTCCACTGTTTTGAGCATGTTGAGCTCCAGGTTGTTAAGACTGCACCAGACAGCCAGCTCCTTAACCTCCAGTTTGTAGGCAGACTTTTCACCGTCCTGAATGAGGCCGATAAGTGTGGTGTCATCTGCAAACTCCAGGAGCTTGACAGAGGGGTCTTTAGATGTGCAGTGTTGGTGTACAGGGAGAAGAGCAGTGGGGAGAGAACGCAGCCCTGAGGACCTTCAGCGCTGATCGTACGGGTGCTGGATGAGAATTTTCCCAGCCTCACTAGCTTCTGCCTGTCTGTCAGGAAGCTGGTGATCCATTGACAGACGGAGGTGGGCACGGAGAGCTGAGTTAGTTTGGGCAGGACGAGGTTTAGAATGAAAGTGTTAAAGGCCGAGCCGAAGTCCACAAACAGGACCCTCACATAAGTCCCTGGTCTGTCTAGATGTTGCAGAACATAATGCAGTCCCATGTTGACTGCATCGTCCACAGACCTGTTTGCTCTGTAGGCAACCTGAAGAGCGTACAGCAAGGGCCCAGTAATATCCTGCAGGTGGGCCAGCACCAGTTTTTCAAAAGACTTCATGACCACAGATGTTAGAGCCACAGGTCTGTAGTCATTTAGTCCTGAAATTTTTGATTTCTTTGGGATGGGGATGATGGTGGAACATTTGAAGCATGAAGGGACTTTGCTCAGTTCCAGTGATCTGTTGAAGATCTGTGTGAAGATGGGGGCCAGCTGGTCAGCACAGGATTTCAGACAGACTGGTGTAACACAATCTGGGCCTGGTGCTTTCTTTCTCTTCTGTTTCTGGAAGACCTGGCGCACACCGTCTTCGCTGATCTGAATTGGAGGTGTGGGGGAGAGGGGGGTTGCTGGAGGTGTTAATGGTTGTGTGGAGAGGGGTTCAGAGCGGGTGTGGGGTGTTTTTCAAACCTGCAGTAGAATATAACCTTTAAGTGAGCATATATCCCAAAGTATGATGTAGACAGGTGCACTTTTGGTGTTTTAGAGAGCCGGTTCAGATGTTTGGATAACAGTGATTGAGTGATGCTGCTGTAGAGTCTCAGTAAAATAGGACTGCAAGATGGAAAATGGCTCTGTGCAAATTGCATTCAGCAAAATTTTTGGGGCGCTACTGGATTTACATGCTCCCTTAAGTCAATCAGATGCTAAAGCAAAAAGCGTGCAGCGGACAAAATTCATTAAAGCGTTTTAGTAAACAAACTATATTTAATTATAACCTTAACTGTGTTTGTGTAGGATGCATTATCATATATTTGTATATGGGAGATGATGTAAATATCCATCTTTGCTAAATATCCCACTCCCCCCTCCCCCAGTAGAGAACAATTTGATTTCAAGTACAAATGGGAACCAGCAGATGCTCAGACTCTTACAAGCAGCCGTTATCTCCTCTCTACCGTTCACCAGCTCATTGAAAACCAATGAATTCTTTGCCCTCACACACACACCCACACACACAGAAGCCATTCTCCCATACCTCCTCCTCTCCCCTGTCTTTGCTGTGAAGACACCAGAGGCTGGTTCTCTGGAGTGCTTAAAATCCTGAGAGATGGAAAGAGGACTGAGCATGTATTGAGCTCTCAGCCCATTCAATCTTTGGGTTATAATGGCTTTCACAAACATCAGAAATCCTCTCATCTCTAATCATCAAGCTCTATTCAAATCCCTGCCAGACTGTGGAACGCCTCTCCGTAAAATACTGCGGCTTTCATTGTCTCCCTCTCATTCACTTATGACACTTCATGCCCCTCACACACATCATCTACCCCCAAATAATCAATAAAAGCGAGCGAGCGCTCGCTCTCTTTTCTTTTCATGTCACTCCTCTATATACAAATACCTAGAATTCTTCATGCCTGTGGGCTTCATTCATCCATTCACATTCAACGATGGCTAATTCAGTGGATTTTTTTGGCAATAAAAGGTTTAATTCAGATCAAACCTGTTTAGTTTATAGTAATGTTGAGTTTAAAAAATTTACAAAAGCAAACAAACAAGTAAACAAGCAAATGAAAATGTAATATAATAATGCTAGGCCCTTTATTAGTGGGTGCCACAAGGGTCTATCATTATTGTGATTTATTTGAATTATTATATTTTCCCTGTAATGAATCAGTTGGTAATTATGATTGACATTTTAAAAAGCTCTCTTTTTGATTAACTATTAAAAAAAGTCAATTCAGATCAAAACTGTTCAGTTTATACCATCAGCAATACTACAAAGCTATATTATTGTTAACTTAAAATGAAAACAAGTCTATAATTAGATAATGCAGGTAAAGAAGCATATAATAATTAAAATAATCTGCCCAGATACACTCATTCCATGTAATGAGTCAGATTGGAATTACATCAGCCATTTTAAATGTTATCATTAAGGAGTTTGTGGTGCGTCAAATGTTTCCTCGTGTTTGTGGCAATGTGCATTTTTGTTTAGCTATAGACGTGGGTAGCTTATAATGTTATGTACCTTTTGAAATGAGTGTCAAGCATTATGTGCACCTGCATTTGCCTACTCTAGAAACAAAGATGTTAATGAGTGTACTGTGACGTTGGGGCAGGTGAGAAACGTGAACACCTTGAATAGGCACAATTTCATTGTTAAAATGTTTTCTGCCATTTATCTTTAATACAGCTTCCAACCTTCTTTGAATAGATTCAAGCTTCTGACTCTTCTCTCAAAAAACTGCCCACAGTGGTTTGATCATGGCACCTTTTATGTGTTCACATTATTTTTCCAACCCCCTCATATTCTACTGACAAACATATTTTAATTTGTTTTTAATAAACTATTTTAACTGCTTTAAAATGTCAACATTTAAAGCAATGCGGTTCTATTACTTCCAAACTTTGAGTAAGAGACTCAATATCACAAAATGCAGTTATATTAACGAGTAAACTATTTTCAAAACCCACAATATGAGTGATTCAAAACTCTCCAAATTTGGTTTGTGCACACAAACACAAGGGCCCTTGTACACACTGCCAAATGCTTGAAGCGGCCTTTCTACTAGATGAGAGCCTCTCTATTCAACATGTCCCTCAGCAGTCTCAGTTTGATCATAATTTAGAGAAAACCAACTGTAGTAGACAGACTATTTATGAATTTTTATTTTAAGTTTATTATGCATAATAATAATCTCTCTTTTAAATCTATTTATATGCACAGAAAATATATGGATGCTTAGGCAGTGTACATGTCTGATCTTCCTTTTGATGTCACTAAAATGGTGTTTGTTTACATCCCTTGATGTTATGAGCATGTGCCACAGACATGGAACAGGCTGGCACAAAAATGATGATAAACAGGCATTATAAACCCACTCTTTTTCTTCTAAGTAGGTTCTGTTGAGTGTAAAGGCTGATAGGCTTTTTTCCAACTATACACTGTAGAGCACAGCTGAGATAATCTACTCACTAAAAGAGCCACTTTCACTGGATTTTCCGCTGCAGGGCCTGTATTCTTGCGAATTGCTTCAGAATTCCAGTGTATAAATCCAGTATATTTATATATGCATTTAGGCATTTTCATTCATTGATTTAGGCTTTTTTTCAGTATTAATTTATTTTTCAGAAAACCCCTTATTTTATAGACTGCAAAATAATTTTCTTAATCCATGTTTTTGTTTGTTAGCAAGTAGTTTTAGAAATGTTGAATTTACTTGAGAAGAAAAAATGTGTAAAATAAGAAGGCTTAATGTGAGAGATTTGGCTCAAATATACTAATAGATTTTTTTATATAGCCTATATATAGTTCCGTGTAGAGATTGTGTTTTCATAACATTTGTGCAGGGTCCTTGCCTATTCTAGCAAGCAAAGTCCATGTAGAAATTGCTTACTGACACTTGTGGAAGAGCTTGTTTGGCCTGCACAAAGGCCAGATTTTACAGAACACCTGATCCTGTGAGCCAGACCCCATCATCACCATCACATGACCCCACTTATGTCTGAATAAGAGCAAATCCATGCATCCATGTTCCAACATACAGTGGAAAGGAAGCTGTTATAGTAGTGAAGGTTTGATGCTATTTGGTCAGGTGTAAGTTTACAACAAGAAAAAAACTTACATCAGTATGAAATCAGGTTTTAGAGACAGACACTTTTGATATTGCATGTGTCTATGCATTTCGCAGACACTTTTATCCAAGGTGTCTTACAGTACATTGCTTTCAGGGTATTCATTTGATCATTTAATGCATTCTCTGGAAATCAAACCCACAACTTTGACATTGCTATCATTTTACACTACTCTTTAAGTTATAGAATTGCTCTTCATCATAATACATCTATAGACATTACTTTTATGTGTGTTTGTGACATTACTTTTATGTGAGGTTGCAACTTTGTTGCAACCTCAAATTTAGCAAGAAGATTAGCAAGCATTGCAATAAAAACCACATCTTTTTCCATAATTTTTTAAATGTCCTCTGTGTAGCTTCTTTGAAGGCAAGAGCAGGTCCTGTTTGAATGTTCCCTTATACTACATCTCTGCTTTGATTTCTAATTTGGATAGTTATTTGGTCTGCAAACATAACCGCAAATCTTGCTTCACATAAATAAGTGCAATCAGATGGAACCAGCAGTCTCAGTCAGTGACGCTTTTACATTTTCTGGCTCGTTACGCTGAGTTCACCTTTGTGTCTGGGTCACAATTTAATCTACATTAAGCTCAATTGAGTGCAAAGAACCTGCATTTTTTACATATATATCTAACCTATGGCTTTAAGAATATGCTTTAAAAACTTTTAAATAGCACAAGATGTAGTTAATCTCCTGCAACCCATCTACATAACTAAACAATATCTGTGCTGATCAGGGTGCTTTGTTGTATTTGTATATGTTTGATACCTTACATGTGGAATTTTAGCCTATATGAGTTGGCAATCATTTGGCAATCTAAAGATGTATTGATCAAGTGCAAGAATTTATTTTTTGGTTGGGAATGTGATCAAATGTACAATGTTAGTTCTATATTGTTAAATTGAAACTTATGATGGTCTTGTGGCAGTATGCTGAGAACTACTGCTTTCAGTATGACGGGAAATGACAGCCTTCGGAGCTATTTTCCTCTAATAACACAATAGCATAGCATTTATCAACAAAAGAGGCAGTAAATGACTGCCGGTGTGTGATAAAGACCTGTTTATTGAATGCTCAGCTCTTTTAGTACTTTTATACAAGTTTAATACAGCTTTCAGCAAAACACAGGCAAAACCTAATCTGTCAAATAGCTACCGGCTGTACAATTCAGTCCGTGATTATTCTGCGACTGAAAATTCATCCTAGAATTTATGAATAATGTCTTATGGTTTGCGTGACTTCCTTGTTGTTTTTTAGAGAAAGGAGTTTGAGTGAATGGCTTTTCATTTAAAAGGAAGAATAGGTGGAAGCAACCGTCTGTAACTGGTTAGTCTCGCGTAGCCAGACCTTCAGACTGACAGCTGAAGGTCTGGAATAGATGTCTGCTTTCATTGGCCAAGGCCCGCCCATGAGGCCGTTTGACTGACATTTCAAACAACCAATCATAGTTTGTTTTGTTTAGCATCACGTTTCGGGTAGTGGAAATGTCGCCACAATAACAAACCCTCGGATGTATTTTAAAGATTCTATGACGTAAACTTTAAATATTTCACATACTTTTGAAAATCCAGCATTTATTGACCCTGATAAGCGTTCGTCGTCACAGTTGTAAACACGCTTTCTTCTTTCGTGAGGGGGTTTGGCACCATGACATCTTTGTTTCCCGACGGACCGAAAATAAACACGACACTCGCGTCTCCTGGAAATCCGGTTTAATTCAACCAGTCAGATTATGACTTCGACATTCTTGAAGTGTTTCCAGAAAAGTGTGCCATATGCATCAGACGCTTAGCTAGCGTTCCGTGGGCGCGACGTCTGAGGCTGAGACTAGTAACTGATAGATGAGCTGTGCAGGCAAACTTTCAACGTCTTTAATATTTTATCAGGGCGGTATCTTTCGTTTATAAAACCTCCACCTCACTTCAATCTATAAATCAGAATCAGCTTCAGGGAAATGACCTTTAAAGCAAAGCCCTGAAACTGAAGCTGAGAAAAGGAAGATTTATTTCCTGTCCCCAGAGTTCCTTTCCTGGAGCATAATAATAAAGCATTTTAGGTCCATCACACTACTCCTCCTATCTCAAAAGATCCGGCAGTACCTGTGTCAGGTGTGTGTCAGCATTTTAAGCAAATTAGATTCATTCCCATGCTAATCTTTATTTTTAATCCCGCTGACCGATGTTATCGAGTGGTCTTGTGCAAATGGAGTTAATGGGATCATGATAGCACTGTGATTTTCCGTAATGGGTCAGTGGGTTTGGATTGATGTTGCCGTGATTTTGTTTGTGATGCAATCTAATGTAATGGTGTAAAAGCCAATGCGGGAGCTGATACAGAGAAGTTAATTCCTACGAGGGTTCTTTTGGCCCATTGCTAATGCTGTCTGCTGTGACATTTCATTATTCATCGCTGGCCTTTGTCTCGATGCAAACAACCTGAGTTCTGCAGTGACAACTAGATGCATTCTAATCTTATTGCCACCTAAAATAGCCTCTGTGAATCTCAGCTCGACATTTGAGTGAAAGCACAAAGTTCTGCCTGTTAATTTGCCCTCTGCCTGTAATGTTCGCACCTCAATTAGAATGGTCTATCCAGCAGCACGGTTAGCAAAATCGCTTGACATCAACAGATAAATATGGACAGCATGCAGACAGAATGGCCACAGATGAAAGTTTATTTCAGTCCGGTGGGTCTTGCTCTCACAATCTCTCTCACACACACATTCACAAACACACTTTCTGAGTATAATGACTGGTTTTCATGCACAAGAATGGCCAGCCAGCTGTCTGAGTGTGATACTTGTAATGAAAGCTTCTTGCAGGAGCGCATGCCCTTGGTAATATTCCTTCCATTGTAAACACCACACATCCTATGCAAATGAGAGAAGTAACACCCAAATTATTGCTGTTTCCTTAAGGAAACGTATGCTAAAGAATCTTTTAGCTAAACGCAAACTCTGGAATAACAGTATACTACTGAACTGCCAATAGTTTCACATTTTGCATGTTAATACTGTTTAATCTTTTTACTTTGAGGTCTCGCTTCAGTCCCACTGTCTGAGCCTGACGTTTTATGTTTATAGTGTTCCTGCACAATTTTAGAGACTGAATAATTTATGTGTGTAATTCATAGGATTTTCTAAAGGGAGCATCTGGGTGGTTGTTGTGCGTTGACAATCCCTGGATTGAAAAATTGTAAAATGCTCTATTTGGCTCACTTGATGACGTGTCCATGATTTGATCACAATAACATTTAAAGCCATTGCAAATATGAGATTGAATTGTTAAAGCACATAAAATGGATTTGCCACTCAATGATTTGATGGAATGGAGGAAGCAGGATGGGTTGTTTGTCAATATTTATGAATTGTTAGCCAATATTAAAAGCTTTCATGCTGGAAACTCTTTAATGTGCTTGATTTTAAGAAGTAAATCTGTCCGTCCATGATTATCTAAATTATGTCTGTCAAATAGTAAATACCTTTCACTTTTGGATGGATAGAAATTTGGATTGAATAACTGGTTTATTTTTATTTAAAAAATGTAAAGTGTGGCATGAATGGCATGAGTCTGTTAAACCCTCAAACTTCAAGATGTCTTAATTTTTTTTTTTAACAAACTTTCAAACATGAATTTATCAAGCTTACATTAAAAACGGTCTTGAGAAACAATTTGTCTAGTTAATTATTATTTTTATTTTTTTTTCAATTGCAATTCCGCATCATGCAAAAATGAATGCAAAAATTGTTTGCTACCTTATCTTACATTAAAGGGATAGTTCATCCAAAAATGAGAATTGTGTCATTAATTACTCACCCTCATGTCGCTTCAAACTCGTAAGACATTCGTTCATCTTCAGAAGACAAATTAAGATATTTTTTTTATAAATCCCAGACTCTTTCTGACCCTGCATAGACCGCAACAGAACTTTAAAAGACATTGATAATAAATTGTGGTTCAACCATGAAGTCAAGAAGCTATGAGAACACTTTTTCTGTGAAAAGAAAACAAAAATAGTGACTTTATTCAACAATTTCTACTCTTTAGGGTCAGTCTCCACTGGCATTCAAGAAAGTACCATGACGCATGCATTGAAAAAAGTAGCTATTTTAGTTTTCTTTGTGCAAAAAAGTATTCTAGTAGCTTCATAACATCACAGTTGAATCACACAAATCACATGGACTATTTTAAAAATGTCCTTACTACCCTTCTGCACCATCAAACATTTCAGTTCCGTTGCTATCTATGCAGGGTCAGAAAGCTTTGCATTTCTTAAAAAAATATCTTAATTTGTGTTCCGAAGATGAATGAAGGTCTGAAGGGTTTGGAACTACTTGAGTTAGTTAATGACAGAATTTTAATTTTTTGGGTGAATTTAATTCAGGTTAATTTTTAATTCAAACCAATACTGGATGGTGCAGAGCTCTAAAGTCTATACACATCAAGTTTTATATAACTGTTACAGTACATAACTGCTGCACCATTATTTGGTTTTTGAACTGTCAATTAGTCAGCAGGTGGGCTACTCAAGTCGAGTTTTCCAAGAAGACTGCCGACTACAAAACCCTCATTTTGGTGGAATGGATTTTCATTGAGCAAGTCCTACATTTGATAGTTATTGCAAGTTCTTATACCAGCTAGCCTCAGGATCCATTCTCAGGCTTTCACGTATTTGAACAGCCATTCCAAAATGTCCTGATGGCATTTTAAGGCATTCTAATTAAGAACTCCATATCTAATCAGATCTTTTAATTGGCAAAGCAATATAGAATTACTGCCTGACAAGCTTTCAAATACACTGGGGGGTAAATGTACGCCCTTGTAGGACTTAATCATCTAGTGGGCTCAGCAGTTTCATATGCATATCAATCCAGCAGGGGGACAATTAAGGTCGTGGATAATTCATTTTCACCGGTACACTCCAATGCACAATACTATCTGAGTGAAGAAATGCTTGATTTCTTACGGGATACAGCAGAGAGTTGCAGAAATACTGCACACATTTCTGTGATTTTCTGCATTGTCTTTTCATCTTCTAAGACAGCTCTGCATCTTTGTTTTATAGCGCTTCTTTGTGACTTAGGCTCCGAGCTGCCATGCCTGCACATTAAGCAAGAGGGTCCCCAGATAATTGTGTTTATTGTGGCCGCGGGGAAATTGAGAACTCCAATAAAGATGTCACGTACATTATGATACCCATTATAATCATCTGCGTCTCTGTATCATCTTACTCAAAGCTATCTCGGTATTCCTTCTGCTGCTTCCTGTCTGAGCAGCTTCATAACTCGTTAACGTTCTGCAAAAAAGTAACGAAATGTATTCCTGGAGTTATTAAACTTTCTTTTTTATCATGGAAAGGCTGAAGGAGAAGTGAAGTCTATCCTTAACTGCACAACTGGATTAAGTAAATATATTTTGATAAGTACCTTTGATTATCTACAAAATGGTATGACAAGAACATTATCATTTATCCCTGTCATGTAACTGTGCCAGAAATGTGGAGACTGCATTTACAAAAGCAAGAAGACAGTTCTTTAAACAAACACCAAAACAAATATGCTTGGCAATTTAAGAACAAACATACAGCTAGATAAGACATGTTTAATGACTTGAAATAATTCTGCATTTCATTCATCTTAAGACAGCTACATATGTAAATGCCAGTCTGTGTTATTGGGGTCAGTTGATGCATTGATGTGTGCAAACACCTTTTGGGATCTTTTAAGATGAATGGAAGCTGAAAGGCTGTTTTCAGCCATAGACCAACACAGTGAACAAACCAATTTGCCTGCATTCAGCTTAAGTTCCTTACAAACTTTATCATTTATTGGTAGAAATATCCAAAGAATGTGCAAAATATCCAGATACATGGAATAATGGTTTTCTGTCCAAACCTGTTTTTATTACACAATGAAAACAATTGCCAATTGAATTGAAACTGGAATGAAACTGTTGGACTGATTAGTTGCAAGATCCTTTGAAATGTGTTTTGATTTTAATTAGCATATTTACATTAACTTTCTTATTTATGTCAGTTGGAAAGTATCTGTTTTAGACTTTGGGACAGTATAATTAATTCACATAATAAACACTATTTAAAATGAATGAAGTTCAGGCAATGGTTTGATTCTGCCATTTAATTTTGTATCCTCCTGTATCCCACTCTAGTGAAAAATTTAAGAATGGCCAAAAAGATGTTTTTATTTTTATTTTTTTAACTGTTCAAGTGTACCGTTTTCTTACTTTCATGTTCCTTATTTTTTTCTACTGTATTTCCAAACTATTTCCAAAGGGACATTTACTGTAGTGCATGCAACATGTAGACTAGACACATCCTTTCCTTTCCTTTCCTTTCCTTTCCTTTCCTTTCCTTTCCTTTCCTTTCCTTTCCTTTCCTTTCCTTTCCTTTCCTTTCCTTTCCTTTCCTTTCCTTTCCTTTCCTTTCCTTTCCTTTCCTTTCCTTTCCTTTCCTTTCCTTTCCTTTCCTTCTTGTGCAACAGCAATCATTAATTTGCTTAGTTATTTACATTATTAAATAAATTATTTATTATTAAATCAAATTGCCCTTTAAATTTAGAATAAAGTAGGAAAAACATTGAAAATTTACTTTTAAATCAAACCTTGTTCACCTTTTAATTTAGTTTGAATTTGTTTGCATTTATGTGCATTGCTGTACCTGTGCAACAGAACTCTTTTCAGTTAGCACTAATTAATGTGTTTCATGCCATAATTAAATGCTTTTGTGCCTATCCTTTTTTCCTATTTTTTATGTACATTCATATTGACAATTCTCATCTCTATCCATATTTACTCTCTCTAAGTATCAATACCATACAGATCCAAAAACAAAATGTCTCACTGGGCAATTAATTGTGAGAATTTATGAGCTACATCTAATTAAGGAGCAGTAGCAGTGCATTACGCTCACATCTGATGAATGAATTAGTCTGCTGTGCCAAGTGATGTGAGGCCCTGTCACTGAGAGAACACTGTGTGTACATCATTAAAGAAGCAGAAGAGTTAACGGCATGAAAGTTCATAGCTGCTGGATATGTTTGAAAAAATGATTAGGTGATGCATGCAAGTATTCAGCCTGCATCATGGGAAATCTTAGCTGTTGTGTGGTAGACACCATATGTCCACTGTTTTAGTAAAGTGTTCATAAAATAAATTGTTGTATGCTTTGGTTAGTTCAAATCCTGTCATTTACTCATCCTCAAGGCAGATTTGGAGAGCAAAATAGGAATTTTTGAGTTGTACTAATTTTAATCAGTTACCTTTAGCGTTGCCTTCCTGTTTGACTCTGTTCCATTTGTATGATTTGTAGCAGCTATGCGTGTTGGTCAAAGCCTGGTGCAACTATAATGCCTCTGTTAAGTATGATGTGTCGAGAGATTCTTTAGACAATGAAGAACAGCTTACAGTACATGGTCTAATTGCAAATCATTTCGACTGGCAGCAACCAGATGAGATTGCAGTATGCAGTGCATGAAATTAAAACTCACAAACTGTAGAGGTCCAAAAAATATAAAAAGCTGCAGGCTAAAGTATAGATTTCTGCCACTGAAAAGAGCAATTATATTGTTTGCAGCACTAGATATATTTCTATATTGTTTGCAGCACTAGATTCAGTAACAATTTTAAATGTTCATCAGTATTAAATGTTCTTTTATAATTACTCAGGAAAAGGATGGATGATTTATTATGTTTAACATTATCATGGTGAGTGTACCAAAAAAAAGCCAGTTGTTTTAATATCTGGGTGCCTTCCTTGGTGATTAAGTATCAGAATATTTTATATTCTCATTGGTGATTCATTTCAATGGGTGTAAAAAATATTCAAATTGAACTGAAAAAACGCAATACACCAACCACAATATTCTCATGGCGTACCGAATGCCCCCTGCCCAAATACGGAATCAGATTGCTGTCTGCATTTGTGCATCCTTCTGCAGCCACTCAGCTGCAGAATTTGTGATGTTACCCTATCCTGCTGATTTCCTTTTTTATGATGTTAAAAGTGCTGTTCATAAAATGTATGTTTTTGGCACACAATGTAGAGCATACAACTATACATTTTTAACATTTGTTCTTTAATACAATAGCTCTGGGTGTAACAGGTATTTTAGTTACAGTGTTTATTTAGTAATTTTTTTTTAAGTTAAGGCAACCTGTATTTGTTAACAAATTTGTGGATGATCTGAATATCCCACGTCTCCCTATGCCTTCCCAATACTTACACTGTGACCCCAAAACAGTAAAATGTACAGAATAAGAAACTTGAACCGTTACGCCCCTATTAATTTCATATTCTGATGCTTTTTCTGTAATACATGATATGGGGGAAAAAAAGAAGAAGAAGAATATAATGTAGTGCATACATTGAAATATACCAAGCCTAAAAAAATTAGTTTTAAACAGAGATAATTTGTGCTTATGTTGTATTTTATTTCATTATATATAAAGAAAAAACTATTTTTACTCTACTGTTCATACCTGAAAAGAGTCATGAAATCCATTTAATTTTTACATTTGTTTTAATAAAACAAATTCTGTTTTATTTTTTTTCCAAATTCCATTTTTTCCATTTTTTTCTGTGTCATTTTTCTGGACTTTGACTTATAGGTTAAATTTGATGAATTACTAATTAACTGAAATTGTGAAACTTACACAATTTAACAGCAATTAATTATACATTTAACTAAAATAAAATTTTTAAGGCTCTATGAATTTTTTTCCTCAAATTCATTTTTTTATACCAAATTCCATTTGGTTTGAAACCCATTAATGGTTTTCCATTAATTTTATGGATTCCATTTTATAAATCATTTCAGATTAATTGATTTTTATAAAAAAATATATATTTTTTTTATTTTTTGTGTTGTGTTGCTAAATAAATTCTTGTAAATAATTTTTAAATATTCCATAAAATGTTTTAATAATAATTTTATTAGTAGTAGTATAGCAGAGGTTGTGTTAGACTTTAATACTGTCCTTCGTTTTGACAGACAGGGTCGTAAAAATTCCGTCATATAATCTATTATTAACCATAATTTTTTTCAATTTTCATATTTTAATTATAATAACATATTTAATTGGTTTTATTTAATTTTTAATAATGAACCAGCAGGATGAGTGTATAGGTTTATGCATTTATTTATTTATTTTTTATGATGAGAACAGATGAACAGAGACTGCGTCACTTTTCATGTTCAGCACCACACACCGCCGTGATAGCAGAGGCCACTAAAAACAACAAAATATGCTAGGGCTGGGTAAAACAAAAGAACAATTTCTCTATTTTAATAGATTCTCATTTTTATGAACCAATATCGATTCTTAAATCCCAATCAATTCTGTTTTCAGTTGAAGAATGAGCAATAGTGTGCCTCCCATCCAGTAAATTGCAATTCTTTTGCTATCAGAAGAATCAGAATCAGAATCAGAATGAGCTTTATTGGCCAAGTATGTTTACACATACAAGGAATTTGTTGTAGTGACAGAAGCTCCACAGTGCAACAGAAGGACAGTAACAGGACAGGACACAGGTAATGAAACAAAATAACAGGAAATAGCCAATGACCAATGTACAAAGCAGCAAAAAAAAAAAAAAAAAAATACACAATATATAATATAGGCGACTATGTATGTACAGGTCAAGTATGTGCAAATTAGAAATGAGAAAATAAAATAAGTGAGTGTGGTGAATGGATAATGTATTAGTTGTGTGTTCTACGTTTATTTATTGAGTGTTCATGAGATGTATTGACTGGGGGAAGAAACTGTTCCTGTGTCTGGTCGTTCTGGTGCTCAGAGCTCTGTAGCGTCGACCAGATGGTAAAACTTCAAAGAGGTTGTGTGCTGGATGTGAGGGGTCCAGAGTGATTTTACCAGCCTTTTTGCTCACTCTGGATAAGTACAGTTCTTGGAGAGTGGGGAGGGTTGTACCAATGATTCGCTCAGCAGTCCGGACTACCCTCCGTAGTCTTCTGAGGTCAGATTTGGTAGCTGAGCTGAACCAGACAGTTATTGAGGTGCAGAGGATGGATTCAATGATGGCAGAGTAGAACTGTTTCAGTAAGTCCTGTGGCAGGTTGAACTTCCTCAGCTGGCGAAGAAAGTACAACCTCTGCTGGGCCTTCCTGACAATGGAGTCAATGTGAATATCCCACTTCAGGTCCTGAGAGATGGTGGTGCCCAGGAATCTGAATGACTCCACTGCAGTCACGGTGCTGTTCATGATGGTGAGTGGGGGGAGAGCAGGGGGGTTTCTCCTGAAGTCCACGATCATCTCCACCGTTTTGAGCGTGTTAAGCTCCAGGTTGTTGAGACTGCACCAGACAGCCAGCTCCTTAACCTCCTGTCTGTAAGCAGACTCGTCACCGTCCTGGATGAGGCCGATCAGTGTGGTGTCGTCTGCGAACTTCAGGAGCTTGACAGAGGGGTCTTTAGATGTGCAGTCGTTGGTGTAGAGGGAGAAGAGAAGTGGGGAGAGTACGCAGCCCTGAGGAGCTCCAGTGCTGATGGTTCGAGTGCTGGATGTGAATTTGCCAAGCTTTACTAACTGCTGTCTGTCTGTCAGGAAGCTGTTGATCCACTGGCAGACGGAGGTGGGGACGGAGAGCTGAGTTAGTTTATTTTGAAGGGTTTCCGGGATAATGGTGTTAAAAGCAGAGCTGAAGTCCACAAACAGGATCCTCACATAAGTCCCTGGTCTGTCCAGATGCTGCAGGATGAAGTGCAGTCCCATGTTGACTGCATCATCCACAGACCTGTTTGCTCTGTAGGCAAACTGCAGGGGGTCCAGTAAGGGTCCAGTGATGTCCTTCAGATGAGCCAGAACCAGTCTTTCGAATGATTTCATGGCTACAGACGTTAGTGCCACAGGTCTGTAGTCATTAAGTCCAGTAATTTTGTGTTTCTTTGGGACGGGGATGATGGTGGAGCATTTGAAGCATGAGGGGACTTCACACAGCTCCAGTGATCTATTGAAGATCTGTGTGAAGATGGGGGCCAGCTGCTCAGCACAGATTTTTAGGCAGGCTGGTGACACACCATCTGGACCAGGTGCTTTCCTTCTTTTGTTCTTCCTGAAGACCTGGCACACATCGTCTTCGCTGATTTGAATTGTAGGTGTGGGGGAGAGAGGGGTTGCTGGAGGTGTGAATGGTTGTGTGGAGGGGTGTTCTGGGCGGGTGTGGGGTGATCGTTCAAAACGACAAAAGAACTCGTTTAAGTCGTCTGCCAGGTGTTGATTCTCCAGAGTGCTGGGGGGTGGTGTTTTTTAGCTGGTGATGTCCTTTAATCCTAGCCACACTGAAGCCGAATCGCTGGAAGAGAATTTGTTCCTGAGCTTGTCAGAATAATTCCTCTTTGCCACTCTGATCTCCTTTTCCAGTGTGTATTTGGCCTGTTTGGCCTGTTTGTACTATGAAACAAAGTCTCAGATTTCAAATGATGTCCATTTTATTAGGAAATTCAAGCAATAAATACTGTTTTGGCACTCTTTAATGTGGCGTAATAGATCGCTGTAGACACCTCAAATCAAGCAATGCGGCAGCAAGTGAACTTATGTCTTTCACTTTACTATAGAGGGTACTCCCTGTGCATAAACAAAGGCATAGCACAAGACTGGTGACAGTTTTATTTTTGTTCTGGAGGCTGATGATCCCGCACTCTGCAGCCACACTGGAGTGCACTCAGCACCAACTGGACAGGGGTGGGAATGACAGTTATAAATTACAATAAATCACCCTCAGTGTTATCTGTCAAAGTGACAAACGGACAAAGTGACAGATTTTTCCGTAACTGGTAAAAAAAAAATTCAGTCGATGGAAAATGTTCAGTAAACGCAACCTCTGAGTAGTACTATCATTTCATTAAGTAATGCATTTCTGTCACAGTTTCTTCAGTTTAAACTGAACTTTTATTTTGATGGGTTGATCTTTAGACCTTTAAGTTTCTGTTTGTATATAATATGACAATAGTTTTCCCAAAAGAAACCGTAAAATGCTCATGAAGTGACTCTCAGACCAGTTCTAAAGATCATGTACATGTGTTCATCATATATTGAGATTTATATTGAGATTTAAGACTTAATATTGATTTATCCATCCAAAAAGTGACATTCCGTGTAATACAGTAAATTCTGTTTTTATGACTGGATTCCATCTGCATTCATGCATCGTAGAAATCATAGGGGTTTGGAAGCCCAGGCTTGAGGAGTAACGGAATACATGTAACGGCATTACGTAATCAGGATATAAAAATCTAGTAACTGTAATATGTTACAGTTATATCAAAAAACAAAGTATTTAGATTACAGTTACATTTTGTAAAAAGTGGGAATACTATCAGGATTACATTTGTTTCATTTTAAAATTAAGTAAATTAGTTTTTTGACACAACGGCATATTTAGCGCTCCCTCATCATACAGTAGTACCTGGTTCTGTTGACACGTTGACTCACGTGACTCAAATAGCGCACATAGTGCACAAAGACTCTTGCTTTAACAAAGGCTATTCAACTAACTTGAATATTTGCAGGTAGACATGGATATCACGTTAGCTAAAATTTTGTGTTTGTTAGTGATTTAAAATTCCATGATGTGCATGACTGCAGTTGTGCGTAAGTTTTCAAGCAGAAAATGAACTAGAAATGAACACGAGAGTCCCTACACCCTGGATCAGTCAATGAAATAAAGAAAGATCATAGCATTTTACATTTCGACATGTAGGCTTATTTTAAAATAGACTAATATGAATATGGTGTAATTTTTTTAATGCTGTGTTTAAACTAGATTTATTGTTACTTGTAGGCAACATGAGTAGAAAAAAAATAAAATAAATAAAACTGTAATACTAAACTGTATAGCCACGAGATGTCTGCATATATATATATATATATATATATATATATATATATATTCATACATGCATACAATATCTAGTAATAATAGCTGTAATATCTAGATGGTGAAACAAGACAAATGTAAAAAAAAAAGCAAAACAAAAATGTTTTTTATTAGTTCCAAATAGTTTTTGCTATAGTTTTTATTAGTTTTAATTTTAAAGTCATAGTTAAATAAAAGTACCCATATATTGCTTTTGTGACTTTATTTACATGAGTAAAAGTAACCCAAAAGTAATCCGATTTCATTACTTTCATATTGTGGTACTTGGATTACGTGAATACTTTTTTGATTAAGTAATTTGTAACTGTAACGGAATACATTTTAAAAGTAACCCTGAAGGTGTCCATTGTATACAGAATGTTTTGGTAATGCCAATATAGACAAACCAATAATAATGCATATATTATCCCAGTCTTTTTAACCTTGATTTTCAATCAGCCATTTTGCAAAGCAAATTAAGAGGAAATTAACCAAGGTTTTTTTTCTATTCCCATGAACAATCACATTGATTCAGCCAGAGTGACTTGTCAAGGACCAGAAAAAACATCCTTACTGTTGCCTGCACAGCTGAACAGTGACCTTGAGACAGGCAAAACAAGTCAATAAGAGCTCACTCTTGCTTCTCTCTCACAGCACAGATGTTTCACTTTCCCCTCCGGTAGAAACAATAATACAAGCATGGAACTTAGTTTGATTTGTCCTCTCCATCAATAGCTTCCCGCTGGCTAAGAAATCCATAGAAACAAAGACACTGTGGGACATGTCACTGTAACTGATCAATTGCGGGAGGCTCTGCATGAATATAGAAAACTGCCTCATGAAGATGGTCTAATATGTCTTTTAGGCTTATATCTCAGGGCAAGCTCTTAGAGGCAAGACAAAAATCGATAGACAAGTTTTTTGACAAGTACATGGAATATAAACAGAAGAGAAATATAGTGTAGAATGTGAATTTGCTGTTACAGACGACTTGTTTTATGTGAGAATATTTCAGAAATTTAAATGACTGTGAATTCATTAGCAGCTCATTGATGTACATTTTGAGAAAGTTATTAAAATGTAAAGAAAGCATTATTGTTGAAGGATTTAAAAAAGCCAGCCTAGCCAGCTGAATACTATAACTACATTTCTATTGTTCATTTTTACAATTGAAACTTACTTGTAGACTAAATGACCTGGTACAGTTTGAACTTTACCACTGCAAGCAATCAAAAGGGTGTCTCTCCTAATAATGTTTTGAGGGGAAGTCGTGGCCTAATGGTTAGAGAGTCGGACTCGAAATCCAAATGTTGCGGGTTCGAGTCTCGGGCCGGCAGGGATTGTAGGTGGGGGGAGTGAATGTCAAGCGCTCTCTCCACCCTCAATACCACGACTGAGGTGCCCTTGAGCAAGGCACCGAACCCCCAACTGCTCCCCGGGCGCCGCAGCATAAATGGCTGCCCACTGCTCCGGGTGTAGGTTCACGGTGTGTGTGTGTTCACTGCTGTGTGTGTGCACGTTGGATGGGTTAAATGCAGAGCACGAATTCCGAGTATGGGTCACCATACTTGGCAGTATGTCACTTCACTTTTATGATCCGGGAACTGTATCACTAGTGAGCTAGTGAGCGACGCCTTGTGGTACCATCACAGAGAGGCTCAAAATCACTCTCCAGAACATTCTCGTTCACCATTCCTGGCTGGTGGAATAATCTTCCCACCCTATCCGGAACGCCGGATCCCTGGCAATCTTCAAGCAACAACTGAAAACTCATCTCTTTCGGCAGTACTTGACTTCATCCTAAACTCAAAAAAAACCTCTTTCCCTCTATCTTTCTCTCCGCTTACTAGCTTGTACTTATTTGAACAATGACTGAGACTTGGCGTTACGAGCACTTCCTCTGTCTGATTGCCTCTTCAAGATTAATCGCTTTGTGTATTCCCCAATTGTAAGTCGCTTTGGATAAAAGCGTCTGCCAAATGACTAAATGTAAATGTAAATCACTCAGTATATATATATATATATAATGTACGGTGACCGAGAAGTGCAAAACAAATCACGATTCTGAAAACAAAATAACAAATTACAAACGCAAATGCAAATCTAAAAAACAAAATAACAATTCAGAAAACACAACAACAATTCCGAAAACATTATAACAAGCAGGAAAACACAATGACAAATCCGAAAAACACAATGACAAATCAGACAAACCGGAAGAGGTAGGTATAGTTTGAGACAGCGCCATTGGTTTGGGAATAGATTACTCACCGCTGACTGGATGAGACATCTGTCAATCAAGATGTACAGGAAGAACCAGAAGAAGAACAGTAGAGTCAACTAAAGCATCAGCTCCAGTGGTGCAGGTGGTAGATTGTGTGTCATTGTGTTTTTTGACTCGATCGACTCGGGTTCGATCCTGCCTTTTGCCAAACTTTTTTTTCCCTCCCTTTTCAAATCTCATATCGCATCGGAAAGGCATTTATTTTCAATAACAATTAAGGAAATAATCCAAAAGTTGAAAATAAAGTATCGGGTAGGCTTAGGGTAGGTGTAGGGAGGGCTTTGGGTGCGGGACGATCAGGATGGATACGATGAAATTCCTGCAATAACAGGATCAAGGATATTGTCTCGGGCCACCCAGGATTGCTCTTCGGGTCCGTAGCCCTCCCAGTTCACGAGATACTCCAGCCTGCCTCCCCGTCGACGCAAGTACAGGATGTTGCAAACTTGATATACAGACGGCTGGTCCAGTATTTCAGGAGGAGGAGGCTCGTCTGGCTCGTGCTGATCTGGAGTAAGAGAAGAGCATGGTTTGAGCAGGGAAACGTAGAACGTGGGGCGAATACGATACCTGGGGGGTATCTGGAGCTGGTGTGTGACCTCGTTGATCTGCCTCTGGATCTTGAACGGACCATTGTAGCGGGGACTCAGCTTCCTACAGGGCAGGTGGAGTCGCAGGTCGCGGGTGGACAACCACACCCGGTCTCCAGGGTGGTAGATGGGAGTTGGAGCGCGCCGTCCATCTGCAAAGCTCTTATGTCTCCGCACTGCCCGCTGGAGGTGGATGTGTGCTGAGTCCCACACTCTCTCGCTCGCCCGGAACCAGTAGTCTACAGCTGGAACCTCCGACGGCTCTCCCGTCCACGGCAAGAGCGGAGGTTGGTAACCGAGTATGCACTGGAAAGGCTTGAGGCCTGTGGTGTTCTGTTGGAGGGAATTTTGTGCATACTCGGCCCACGGGAGGAAGCGGCTCCAGCTGAACTGATCTTCTTGGCAGTAAGCCCAGAGGTACCATCTGAGTTCTTGGATCTTTCGCTCAGCCTGGCCATTTGTCTGAGGATGATAACCGGAGGAAAAGCTCACCGTGACTCCTAGTAGGCGAAAGATGGCTTTCCACACATGGGAAATGAACTGTGGACCGCAATCCAATACTATTCCTTCTGGCACTCCAAAGTTCCTGAATACCTGATGGAAGAGCTGTTCTGCAGTCTCCAAGGCCGTTGGCAGTCCACGGAGAGGTATCAATTTGCATACTTTAGAAAAGTGATCCACTGCTACTAGTATGCAGGTGTTACCTTCTGTTTCAGGGAGATCAGTCACAAAATCTATTCCCAGGTGAGACCAGGGTCGGCGAGGAATTGGGAGAGGTACGAGCTTGCCCACCGGCAGATGTTGATGACATGGCGCAGACTGAGCAACTGCGGACGTACCTGATGACATCACGGGACATACTGGGCCACCAGTACCGAGCTTGGAGGAGCGAGAGGGTCCATTGACTGCCTGGATGTCCAGAGCCCGGTACATTGTGAGCTGAGCCCAGCGGAGCAGGTTCGGTGAGAGTGGCGGTTCTGATGTCCTTGTCGATGTTCAAAATGATGGGGTTAACAATGAGGGCTGGAGGGAGAATCAGTTTGGGCTCCGCAGGAGAATCAGGAGAATACAGACGAGATAGGGCGTCAGCTTTGCAGTTACGGTTTCCTGGACAGTAAGGTGATGGTGAACTCAAACCAGGTAAAGAACAGAGCCCAGCGTGCTTGTCGAGGATTGAGCCTCTTGGCTTCACGGAGGTATTGGAGATTCTTGATGACTGTGAAAGGGTGGTTAGCTCCCTCCGGCCAATGCCGCCACTCCTCCAGGGCCAGCTTGATGGCCAACAGCTCCCTGTTTCCGATGTCGTAATTTTGCTCCGCTGGGGTTAGTTTCTTAGAATAGTATGCGCAAAGCTAGAGGCTTGGAGTCTCACCAAACTGCTGGGACAGGTCTTGCTGAATGCGGTCTTGAGGTTCTCGAATGCTTCGTGGGCGTTGGGATTCCAGGACAGGGACTTAGGCTTACCGGAGAAGGGTGGTAAGCGGGGCTGTGAGCAGACTGAAATCCTTAATGAAACGGCGATAAAAGTTGGCGAATCCCAGAAATCTCTGAAGCTCCTTAACTGACTGGGGTTTTGGCCATTCCACGACTGCTGTTACCTTCCCTTGGTCCATCTGGATACCTTCTTGACCAATGATGTAGCCGAGGAACTGCACGGTGGGGGGATGGAACTCGCACTTCTCTAGCTTGAGGTACAGGTGGAACTGACGGAGCTTCTAGATGACCTGCTTAAAGTGGTGGCGATGGTCGGCCAGGTTCTGGGAGTAAATAAGGATGTCATCGATATAGACTATCACAAAGCAGTGGAGGAACTCCCCGAACACCTCGTTCATGAATTCCTGGAAGACGGAGGGGGGCGTTGGCAAGGCCATACGGCATCACAAGGTACTCATAGTGGCCGGAAGGAGTAATGAATGCCGTCTTCCACTCATCGGATCCAAACAAGGTTGTATGCACTTCGCAGGTCCAACTTAGAGAAGATGCAGACCCCACGGAGTTCCTCTAGAGCGGCCGGGACCAAGGGAAGTGGATACGGGAGTTTGACTGTCTGGGAATTCAGGGCTCGATAATCAATACAGGGCCTCAAGCCCCCGTCCTTCTTACCCACGAAGAAGAAGCTTGATGCTGCTGGTGTACTGGATGGACAGATGTAACCTTGATTAAGAGCCTCCTTGATGTATTCCTCCATAGCCTTGCACTCGGGGATGGACAGTGGATATACTCTACCCTTGGGGAGTTTGTATCCAGGCAGCAGATCGATTGCACAGTCCCATGGTCGATGAGGTGGTAACTGGGTGGCTGCCTACTTGCTGAAGACATCCTGGAACGCCATATAATCAGATGGGATGGAGGTAGTCGCGCCGGACTCGGGACTCTTAACCCACGTGGAGGCGACCTGAGCAGCGGGTGACTTGAGAGGTGGACGTAGAATTTCATTGAAACAGTGTTGGTGACAAAATGCGCTCCAGTGAATTAACTCACTTGACTCCCATCTGATTTCTGGTGAATGGAGTATGAGCCAGGGGTGCCCCAGGATGAGATCCATGGTGGATTCCTCCAGTACCAGAAACTTGATCTCCTACTTGTAACCCGAAGGTTGCAGGTTCGAGTCTCAGGTCTGGCAGGGATTGTAAGTGGGGGGAGTGAATGTTCAGCACTCTCTCCACCCTCAATACCACGACTGAGCTGAGACCCTTGAGCAAGGCACTGAACCCCCAACTGCTCCCCGAGCCCCACAGCATTGGCTGCCCACTGCTCCGGGTGTGTGTGTGTATTTGTGTGTGTGTTTGTTCACTTCTCACTGCTGCGTGTGTGCACTTGGATAGGTTAAATACAGAGCACAAATTTCAAGTATGGGACGCCACACGTCACGTCACGTCCTTTCCTTTCCTTTGAATATTGATTTCTTACCAGTTTTATTCACACTGGTGAGTTGTTCAAATGTGAATAGCCTACATAAATAAATACAGATGCATACATTGCCATCGGCTAGAATCTTTTAAATGCAGTAATAACTCAATAGATGAGAATGACCACACATTAAAAATGGAACAAATAAGAAAATAGCTTAATTTTTTCTTTGTTGCATACAATTTTATAGTACTTAATTAAACCTTCACCTTTGGTCAGTTCAAATGCTAATATCATAAACATACTGAACGGTTATGAATTCAATTACATACTGTACATTGCAGAAATGTCTAAATGTTTTTCTGTTGTCAGGCTCTCAGAACATATGTTACCTGATTTATTTGAACATATGCTCAAAGAAAATTTCCAAATGAAGTTGGAAGTAATTAACTCAGCGGCATGGCAGAGCTTAAAAATAGACTCCAGTGTGAACTGGCAGAACACTCTGCTGTACACCCTTCTGTCAGATTTCAATCACATCTAGCATTTGTGTGTGTGTGTGTGTGTGTGTGCATGCATTTAGCCTTATATAATACTTTTCAAAGACTTGCGGGCAACTAGGGTTTACGGGGATGAAGATGATAATCTTACTGATTCTTTGTGTGGTTGAGTTTTGTTAAGGACATAATAGGGAAAGGATTAAATTTATTTTAATCTGTTTTCCTTTAGCCCTCATATTCTGCTTGGGTCTGAGAGATGCATAGTCTTTTAAATAGCTCAGAATTGTACATAACATTGAAATGACGCAATTTGCCTAATCATAACGTATTATTTATTATAAACAAAATCTCACCCTGATAATTTTACATGTTTGTGTTCCATGGAAATTGTAGTACAGCAACACAAATTATTGCAATGGTATTTCACATTCTAACATTACTATACACTCTTTCCAGTTCCTTATTTGTTTTTGTACAGTGTATTTTTGCAGAGGTCAAAGTGACACCAGGGAATAACATTTCTAGATTGAATGCCAGTCACGTGTGTGTGTGTGTATGTGTGAGAGTTTTAACTTTTTTTTATTTAGCCAATTTTTATTTTCTAGTTTACTTTCACTGTGTAAAATTAAATGTATTTAGATCAAGCTGACATAGTCTGAATCTGAATTATTTTGGCAAGTTGCAGTTGCCAGCTGAATGAAGGATTTGTGCTAATATTGTAAAGAAATGAACTTGATTAGATGGCAGCTTTGAAGTGCCATGCTTAACTACTTAATTTCTTTAATTATTCATCTTTGTTTACTGAGAAGGTCCATTCATGGTTCATTAGATATTCTGTCAAAATGGTTCTGCTGGGAGAGGATTCAGATCCAACATTTTTCTCTTGTTGGAACAGACAAATGTTTGCCGGGAGGTGTATCAAACATTTGCAAAGCTGCCTATTAGTGAAAAAAAGGATTAAATGGCTACTATTTATTCTGCCAGTTGTAGGAGGAGAGTTACCAGATTATTCTGGCTGGTGGCGAAATGCTAAATGTTATCAGCCTAATGTGGTTTTGAAGACTTGAATTATTCACAGCAATCAATAAGCAAACCATTTTCAGAAGTAAACTTTCCATCTTAAATTTTGTGGTAAATAAGTCATGCTTAGAGGGAGACCAGAAGAACTAATACAAGGCAAAGTTTGAGGTGAATGGTGAAATGAAAGGTTATAATCCATTCATTTGTTCAGTATTTTAGGTCTCTGCAAAATAAATAAATAATAAAATAAATGTCTAATTTATTATTTTAGAGAACACAAAAGATTGCATGCAAGCAAAGATTTGACTTTTAATAATCTTAGTGGTGAAAAGGAAATGGTGCTATATAGCACCTTAACAACCCCAAAGAATCGCCAAAGAACCATTACAGGTTCTTTAAAGGTGCTACGTAGCACTTAAATTGGTTCCCCTATGATTACGAGCCAAACAAACCACTTAACAGTGCTATATTGCACCTCAACTACCACAAAGAACCGATGAAGAACCAGTTTCTTTTGTGTTTGTAGGGGTGCGCACAAATAGTCAAATATTCGTTCTGTAATTATTATTTGAAAAATGAAAACACTATTCGAATATTTCAATGTGTTGCTTTGCTGGCCATAAATGCAGGGAATCCATTGATATCCTAAGCACACAAACTAAAAGTCAATTTTAAAATCAGTGCAAGTTGATTGTATTTGATCACAGAATGTCATTGTCTGCTTCACAAAGTTTTGAAGTACTTGTCATTGTTATCAGACTGGGGAGCCAACATTCACGCATTAACATGTGAAACAATATAAACATGATAAACATAGGCCTATGTTTACAAACCATACACCGACTCTAGTCTGTGTATGGTTTGTAATTGGCACGGCTTGAATGCTTTTGTTATATAATATTGTTACGTCCGAGGACGTATTTAGTGTTTCGTAATTGTGTATATGTGTGTTGGATGTGGTTTTGTTTGCTTTACTGTTTTCTTTCTCTCTCTTTCCCTCGTTACGAGATGGGAATTCCAGTCAGCTGTGTTCAATCTGGTGATTGGGGATTGACGGGAGGAAGTGGAAATATAAGAAGCGGTGGATCTGTGGAGCAAGAGAGAGAGACTTCTTCACGCCAGGGCTACTCTTCCTCCTGGTTCCCAGACTCATGTGTTGTTTGATTTTGGTTAATTTAATTCTGTGAACTTAGGATTGTTGTTGTGTTCTTAAGTAGAAAGAGAATTGAAGTTGTTTGAAATCTTTTGATTATTATTGTTTAATGTTAATTGGGTTTAACAGTTTTGTAAAATACTTTCCTTTATTTCAGGGAACGTAAGGGGAGGGTGCCATTTTTGTTTGTACTTCTCTTTTCTCCTGGTTATGGGCAGATAGGAAGAGAGGGAAGTTTGTGTATTTTATTTTTGGGTTATCTTTGTCTAGGTAATTTATAAATACTTGCAGGTTAGTTAGTTTGGTTTTGTTTGTTATTTTTGGCCTAGCTCTCCCCTGAAGGTTTTGTTTCCCTATATGTTTGATGTAAAATTTTGTTTGGGAGATTGTTTTGTTTATTCCTTTATTCAAATTAAAAAGATATTAATTTGAATTGGTGTTTGTGTTGATTCTGTGGCAGGAGGTTGGGTGCCCTGGTTCTCTCTCCAAGTTTTCTTTTGTTCTTTTTGTTTCTTTTATTTTGTTACTGGCTTCCCAGCCCTAGATGGGAAGTATGTAACAATTGGGGGCTCGTCCCGATTGGTGTTCGTTTGTTGATAATTTGTTGGTTGGTTTGATGGCTTGGAGAAGTGTCTCTTGTTGGTGGATCTGGTGTGAAATTGGCTGCTGAACACCATTTCAATTTGTTAGTAAGTAGTTTTTTCTTTAAGAGATTGTTTGAAAGTTTTGAAATTTTGTGGGAGGGGCAAAGGCATTTAGTGTGAGAGTTATATATGAAAAATATATAATGAGAGAGATATATATATGAAAAAAATTATGGGGTATGAATACTTTCAACCCATAATTTGTTTCATGTTTTGTTATGTTGCTGCCTTGTTAAACCACTTTAAATTACTTTTTTTCCCACATCAATCTACACTCCATACACCATATTGACAAAGCAAATACAGAATTGTCACAACTTTGTAAATTAATGAAAAATAAAAAACTGAAATAAGTACATTGCATAAGTATTCATACCTTTAACTAAATATTTAGCTGAAGCAAGTCTTTTTTTTTTTTTTTTTTTGTTTGATGTGACAAGCTTTGCTCATCAGCATTTGGCAAATATCTGCCATTCTTCTCCTCATCTCTTCACCTCTGTCAAGTTGGATGGGGGCAGATGCACATTTTCAGGTTTCTCCAGAAATATTTGACTGGGTTTAATCCCAGGCTTTGGCTGGGCCACTCAAGGACATTCACAGAGTTGCCTTTAAGCCACTCTTGCTGTGTGTTTAGCTTCATTGTCCTGTTGGAAGATTCAAGAGTTTTTTATTTGTCACATACACAATTATACAGGGTATAACCAGCAGTGAAATGTAGGGCCAGCAGTGAAATGTAGGTGAACCTTCTGCCCAGTCTGAGGTTCTGAATGCTCTGGATGCGTTTTCATTAAGGTAATCTCAATATTTTGGTGCACTGATCTTTTCTTCTACTCCCTCAGTCCCTGCCGCTGAAAAACAGCCCCACAGCATACCAGCACACTTTACTTTTGGGATGGTACTCTGCAGGTGATGAGCAGAGCTGGTTTCCTTCAAACATGATGCTTAGAATTGAGGTTCATCAGCCCAGAGAATGTTGTTTCTCACAGTCTGAGGGTCCTTTAGGTGCTTTTCTGCAAATTCCAAGTGTGTTTTCATGTGTTTTCACTGAGTAGAGGATTGAATTTGGCCACACCGCCATAAAGCCCAGATCGATGGAGTGTTGTAGTGATGTTTGTCCTTCTGTAAGTTTCTCCGATCTGCATATACGATCATGGAGCTCAGCTAGAGTGACCATCAGGTTCTTGGTCACCACACTAACCAAAGACCTTCTCCATCAATTGTTTAGTTTGGCCAGGAGGCCAGCTCTAGGAAGAGTCCTGGTTGTTGCAAACTTCTATTAAGGGTAACAGAGACTACACGCATTTGTGACCTTTCAATGAAGCAGAATTTTTTTCTGAATTCTTCCCCAGATGCGTGGCTTGACACAAACCTGTTTCTGAGCTCTACAGACTGTTCTTTTGACCTCAGGGCTTGTTTTTTGCTCTGATATGCATTATCAGCTATTAGACTTTTTGTTAAGACGTGTGCCTTTCCAAATCATACCCATGCAGTTGAATTTGCCACAGGTTAACTTCACTCAAAGTGCAGTAACATCTACAAGCAATGTGAATGCTTCTGAACTAAATTTCAGTTGTCCCAGATAAGGGTATGAATACTTATGCAATGGAATTATTTAAGTTTTTTATTTTTAATAAATTAGCAATTTTTGCTTTACCATTATGGTGTATGGAGTGTATATTGATGTGGGAAAGAAAGTTATTTAAAGTAGTTTACAACAAGGCAGCAACATACGAAAACGTGGAAAAAATTAAGGGGTATGAATACTTTCGCAAGGCACTGTATATATATATATATATTTGTTTATACACATTTTCAACTAAAAGAAAACCTCTAACTTAATGTTATTGTAGAACATTATTGTGTATAATGCCTATAATCATATGCTTGTTCAGAAATGGTGACAAAAACCTTTTAAAATTATTATTCAAATCTAAAAAAAATTTATGAGCCCAAATATTCAAATACAATTTTTGAAAATGTGAAAAGACAAAATGGGCTAGTGGATGGTTTTAACAAGTTGATTGATTTAGATGTAATACTTTGAATACTGACTACTTTGTTGGCCAAAATTTTTTGAATTTGTAATTATAATTATATTAATTGTATATAATCAAATTAATATAATTATATAATAAAATTATTTATTGTGCAATGTGCAAATGTGAAGTTCAGTTCACTCTACCTTCACACACTTCAGAAAAATTCTAAAATTATTGTATAGACATTCCCCACCTACCCTTTCTCACTCTCTGGCTTTGTTGCTTATCAGGAGCTTCCAGCTGTTGGTAGACTGTCCACAGAGACTGTTAGGGCAGAAGTTGAGTTGGCAACAGATGCCAGCTTTTCATTTCCCTAATTTCATTTCCTTATTTACTCCTTCTCCCTAGTAATCCAGTTCACTCAGTTTTTCCCTCACTTTCTCTCTGTGGAATCTGTATTTCCTCTTATGAAACATACTCTCATTCTCTTGCGCACACACATACACATTCACACCTTTGTGGTGCTCAGCCTCAATCCCAAACTCTTAAATCACCAGGGTTTGAGATTAGAGATGTGCTTTAAGCTTGTCACTCAGGGGAAACATGGGATGTACTTTGTTATAACACCATCTCCCATGTTCTGCTTTAATCTCATAATCCTGTCATTGAGGATTCAACAGGTTTGACTCTCCAGCAGTCTGCATCTGAGAATGTCATATTTCAGAATAGTCCATCATACAGAAGATTAAAATAGTTTTATTTTGATTATAGTTCTGGTCAGGTGGTAAAATCAAACTTGGACAGCAAATACACTGAAAATGGTGTATGATTTACTATGAAGCAATATGTATAAATGCAGCAAATACAGTTTAAAATATTATGGTGATAAAGTTACCCTTTAATTTTTTTTTCTCTCTATCTTTTGGTGTTAGCAGGGGTCACCAAACTTGTTCCAAACTAAACTCTGCAGGACACCAGCCCTCCAGGACCGAGTGTTGTGACCCCTGGTGTTAGTGTTCATTTTTGGATCATGTTTACAACCTGCAATCTTTTAAAAGCATAAGAGACACAAACTGCCAGCTGGCTTTATGAAAAGAGCATCGTGTGATGTTCATAATACCATATTATTTTAAAAAGCATCATGTTTGTAGAACCCCATGTTAAAGTGTGCCAATTCCTGTACACTTGTTGATGTGATAAAAGCACTGATCCTTTCACCTTATTCATAGTATTTTTCTTCATGGCTTTCCAAGCTATCATTACACAAAAACGCTATCCATCCTCACAAAGACAGAGGGCTGAAGGTCATCTCCACATTCAGCAACACTAATCTCCCTCCATTCCACCCTGCTAGAGGTAAAGCCACTTCAGAGCACAGCATGAGAGAAACCTCCATTACTGCACGCCATGTTCTTCCTTGTTCCTCCAGTTTAGGGTGCTAACGCTAGCAGTGTTTACTTTGCACCTGCTGCTTTATCATGCGTAAATATGGATATGCCTTGGAAAGTTGTGGCCCATGTTAAATCAGGTGCTACATTCAAAACAATTGTCAGGAGTGATATATGTGATATAGATTTGAGTTCTAACTATATATGCGTATATGCATTATAATTTTTACATAGAAAAACATTTTAAACAAAATGAAAATAAAAAAAAATTGTATACTGTATACAAAAATGACAAAATGGTTCAAGTTTGTTGTTCAAACACCTCTCAAATTATCTTTGTCTAAGCCGAAATGAATGCCTAGAGCACAGTTGGTCAATCGCAACAATCTCTATTTGAATACTGAAGTGATTTGATCAATCAAAATGAAAAAGAACACAGAAATGAAAGAATAGTTTATGAAAACCATTCACTCTTCATAAAATGCTACACATATCAGTGGCTGATTCAAGAGTCAGATCTCTCATGGTGTTTTCTCATGGTGGAGCAGGTACTTGGGTCCAAATGTGTTTTGTGATTGTTGTTTGTTAACACAAAATTATAATAAGGTTAATACAGACAGTTGCTGAAAATTGGTGGTGATTTTGAGGTGAAATTACTCACGCAGCACTCTGGGTTTTGACATAAACACAGTGAGCCATTCAGTGAGTCAATCAATGATTCATTCAAACATTGATTAGTGGCACTGACTAGAAAACACATTCTGACAAATTCAGAATGGGACTATCAGCATTACCAGGTCTGCAGACACACCAGTGTTGTACGTGTTAGAACAGTGTTGTACGTGATAGAACTCTCCTCATACTCTCTTATGTGTTCGTGTTAAATCGGGTTACTTGCTGCTTGCGTTCTCTTTCCATGGCCCGTCTGTCTGGATAATCTTGTTACGTTTCGTTTTTCCAGAGGGCCAAATTCTGCTTGCTCGAACGTAAGTGAAGCATCACTTCCACATCAATTTCATTTAGAGTCGACTCCAAGGGCTCAAACTATTAGAATCCTCAAGGCTCGTCTTCAAGCTAGCCAATCGTATCCCAATTTACACCTATATAGTTAACACTGTCAAACTCTGGCATAAAGGAATGTACATATCTGCAATCCCTTAAGTCAGAAATTGTAATTCTCATTTCAAGTGCACTATAAAAGGGATAACATAGTAAAAGAAACTGCATCATTGGAAATGTGGTCACGTCTCAAGCTTCCATTGTTGCTGTTCTGATTTAGGGTTTAATACCAGCTGAGTTAGATCTGAATCACCCTGCACCTAATTTCATTTTGGCCGGCCTAGATAACGTATGTTGCGCTCACGCGTAATTAAATGACTGCGCACCACTGTGTTCATCTCTGTTTTCTATTGTGTTGTAGGTTTTTGGCGTTCTATTCAGGCTCTGTTGCCCATGGCCTTGACTGACGTCCTGCACACAGCAGGTTTCCTATTGATTGTATTGGAAATAAGGTGGTGGAAAGGGTGAATACATTTTTAGAACTATTGTGGCAGAGATTTGATTCGACAATAATGAGCGATCATGAAATCATTTGCCAAGATGTCTTGCCACAAACTATAGAGGATAAAGACACTGCTGGAGTCTGACAGTCTTTTAAGGGCTAATTTTTTTTTAGTGTCGTTACTTTTTGTTGCATGAGACTTTTTTACAGGCATACTGGGGTAATACAGCTTTTCTAGTGCATTTTTCTTTTCTTTTCTTTTTTTTTTTTTTGTTTAAATTAAACTATTCGTTTGATGTTTTTTTCTGGTAAAAGTATTGATCACAAAAATTTGATTCTACAATAAGTAGCAATCTCAAAATAATTTACCAGCATTTTATGGTGGATAAAGGCACTGCTTGATGTTCTTTAACAGATTTTTTTAAGAATAGGTGTTTTTCTTTTTGACTTTTGGATCAGTTTTATAGTGCTCTCACAAAACACTTTGACCATTATTGAATAATAGCAAGTAAAAAGATTCTTTCACATGTTAATTAGCATAATAGTGCACTTTTATTAATAGGGAAATCATTATACTCCGCCCACTTTTAATGCCCTTGAGGTATTCAAGCTCAAACGTGCCTATATTTTGCTTCAGTGGTTAATGGAAAGACTATCAAATCAATCTTATCAAACTTTATCAAACCCAGTCCATAATTACAAGCAAGTAAGATATGGAAGCTCCAACATTATTCTTTAATTAAAATGGAAGCACACTGCTGTTGCAATTCTTCTGTAAGAGATCACATGACATTAGTAGCTAATTTTTTTTTTTTACCCCAGTAGGAAGCAGAAGCCGTATGCTATTTTTAGAGTAGGTTTAAACCTTTTTCATTCATGGACAGCAGAACACTTTCCACACATATGCTCATACATGCGAGGGCATGCATTGCCATTGCATTTTGACAATTTGCATGGATAAAAGTGGTTTGAGTAATGATAGACAGATTTTTCACTGGACCGAATCCAACTGAAATGCTAGAATGTCCATCTGTTACAGCTCAATCCAGTGAGCCAGGCAGCTCAATTTAGTCTCTTCTCTGTGTTGAAGAACTGACATGAGAGAGGAAGAGGAGAGAGAGAGGAAAAAGAATCCAAATATTAAATTGGTCTTGGACTAAAATGTTTACACTGACAAGATGTTTCAAACTGCTTTAAATGACAGAGTGAATGTTGTATAGGTAAAAAGTTCTGTGCTCTCTAAAATTAAGAACCTGTAAATTAATCAGATCCAAATATGAATCTGTAGACATTTTAAGTATTTTAATATAACATTTCAATAATCTAGAAATGTTTTGGTAATTTACAGTTTGAATACAGTAGTACTGTAAGCTCAGTTTTTACTCTGCCAAAGAATAACAGTTTCCCAAAAAAGCCACAGAACACAATGGTATAAGCAACACAATGGCGGCATTACAGATTAAAGCAATGTTTTTGAACAAATCATTTGAGTGAATGATTCAGTGACACTTTTAAAATGTCAGTTTGTTTCCTTTCTGAAGGAATCAGCATTTTTTTGAAGAACAGTCATTTTGGCGTAATGATGTAACTGCAAAGACTGACTCTGAAAAAAGGCTTTCTTTGCATGGTAAATGATCATTCACCATAAAAGTGATCAATTACCATAAAAAAACTGATAATTAAATACTGTTTGTGTATACAGTTAATGGAGATGTTAATAAATTCTGTTTTATTAATTAAACAGTAATGGTACTGTGGCTTGCCTTTTGGTGTCCAGTGTAAAACTGGGTCCTGAAGCGAATCCCTATTTAAGTTAAAGCATATTTAGGTAGATAGATTATAGTCATGCTGCAAAACTGAACGGTTCTGAGATGGATGACAGTCTAGGTGTGACACAATGTCACACTGGAATCAGTCTTTTGTACACCATCTAATGAATCAAAGTGGTTCTGCCTGGCCTCATAATTAGTTAAAGAAAAGACACTGATGTCATCCTAATGGATAACTATAATTTCCCACACTTCCACATTAATCAATTGCCCAAATTGCTTAGAACCATTTAAGTCTTGTTCAGTAATTTAGTTTAGTACTGCTTTCAGAGAGTGCTGTTGAAACCAAATGCCTGATTAAATATCACCTATTTTTGGTTGATAAAACCGTTTTTGTATCATTTTCTCTGAATAATGTTTCAATGAGTGTTTTATAACCTGCTACACTATGCCGATGGCACACTCTCTGTTTTTTGATCATAAGTACATAAATATGCTAAATATATCATTGTGTCAGTTTTTCCTTTATCTTGCTCTTCAGTGTAAACAAAAAAGATACAAAGGGTAGTGCTAGTCTTTCCTAGGTCTGACAGGTTGCTGTTGTTTTTCTTCTGCTCAAGGAACTGTGGCCCAGTCTGAAGGTCAAGGCTATAGTGGAGAGAAGGGGGGCTGCTCTGTCAGAGATAAGAGGGCAGAGAATGATGTGGCCAAATGGCATGGAGAGAGAATGGGAAGAATTATCTGATATTCCCAGGACTTAAGCTTGACTGTGAATGCCATCCAGCACCAAACAAGATTCTATTCTTTCTCTCTGAAAAGATTCGTAACTGTTCAACCTTTTAGATTTTTTTTGGGGGGGGGGGCTCAGCAGGAAGGGCCTGCATTTACTTTGTACCGTGGTATTTTCAACATGGGGGGATGGACACTCATCTCAGACCTTTGAAAAATAAAGATGAGGACGAACATTTATTTTTAGCAAAGTAGGCCACTTCTAATGTGATACATTGTCTATTATTGAAGCCAAAATCTGCTTCAATAATAGACAAGAAGGCTGGCTTGAAAAGACAAGTTATCGCCTTGGAATTATAAGGTTCTATTTGACATTTTTATATGTCAAATAGAACATATAACATATTTATATTTTAATAACGCTGGAATTGCTCTAATGTGATGCTGGTCTTCGAAATACCGGTACTTGCTTTTCTTTTGTCCAAAGTTGTGATGCTAGTTTTTGAAATACTGCAAAAAAAAAATTTAAAACTGTTTTTGTGAACGTTCATAAAATATTGTGCTTCACATTTTCATTCATTTACAGTTTTATTTATTTATTTATTTGAATTTTTATTAAATTTTTTAAAATAAAGAATCGAGTTAGGTGTATTAATGCCCTCTAAACTGCACAAGTTTCTCTTGCGGCCCCTTAGGAAAATTAATTGCCGACCCCTGGTCTACATGCAAGCAGGCTTTCTAATGAAATAAGGTGGTTGAGTGTTCATTTAAAAAAATTAAAAATAAATAAATAAAAAACTTAAACTATAAAAGTGCTGCTTTATCCGACGATCACGTGCAGAGTGTCATAGAACTACATTTAAATAAATTAAATGTATGATTTAATAATAATTTAATTAAATTAAGTTATTTATGTAATGTTATAATTTTATATGATTATTTATGTAAATTCTGCTTGACTGTGACGTGTTTTAATGCGTGCACGCTGAACACTGGAGCAGAGGGAGTTGCCATGGTAACGGGGCGCAACACAACAACTGACAAGCAGGAAGCTCCGTTTCTCGCTGCTGTTTTTACTGTTTTCGGTAAGTTTAATACTGTTTTCGGTAAAATCTCACAAATATTAAATACAGCTATTCCTGACACCTCTCTTGCTTGTATTTGACTCGCTTCTGGTGAAATTAGTTCATAGAAATGGTTTAGTGTCTTTTTAGGAGTCCGTTAACATTTTAGCCGTTTTCAGAGGAAGTAAATTTGGCTAACTCCATAGACTGAGCTCTTTTTGAAAGTTTGGGATTTAATCCCATCTTTATCTGTAGATGAGAGGCTTTGACAGTTGTGTAAAAGTTTAGCTTGTAATTTTTCAGTGGGTGATTGGATATAGGCTCTGTTTAACCTAAACATTAACCGTTAATCGGTGACGTCACTTACATTTGCGGGACATTTAACTAAATCTAGTTCAAACGTATTTTGATCTCTCATGGTAAACAAATATTGGTAAAAAATAAAAAAATGTTCTGTGATTTCAGAAGAAAAAACAACAACAACAAAAAAAACCCCACTGCAACATGGGAGGCTCCAAGATTTCACAATTTCTGAAGGGAGCTGCAGACGGAGAAGTAAGAAACACAAGTGAACAGGTGAAGCTTCTTGATTTTAAGAGGGCTTTGACATCCACAAGTAAGAAGTATGAGCCATATTAAATAAGTAAACCTAGAAGCAAATTGTTATGTTAAAAAATATTTTCTGTATATTCTTCTTTCTCGTTTCTACATTTCTCCTGCTCTAGCTTGGTTCCTTGTAATAAACCTGGCTGGCATTGTATACTAAATATTGTTGGCTCTGTGACAAATTGTTTGTTATGTTCCTACATTCTTCCATGCCTGCACCCCAGACTTAGAGCGGACCTCCTGTCGGACAACATCTCCCAGGCACAATGAACCATATGGCTAGTAAGTTAACCTCAAACATACACTAATGTTCAAAATGTTAAAAAAAATATTTAATGTTTTTGAAAAGAAGTCTCTTATGCTCACAAAGGCTGAATTTATAAAAAAAAATGCAAATTTAAAAAAAGAGTAAAAACGGTAATACTGTGAAATATTATTACAAATTAAAATATATGTTTTCTGTGTGAATATATTGTAAAATGAAATTTATTCTTGTGATCAAAGCTGAAATTTCAGCATCAATACTCCAGTCTTCAGAGTCACATGATCCTTCAGAAATTATTCTAATATGCTGATTTGCTGCTCAAGAAACATTTCTGATTATTATCAATGTTGAAAACAGTTGTGCTGCAGAACATTTTTCTAATATATTATTAGATTACCTTTTGACTTTATGAATACGCATAAATGACAGCTAAATTATTTTTTTATATTTTTTGTGCATTTATTTAAGGACCACAAGTAACATTTTTTGTCACTGGTGTTACCTTCTTTGTCAATTTTAGAGGTTTTTATGAAATATTGTTTCCCGATTTTTTTTCAGCACATGTAGTCAGAGTTACAGAAAAAACAATGATAATGTGACAAATAAGGAGATTGTTTTATTTATTTTAATCAGGTTTGTTAAATGTGTGATTGAATGATGTTACATTTGCGCAACCATGTATTTGCTATAACAATGAAAATATTTGAAAAAAAAAACAGTTATAAACAAATAATGATGCAATCCTTTAAATCTTAACTCTTGAGTGAAGCAGAATTCAATGTATGTAAAATTATTATCGTCATATATTATGACAGACAGGCAGCAGCTAGTGAAGCTGGGAAAACTCACATCCAACACCTGCACCATCAGCACTGGAGCTCCTCAAGGCTGCGTTCTCTCCCCACTGCTCTTCTCCCTCTACACCAACGACTGCACCTCTAAACACCCCTCTGTCAAACTTCTGAAGTTTGCAGATTACACTACAGTCATTGGCCTCATCCAGGAGGGTGACGAGTCTGCTTACAGACAGGAGGTTGATCAGCTAGCTGTCTGGTGAACACGTTCAAAACTGTAGAGATGATAGTGGACTTCAGGAAAACCCCCCCTGCTCTCCCCCCACTCACCATCATGAACAGCACTGTGACTGTAGTGGAGTCATTCAGATTCCTGGGCACCACCATCTCCCAGGACCTGAAGTGGGACACTCACATCAACTCCATCGTGAAAAAGGCTCAGCAGAGATTGTACTTTCTTCGTCAACTGAAAAAGTTCTACCTGCCACAGGCGCACACGACACAGTTTTACTCTGCTGTTATTGAGTCGGTCCTGTGCTCTTCTATAACTGTATGGTTTGAGTCAGCCAACAAATCAGATATAAGAAGACTGCAGCGGACTGTTAGGTCAGCAGAAAGGATCATTGGTGTCCACCTGCCAAGCCTTCTTGACTTGTACTACTCCAGAGTGAAGAAACGGGCAGGTAACATCAAGACCTGTTTGCGCTTCTCCAGTCAGGCAGACGCTACAGATCTCTGTGCACTAGAACATCAAGGCATAAAAACATTTTTTCCCCCCATGCCATCTCAAGCCTAAACAACTAACACAGTAATTATTACCTGTGTCCTGTAATTCATGCCTGTAATTCATTCCCCATCTCTAATTATTGACTCTCTCCCTAGTACTTTGTAAATATATATGCATATTTTTCTAAACAGCTGTATATATAGATTAATGAGGCACAAATCTGTACATAAATCATCTGTTCCAGATTATTACACATTATTATTATTATTATTATTATTATTGTAAAGTCTTATTTAAATGTTTCTGTTCTCATGTCAGATATGTATGTATGTATGTATGTATGTACCAAGAGCTTCTTAAAAACCACAACAAATTCATTGTGTGTTTGCGCACACTTGGCCAATAAAGCTGATTCTGATTCTGATTCTGATAACTGAAAAGATACAGTGGACTTAACATGGGGCTTTCTTCATAGATCTTCAGGAAATAGGAATAAGGAAGTCAAGTGATGCCATCGGTGTGATTTTTATTTCAAAATAAATTATTTTTGTTAAACGGTAACACCAGTGACACAACTCCAAATTAGATATTCACACAGAAAACATCTCATAACCGTGCACTTCTCTCTAAGGGGGTAGGGGGAAGCTCATTAGTCAACAGTTGATAATATCCATGACAAACTTTTTTTATTCTTCTTTAACAGACCCAAATTGGACAGGTACACTTTTACGTTGTTTCACAATTTAATTGTTTCACTGAGGTGATGAACTGAGACAGCTGGTAGAACAAACAACTGATTTTATTGCAATTATTTGAATTTCAGTCTCCCTGCCTCTTCGAAGACAGTGACTGAAGACAGTGACTGAAGACACTTTTCGCCATTTTGTTTTTATTTAAATATAACCTTGCATTATAATATTTGTATTGTATATAATTCGTTCAATTCCTTCAAATATTTTCTCTCCAAATAATCTCTGTCTTAAATGATTAATCAACATTGTTTTTTGTTCATATTATTTATGTGATTTTATCATAACAGATGTGTGTATCATATTGTGTTGCATTAATAAACCAATCAATCCACTGATGGTGTAATTAATACGTTAAGTAAATCAACAAATTCTTTACTAATGAACAAATGTGTACTGTGATGTTTTAATAAATCGATCAAGTTCAAGTTCAAGTTGAGCTTTATTGTCATTCCGCTACATGTGGGGACATGCAGTGGAACGAAATGTCGTGTCTCGCAGGACCACGGTGCTACATAAATACAGACATACAACAATGAAGTAAGAAAAAACACTATAAACCTATACACTACTAACAGATTTAACTATAAGTATACTATATATAAGTATTTACCCTATACAAACTAAAAGAATAAAGGATAAAAAATACAACTATACGAATGCTTCACATAAATATTATCCTATACAAACTAAAAAATAGAAGACAAAAAATACAAACTGTACATGTGCAAAGAGAGACATTTGAGTCAGCAGCTGGTTGGGGAACAGTGCAGGATGATTTGTAGTGCAAGAGCATGTAAACATAACATGCATATATTGCTGAGTTTTTTGTGAGATTGTGCACACGCAGCAGTGTGTGTAAGTGTCCATAGTGCACCTAGTGTAAAGTGTGAGTGTCCATAGTGTAAAGTGTCCATAGTGCACATAGAGGAGAGTGTCCATAGTGTAAAGAAAAATAAGAATAAAATAAATAAAAAAAAATATAAAAGTTCCATACAGTTTTTCTTTGGTGTGGTAAGGTTTGGGGTGGGGGGTGGTCCATGTTCAGGAGGTAGGGGTTTGCATGAGGTTTCAGAGGGGGGCGGGGTGGTTTGAGTTCAGGGCTCTCACAGCCTGGGGGAAAAAGCTGTTGAGCAGTCTGGCGGAGCGGGCTCTGATGCTCCGGTACCGTCTTCCTGATGGTAGGAGCTGGAAGAGACTGTGGGAGGGATGGGTGGAGTCCTTCACGATGCTGTTGGTTTTGCTGGAGCATCGTGTAAGGAAGATGTCCAGGATGGAGGGGAGAGGGGCACCGATGATCTTTGCAGCTGTGTTCACTGTCCGCTGGAGGGTCTTGCGGTCAGCAGCACTGCAGTTCCCGTACCAGACAGTGATGCAGCTGGTCAGCACACTCTCAATGGTGCCTCTGTAGAATGTGGTGAGGATAGGTGGAGGGAGACTTGCTCTTTTCAGCCGGCGGAGAAAGTGTAGGCGCTGTTGTGCCTTTTTGGAGAGTGACATGGTGTTGGTGGTCCAGGTGAGATCCTCTGTGATGTGCACCCCCAGGAATTTAGTGCTGCTGACTCTCTCCACAGTCGAGCTGTCGATGGTCAGTGGGGGGTGGTCAACGGAGTTTCTCCTGAAGTCCATCACAACCTCCTTTGTCTTCTCCACATTGAGGGACAGGTTGTTTGTGCCACACCATTCAGCCAGCTGTGCCACTTCCTCTCTGTAGTGCGTTTCATCGTTGTTGCTGATGAGACCTACCACTGTTGTGTCATCAGCAAACTTGATGATGTGGTTGGAGCTGAACTTGGCAGTGCAGTCGTGGGTCAGCAGTGTGAAGAGCAGCGGGCTGAGCACACAGCCTTGTGGGGCACCTGTGCTCAGTGTTGTAGTGCTCGAGGTGTTGTTGCCGACACGGACTGACTGAGGTCTTCCAGTTAGAAAGTCCAGGATCCAGTTACAGAGGGAATTGTTAAGGCCCAGCAGGTTTAGCTTATTTATGAGCTGTTGTGGGATTATTGTGTTGAATGCCGAGCTGAAGTCAATGAACAGCATTCTAACATAGGAGTCTTTATTTTCTAGGTGGGTAAGAGCCAGGTGGAGGGTGGAGGAAATTGATATAATTAATATACTAAGTAAAATCAACTGATATAATTAATATACTAAGTAAAATCAATAAATTCGAATGATGTTTTCAGTGTTTTAACGGGTCTCAGATAGAACTGTACTAAACTGTACTAAAGCTAAGTTTATAGTCTAAAGTTCCCTTCCAGGAACTGGAGCTGCGTCGAAAGCGCTAGGGGAACGGCCTCAGCGTGACCGCGCTCTGAACTGGAGTGTAATCTGTCCAATGGAAGGGCGAGACGTCATAGACGGGTGACGTCACTGACCGGAAAGCATAAAAGCACGTGCGGTGGAGCCGGTGATTGCTTTTTGTCATTCAGCAACCGCTACTCTGTCTGTGTGTGATTTGTGTTGTGAGTTTTATTTAGTGTTGTTTGTCCTAGCACAATCACTTTAATTTGGCTCCAGCAATATGTGCAAGCACTTGGAGTGAGCTATCACTAGTTGGAATGAAGACAGGCGAGCCCCTATTTTCTTCCCTTCCCTAAGACCTGTCTTCCTCCGAGGAGGTGGATGCGTCTATGATCAGTGTGTGCACAAGCATATTATGAATGAGAACGGCGCGCAGTCAGCTCCAAAAAAAAAAAAGAAGGGGCTGATTGTGTTTCTCCCCGCTGTACATCTTGCATTCCCGCCGCTGCTGAGGCACGGCGGCGAGTGAGATTGCGGGGATTGCAACATGGATCTGGCGAACGGGTTGGAGACGGGTTCGCCCTATCTCCTCCTGCATTCCCCAGATCTAGCACTCTCGCTCGGGGAAGCCCGCGTGTGCGGTTCTTCCCCCTTTGAGTGAGAGCTCACTGTTGCAGCACGCGTTGCCGAGGCGACGCGTGCATTTCTCATTCATATCAGAAGCAATGCCCGAGTGGAACAGACGCTCGCGAGCTATCTGTTCCCCTGTGTGGCGTTGTCTCTGAAGGCTCATGACTGCAGGTCGGGCAGGTGCGTGTCTGCACACCAAAAAAAAAAAACAGAAGAAAAAAAGAGTGTTACAGGCGCACCAAGCTGAAGTCCCTGCTTAGAGAGCTGGATGAGGTATAGAGTTATAGCTCAATTTGATTGAAATATAAGATGATCTCTGAGCTCCCTAGAAACGCTGTTTGTGGTTGACCCTATCTGACATGGAGAAGATAGGGTCTTCCTCATGGACGCTCCGCTTGCGCCTTCTGGCCGGTTCGGCGACTCCGTCAATTACGTCGTCAACAGGTACCAGGAGGCTTGTAGACAAGCGGCGGCATTTCAGCGGTTTCTCCCTCGCCTGTCTCTAGCTCAGGGGCCTGCTGGGTGGGAGCAGCCCTCGCCGCGTGCCAGCCCCTCTTCAGAGAGGCACAAAACAGAGCATGGCTACTCGCACCCCACCGAGGTGGGGCCGTGGCGACTAACGCTCTGGGTCAGGGACCTCTAAGGCTAAGCCGGATCTGCGGACCGTTCTTAAGTCTTAAGGGGGTTATCGGCCAAGAAGCCTACGGGCGTGGCCCAGGGCTTACGAGGGCAGACCAGAGGCCAGTCTCGAGAGACTGGTTCCCTTAGTAGACCATTTAGGCAGCGCGATGGATCTAAGGACGCATATTTCACGTCTCCATCCTTCCCTCTCACGGGAAGTCCCTGAGGTTTGCTTTTGGGGGCAAAGCTTACCAATATCGGGTTCTTCCCGTTGGCCTTGCACTCTTACCCCGCACTTTTACATCAACAATTGGTTGATTCTAGCTCGATCAGAGCAGGTGGCGATTCAGCATCGAGATGTCGTTTTCACGCACATGAAGGGGTTGAGATTGAACGCCAAGAAAGTGTGCTTTCTCCAGTATAGAGAACCACTTATCTTTGCGTGGTTTGGGATTTGACCACGATGCAGGCACGTATGTCTCCTGCTTGAATCGAGTCGATCCTCACCTCAGTCAAGAGAGTGAAAGAGGGCCAGTCACTCACTGTCGAGCAGTTTCAGAAACGTCCAACGTGATAACTTTTGGCCTGCTGTACATGAGACCCCTAGAGTGGTGGCTCAAGACCTAGGGGTTCTCCCCGAGGGGAAACCCGCTTCGCATGATCAAGGTCACGCGGCGATGCCTATGTGCCTTAGACATGGAGCCAAGCTTGGTTCTTGTTTCAAGTTCAAGTTCAAGTTGAGCTTTATTGTCATTCCGCTACATGTGGGGACATACAGTGGAACGAAATGTTGTGTCTCGCAGGACCACGGTGCTACATAAATACAGTCATACAACAATGAAGTAAAAAACACTATAAACCTATACACTACTAACCTACTGACAGATTTAACTATAAGTATACTATGTATAACTATAAGTATTTACCCTATACAAACTAAAAGAATAAAGGATAAAAAATACAACTATACGAATGCTTCACATAAATATTACCCTATACAAACTAAAAAATAGAAGATAAAAAATACAAACTATACGAATGCTTCACAAATACTGTACATGTGCAAAGAGAGACATTTGAGTCAGCAGCTGGTTGGGGACCAGTGCAGGATGATTTGTAGTGCATGAGCATGTAAACATACATATATTGCTGAGTCTTTTGTGAGATTGTGCACACGCAGCAGTGTGTGTAAGTGTCCATAGTGCACATAGTTTAAAGTGTAAGTGTCCATAGTGTAAAGTGTCCATAGTGCACATAGTGTAAAGTGTAAAGTGTCCATAGTGCACATAGAGGAGAGTGTGTTACTACAGGTGGTTTGTACAGGCCCACTCACCTGTGTGTAGCACACTTTGAATTGCATAAAAAAAAAAAAAAAAATTAAAAAAAAAAATTAAAGTTCCATACAGTTTTTCTTTGGGGTGGGGGGTGGTCCATGTTTCAGGAGGTAGGGGTTTGCATGGGGTTTCAGAGGGGGGCGGGGTGGTTTGAGTTCAGGGCTCTCACAGCCTGGGGGAAAAAGCTGTTGAGCAGTCTGGCGGAGCGGGCTCTGATACTCCGGTACCGTCTTCCTGATGGTAGGAGCTGGAAGAGACTGTGGGAGGGATGGCTGGAGTTCTTCACGATGCTGTTGGTTTTGCTGGAGCATCGTGTAAGGAAGATGTCCAGGATGGAGGGGAGAGGGGCACCGATGATCTTTGCAGCTGTGTTCACTGTCCGCTGGAGGGTCTTGCGGACAGCAGCACTGCAGTTCCCGTACCAGACAGTGATGCAGCTGGTCAGCACACTCTCAATGGTGCCTCTGTAGAATGTGGTGAGGATGGGTGGAGGGAGACTTGCTCTTTTCAGCCGGCGGAGAAAGTGTAGGCGCTGTTGTGCCTTTTTGGAGAGTGACATGGTGTTGGTGGTCCAGGTGAGATCCTCTGTGATGTGCACCCCCAGGAATTTAGTGCTGCTGACTCTCTCCACAGTCGAGCTGTCGATGGTCAGTGGGGGGTGGTCAACGGAGTTTCTTCTGAAGTCCATCACAACCTCCTTTGTCTTCTCCACATTGAGGGACAGATTGTTTGTGCCACACCATTCAGCCAGCTGTGCCACTTCTTCTCTGTAGTGCGTTTCATCATTGTTGCTGATGAGACCTACCACTGTTGTGTCATCAGCAAACTTGATGATGTGGTTGGAGCTGAACTTGGCAGTGCAGTCGTGGGTCAGCAGTGTGAAGAGCAGCAGGCTAAGCACATAGCCTTGTGGGGCACCTGTGCTCAGTGTTGTAGTGCTCGAGGTGTTGTTGCCGACACGGACTGACTGAGGTCTTCCAGTTAGAAAGTCCAGGATCCAGTTACAAAGGGAATTGTTAAGGCCCAGCAGGTTTATCTTATTTATGAGCTGTTGTGGGATTATTGTGTTGAATGCCGAGCTGAAGTCAATGAACAGCATTCTAACATAGGAGTCTTTATTTTCTAGGTGGGTAAGAGCCAGGTGGTGGGTGGAGGAAATTGCATCGTCCGTAGAACGGTTTGGACGGTATGCAAACTGGAGCGGGTCGAGTGTGTTGGGGAGGCTGGTTTTGATGTTATGCATGACTAGCCTCTCAAAGCACTTCATCATGATTGGAGTCAGTGCTATGGGACGGTAGTCATTGAGACAGGACATAGGTGATTTCTTTGGTACCGGTATGGTTAGGGTTAGGGTTAGGGCCCGGTGCTGGGAGGGTCAGGGCCTGGTGCTGGTTAGGGTCAGGGCCCGGTGCTGGGAGCTTCTTGTCGCCGCGTAATGCTAGCGACGGACGCATCCCTCACTGGTTGGGGAGCGGTCATGAGTGGCCACCCTGCCCGCGGTCGGTGGAGCGGTCGCCATCTAATGTGGCATATCAATTGTTTGGAAATGTTGGCCGTGTTTCGTGCACTCAAGCACTTTCTCCCAGACCTAAGAGATCACCATGTGTTGGTGCGCACCGACAGCACAGCGGTGGTCTCTTACATCAACCACCAGGGAGGTCTGCTTTCGCGCCCCTTATACAAGCTGGCGCACCAGGTCCTTGTGTGGTCCCAGGGCAAACTTCGCTCGCTCAGAGCCATCTTCATTCCTGGGTATCTCAATGTGGGAGCAGACATCCTGTCGATGCAGGGGCCGAGGCCCGGGGAATGGATGCTTCACCCGTGGTGGTGAAGCAGATGTGGAAAGCTTTTGGCTTTGCAACTCAAGAGTCAGTGCTTGCCCCTCTAGTTCCTCCAGCTCCTTTGGACTGGACGCTATGGTACAGACTTGGCCGAGGCTTCGTCTATACATTTTCCCCGATCGCTCTGCTCCCGGGAGTTCTGACGAGAGTGCGCCAGGACGAGGTCAGCCTACTTTTGGTAGCACCGTTCTGGCCGGGCCGAGTATGGTTCTCGGACCCGATTTCTCTCCTCGCACTATCCTATCACCCCCGCCCGGAGTTGTGGAAGCTGTGGCTGTGGCCTCTGAGGGGGCACAGCTCATAGCTTCCGGTCTCTCAACCGAGATTGCTGAGACCATCCTCCAATCCAGAGCTCTCTCTACGGGGAAAGTGTATACCCTGAAGTGAAAATATTTCACTTCTTGGTGCGGAGACCGCCACCTTGACCCAGTTAACTGCCCGTTTGGTACAGTACTTGAGGTCCTGCAGGCCCGTTTCTCCACAGGCGTAACTCACTCCACCCTGAAGGTTTACGTGGTGGCTTTATCGGCCTACCACGCCCTTCTCGGTGGCCTTACAGTGGGTCATGCATTCATGTTTCGTCCATTTTCTCCACTGCTAAAGAAACTCTTAAGCCCCTTAAAAGTCCTCGTCTGTATTCCTAACAATTTTGGACCTTAAGACCTCTTTTAAGGGTTAAGGTGCTTTCTGAATTACTTTTTTTCTTTACTAGGATCTTTTCTTTAATTTTAAGAGGAAATACCCACATTTCTAAGAAGTTTCTTAGAATTTTGTTACTAGGAGCAACTCTTAGCAGCACTAAAATTTTTCATGAATACGGGCCCTGGACAGATGGATTAGAGTAATGTTAGCTGCCTTAACTGTTCCCTCAATAATGTGTTTAATTACCCACTATAATCCTAGCTAAAATTAACATTAGCACTGGACAAAATATTTAATATTGCCCTTTGTGCCTAACTTAACCAAGAAAAAATTATTTCTCCTAAAATATGGAATAAATGTGATAAAGCATTAAATTTACCTTTCTCATACATGTCGACACATTGTTACAACACTAATTTTATATTTTAAAACTAATTATAAAAACTATTTTTATTTCTTGAAAATTGTTGCTTCAGTTAATGTTTTGCAAGTTAGAACCTTATAATTCCAAGCGGAAAATTACTTTTTAGAATTAGAAGGTTCTATCTTCATTTTACCTGTTCCAAAAATCCCCATTTACAAATTTGAGAGGATTTTGATATTGTACATTTAGAATACCTTTAGGGTCGCTGTCATTTTCATGTAGGAAAGAGACTTGTTCCCCATTTCATTTTTGCTACATTTTTGCTGCAAAAACTTTGAAGCTTAATATCTCAAAATCACTCAGAATGCAGATGGAACCTTATAATTCCAAGGCGACAAAGTGTACTTAAAGTATCTTAGGTAATTTCATGTCATTACTGAGTAACTTGAGTTGACTTGATAATGGTGAACTATACAGTCCTTTCAACCTCATAAAGCAGTAATCCGCTTTGCGAATGTCAAATATTTTAATAATTCGATGTAGCCTTGTCTTTGTGATCACAAATAAAGCTATAGTCATAGTTATGCCCTAAGGGAAGATGTTGCACTTTCATATCTATGTAGTCCAGATATTTAGCCTACTTTTGGTATCAACTTTATTTCAGACCTTTGATTAGATACTTTTATACTTTGGAAAGCAACATTTTTGGGACATTATTTGATCAAGTGGAGACTCAAATGAGATTAGGGTTTGTTTCCCTCAAGACTCTTACTTTCCATTTGATTTCACTGCATATATATTCATTCTCACTATATCAAGCACCTGTTTTGGTTTCCTTGTTTCCCTGCTTCTTTGTTTTTTCCCTGGCTCTTACTTTTTCTGTCATGCATCCCATAGAATTTGAAATTTGACATGGTTAATATTCCTGGTGGCAAATTTGAGGTCTGTACCAGCAGATTGAAGTTGTGCTTGTATTTCTGCATATAGCTGGAATATTATAATTCTGTTTCTCATGATAATTTGAGTACATACTGTATTTTCTACGATTTTACTTTCATCATCATCATTATCATTATTATTATTTTTATATTGATTGATTAACTGATTGTTATTATTATTATTTATTTTTATTTTTTCAATTCAGCATTCAACAAATCTTTGGTGAGGCCATCTTCAGACTTATCTTTTTGATATTTGTTTCTATCACCATTTTGAATTTGATTGGAAATTCAATTTGGAGGCAGTGCCAAAAGATATATCAGCACCATCTAGTGGTCAAAATATACAGTATCTGAATGTAAATCAACATTGCTGATTGTCTATAGCATCATTTGGTAATATTCCACCTACTGGTCAAATATTTGTATTATAAGTAATTCTACTCACAGTTTCTTGCTCTCTTAAATTGAACATTTGTGCCACTTGCTCAACCAGTAATTGCTACTTACAGTTAGATATATTTTTGCTCAGTTGGGAGAATACTCTCTGATGTCACAGCGGTCAGTGTGTTTGACAAGGCTTGTATTCAGGCTAGCCAGTCTTTTGACCTTCAAAATCTTCCTCCTCCTTATGTCAGTGTTTGTGCTGACAGCTGCTTAACGTTGACTCCCTGAAGCTAGCAGTACAGATCCGATCATACCAATCTCCCACTATGGCTATCTATAGCGATAGACCTTCCTGAGTTGAAATTCATTCATCATCCATTTCTAATTTTCTACTTATCAAACACCGTAGTGCAGCTGTTATGTTTTTTGATTAAAACTCCACACTTTTTCTGTTCTAATCCTCTCTGTCTGTGATCCTTTACTGTTTGTCATCTGTCATATTTTCTGCGTTTTAGAGCTTTGTAGATACTCACAAACAAAATCTTACAATCCAGCCAAACAAACACTTTCAAGCCTTGTTTTGGCTTTTTAAGAAACCAATAGCAGTAAACCAGTGGTGGGAAAAAGTAATTCCCTAAACATTCATTTTCCTAATGGACTTCATAATTGGTTTTGTTAATGCACATATAACAAAAAAATAAAAAATAAATCTTGGTTTTGAATTCTTGGAGGCAACATAAACAACCAACACTGGGAGATAAACTCATAATGGAATTGCAAAGTCACAAACAGCATTTGCTCACCTCATTTTTCAAAGGCCAGCTGCTGGATTGCCAAAGTAATTCCAACTAAACATGTTTACTTCTAAACTCTTGATCCTGGTAAATGTTAATTTTGCAGAAGCACAGCGCTGTAGAAATTTAAATAGCTTAAAATAATATTAATCTGTTTTAGAATTGTAAATAAAACTCAAATGACTAAAATGCTGTTTAGTGTAAAATTATGGAAGTAATAATATTCACATAGGACAAGGAAGACAATTTGTTGACCTTTCACTTAATTGGGGTTGCTTTTGTAATATAAAGGCCAGTCCATCTTCTGAACAGATGAGGCGGACTGAGTTTATAAACAATTTACTTTTATAATAGTGTCTGTGCATGTGCTGTGATACACATTTTGCATCCTATTCTGAGACAGGCCATTGAGTTTGCCATGTTAGCAGACTATAACCTCAAAAGTCCAATTCACTAAATTAGCATTGTGCAAACATTTAAATGAAGTCATTGTCATTGTTTTCAGTGCACACACACCCAAGCAAATCGGCCTGTTATAGATTACATCTTCTTTATAAAAGTCAGTGCTATTTAAGTAGCATTGTGCTTTTATTGTTCATGGAAAGCATGCAGTAAATGTATCTTTATTGTAAAGAGATGCTTGTCTATAATGATCATGGCAACAGTAACTCAAATAATCATCAAATGTTTGAAGAAAGTTGTAATAGATCATAAACATGCACGTGGTGTAGTCAAGCACACTTTAGCTTTTTAAAAAGCGGATTCAAGTGTCTGGGTCACAGCATAGAAGCAATAACGTGAAGTGTGCTAGATTGCAGTAGTGTGTACTTGACATTTTACATAACTTTATTTTACATTTTAAAAATTTGTTGTATTTTACATAAATATTTAAATGATATCCTTAGTGTTTAAGTGTATGGCATATCAGCTGGTTACTGTACACTACAGTGATGTTGGCATTTCAGGCATTTAAAATTGCGTCCAAGTATGCAATTTTTAATATGGCTTTCATAGAGTCAGATAATACCATGATAGATAACTGAAAAATTGCATTAGGTGAGTGAGAGCTGACGAAAACTATTAAGAAATAAGTACAGAGCAAAAAACAGATCTAATGATCCCTTCGTCGTTTTGAGCAACAATGACAGTTACAGGTGCATCCGTGCTGATCACCAATTGAGCACCACCTGTAACTTGTCTTTGCCCGAAAGACTTGATGAAAAGAGAACAGTTTGACCCAACTTGTGAAAATAATGTGTTTTAGCAGGAGGAAAAGAAGGGGGAGGGGGGGAGGGGGGGGGGGGGGTCAAATCTGTGTGCTGCTGATCAGTGAGAGTGAAATCTGTGGTATTTTAGCCCTATTATTTCCGTTCACAAAGATTTCATTCTGCCTAGCTGGATCTGGCCTGTGTTAACAGTGATTGCCTGGTGGTTCAGCTACCTACCAGCAGGTCTCCAAATGCTCTCACTGAGAGACAGGCCTGCCATCAGCCTCATGATTATAGGACACCGGACCCCTGCTTGGTTCTATTAGACCCGTCCAATCAGAAGAACCCAGATGAACACTTTGATCAGAAAAAAGGGAGCATGTTCAGATGGTTAATATGATTTTAACATTTCATATTTTTTAAATCAAAAGGGCTTGTTAAATAACCTTAAATTTTACACTTAAGTGCATGAGTACTTTAAAGTTTGCGTGTCTGTGATGTGTAACTCTAAATTTCTTGTCTGTGTAAAGGTGGAAACTTTATGGCGGTGATTGTCATTGAGTGTTTTTTGTTTTGTTTGTTTTGTTTGTTTTTTTGATGCAAGGACCCCTAAATTTAATCATTATCCCCCTGCGACCCTATTCCTAAAATATAAGTACAGATATATAAAGAATATTTATGTATAAATCCTTATATATAGTGTGTAAGGAAAATAGAAATTATGATATTATAAAAACAGCATGCTTTTTGCTAAATTAAATAGTCGTGTGTACCAAAAAGACGTAAAGAATATATAATTTGTTAATTGTTATATATTATATATAGAATGAGTTGACAGACACAAATCTGCAGCGTTTCAGAAAATCATGGTTTGCTTACTGTGTTGTTTAATAACCAAACAGCATGCAAAGACATGAATTGGGTGTGTTGAAAGATTAAATTCTGTCATGGGAACAGCATGGACCATAACCTATTGTTTTAGATCGTCTTCTGCGTCAAACACAAGATGAAACCACACACCACGAGAAAAACAATATCTGAGCGAACGATACAGAGTAGTGACTTTATGAATTAGTTTGATGCTATTGACAAATCCTCAGCGCACCTGACAATTTCATTCGCAGCTTCTTAATGAGGAAACATCGCCGTGTCACTTATTGAATGTCTTTTAGAGTATTGTTGTGGATCATTACAGAGTTAATCTGTGGTGTCTGTGCAGGTGTGAGCTCCACAACGTTGTTGCTTATCAAGTGTGTCACATTGATCAGTGACCTTAATATCCCCGTATTGATTTCAGTTGGCTTTGGCTTCATCCTTAAGCTACCAATAAAAAATCTCATCCACCCCAAAGCCAAACTTTGGTTTCCAAGGTGATTATGTGGACGATGAACCAATGGCAATCTTAAAACAAAACTTGGCAGAATTGAACACTTATTTATTTCCACCATTAATCACTATGATTGATTAGGTTTGAAAGATTACAAAAAAGGAAAAAGCAGGGCCTTCTTATCAGCAGAGGTTTCTGGCTGTGGAAGTACATTTCCAGCTTTCGAATGCTTTTTGGACGAGTTCTTGGTCTTAGAGCGACGACAATGCTGCTTTGAGTGGATTGGGCAGGTTTACATGGTAATCGCCACAGATGGCCACCAACCAGCATGTTTTTGCAGACTTTAAGGGGATTTAAGACAGTGCAATCATGGATGAGAGCGAGCTGGAGGTGGAAAGAGCCGATGTAAGACAGCTCAGCTGACTGGCTGCATCAAGTTCATCCGCTTGCAGGATGACTCTCTCCCAGCCCACGTTTTTGGAAGGCTTTCTCCAAGAAAGAAAAAAAAATCCACATTTACCACAGGCACTTCTGAAAAACGGCACTCTGCCGCACATCCCAAAGCTTCTCTTGTGACTCATAGAGCACCAGATACACAGCTCAACTGTTTTGCTCTCGTCTTTCAAAGTGTTGATGCAAGATAAAGACTCAATTCTCAACAGGTCCAGCAACAGATAAGACTTGAGCTTCAGGGCACTCCAGCATGATAGAGCTTCTCGGTGAGCTCCCAGAGGGCCTTATCTGATACAGGGAGTGCTGATCAGAGACCGTGGAGAAGTGGGATACATCCCAGGATGATTCTGGCCTCCACAGATGTGACCATCACTCCACCTGCCACAATACCTAGAGTGTAACGTTTGCATCATAGAAAAAAAATACTACTATTGAGCTAAAGAAAAATAAATCTACATTTTTTCCCATTCTATTATTACATGTGAGGTTTGTCTTCATGGATTTTAGATTCGCACTGACTGAGAGGTCATTATTTCCAGTGACTGTTGATGAGAACATCATTATATGTTAGTTTAGTCAGAGATGGCTAAACACCATTATTGAACCCTAAATTAATCTTGCAAGTTGCAAGGTGATTAAAAAGAGCAAAAGGGTGACTAATTGGTAAGTAATTGGCAAAATTGTGTATCAGTTTTGAAAATAAGTGGAAACTCTATAGATTTTTAGTTTTTGGATCCTCAAACTCTAAGCATAATATAATTCTCATTAAAATAATAGTTAAAATTTTTTTTTTTTAAAAACTTACCCTCTGGCCATCCAAGATGTAGGTGACTGATTTCAAGTATAATTCTAAAGAAAATTTTTCACTGAATCATTGGTGATTCATAATATATAGTAATTCTTAATCATAATAATAAGTCATGAACATTATTTACAGCATTATTATTGATTATTTGTAGCCTCAAGACCAAACACCTTCGGCAGCAGTTTAACACCAGCAAGTAAAGCAGTTTAAAAGAAAAGTTACAGTGACTGTTGATGCCACCTTCTGCACATGCGTGTGAGCAAATTTTATTTTTAGGTAAACCTTTTTTCTTTAGGGAGGGACTTGAACTGAATTGTGCAAGAAATAGTGTTATTTAGTGTAATATCTGCACTTATCTCTGTGAAATAAGGCACAATCTATAATGAACCTAAATTATATAGAAAATGTGTTTACACAGAAAGAAAGTTCAACTAAATTGCTTGTGATTAGTGAATAATGCAGGTTTTTGCACTGAAAAGCCTAAAGCGATGCAACAGTTTAGTGAATTGGCCCCTGAATGTATTTTGGAACTGACAAACTCAAGGTTGAAAGATTTTACATGTTATTGACAATCTTTCATAATGGGACTCTCAGCCATGGGATTGTAGAGAACAGGATGAAAGATGGCCAGAGATAGACATGCTTTCATATCAGTTCAAAAAGAGGCCTGGCTGCTTTCACCTCACATGAGAGATCATACAGGAGATCAAGAACCCATCTCTTTTTCATGGGTTGCCAGGAATTTAAGGTGAGCCAGAATTTCACAGACCTCAGGTTCTGTTTTCTCGCTTTTTAATGTTCATGAGATCTCACATATTTACTGCTGAGCTTATTCTGGATTTTGCAGTTTCACAAAATCACTTACAGTAAATGCATTTTCATAGGTTGAATGAATCAGCAATATGTTTTGTCTGATTATTAATTCATGTGAGATCATTTAAACTCGCTGCATAGAAATGTCAGCATTTGTGTTTCATATCCGTGATGTAAAACGTCCGACCCTTTATCATTTAGGCCAGGAACAGAGAGAGATGTTTTACATGTGTAAAACTGGGTATTGCATTTAATTTCTGGAATATAATAACATATGCATGGAGCCATTTGAATGTATTTACCTACTTTATGATGCTTGCATTTTAAAGCCATTAAAATAATCATTATTAGGTAAAGCATCATCTACTTATACACTGCATTTTAACTTCACTTAATGCAATTTAAAGGAAGTGTTCACCCCCCAAAATTAAAATTTGCTGAAAATTTACCCACCCCCTGGCCATCCAAGTTGTAGATGAGGTTTTTGTACATTGGAAGAGATTTGGAGAAATTTAGCACTTGCTCACCAATGCATCCTCTGCAGTAAATAGGTGCCGTCAGAAAGAGATTTCAAACTGCTAATAAAAGTATCACAATAATCCCCAACTAATCAACATGCTTCCAGTCTATCAGTTAACATCTTGTTGAGTGAAAAACTAGCGTGTTTGTAAGAAACAGTTCTGACCTTAAGGCGTTTTAACTTTAAACTATCGCTTCTTGCCAAAATATCCATAATCCAGTCCATAGTCCATAATAACACAACCATCTGTTGTTCTCTCACATCCAACAACATATTTGTTTGGAACAGTTTTGAACTGTTTTCTCTTGTAAACTGTGCTTGATCTGTGCATGTTTCTCTCCTGATTCAGACAAGACTTTTTTCCACTGGTGAAAGCAATATTGTGGATAGAAGACTTGTGACGTTAACGTTACAATGGTGATTTTTTTTATTATAATCACACAGGTTTTCACTTCACAAGACATTAATTGATGGACTGGATTGGATTATTGTGATGTTTTTATCAGCTGCTCAAACTCATGTTCTGACGGCACCCATTGTGATGTTATGCTACATTTCTTTAAAGTTGTTCTTATGAAGAAACAAACTCATCTACAACTTGGATTTTTAGCTAATTTGTTTTGTGTGTGTGTGTGTGTGAGCTATTCCGCTAATATTGGAGAAATAAAGAAAGCTGAACTTCTAGTTCATTTTATGCTTCTTACCTTGAAATGAACCTAATATTATATTTATGTTTAACTAATGCATATTTATTTTGTTTGTTTTATTGATTTAGAACAGAATAGCACAGATCAGTGTATTCAGCCCCAGTGTATTCAGACTATATCCCTGAACAAAGCAGCAATGTTGGGCAGTAGCAGTAGTGACAAACAGTGAAGCTACGTTTCTCGGACAAATTATGCTTTTATTCATGGCTTGGTTGAAGCTAATCATGTTTTTTGTTGACATGCCTGTTTAAATTATCTCTGAGAATAAGCCAAGACAGGCTGCACAACTTGTTCGGGGAACAGGCGGGACAACTTGAACACCGCCAAATCTGTGCTTTGGACTCCTCCATCCTCCCCTGAAGTAAATGGTCCAGTTGTTGACATGATCAAAACATTCCGGGCACCATAATTTTCCATGTTCAAAAAATAGAGACCTTCACATCCATTAACTAAAAGTCACAGCGGTAGATGCACTTTCTTCACCAGCTGAGTAAAGTCTGTCTCTAGCAGCCAATTTTCAGGTACCTTTCAGTGACATCTCTGAGTCCATTTCAGCCCCATCAGTCATGGTCTGATTTGGTCCTGCATCTCGCTGTGACACAGGACAGCTGCAGCCGCTCTCAGACTATCAGAGAAGATCACACACTGTCACCTTCACTGAATTCCAGCACTAGTCCAGGCAGCGTGTGGCTAATCACACATCATTGTTGACATTCAACTTTTCAATAGATTAGGTCAATTAATAACCTATCAAATCAAGACTGTGGGAATATCCAGCGTTTTCCTGTGAAAACATCTAATTGCTCTGAACTAATTATTTTACTGTCACATATCTTTATCCCACTCTTTCATAGAAAAGAAAAATGGCAGGTCTTTCTAATTTCTCAGCTATTTATTTAAGAGAGCAATGACATTACATACTTTGGTCTCTTGCTTGTCACATTTTTTACCTGATAAACATACTTCAGTAAGCCCACAATTATCTCCAGATGTTCAGAAGATCTCTCTAAAATGTCTCAATCTGTGCTGAGATTTGTCAAGTTTGCAGTCAAAATTCTCCATATGAACAAACATTTCTCATCAGATTGCTCCCAAATTGGAGCTTGGCTTGCCACAATATTTTAACGCACTATGCTCTTACTGTATGTCAACAAATATTTCATATTTTTTATTTGACAAAGAAAGTTATGGGAAAACATCTGAGGCCAGGCTGATTTTTAAATAAATCATAACTGATAAACACATAAAGTCTCCCAAGGTACAAAAGAGCAACCGTTAAGCAATAAAACTGGCTGATTTCTCTCTCAGCTCTCTTTGAATATCTTTATATGAACTGTTTGATTTACAATAACATTATTATTGTTATTATTATGTCTTCAGAACAAAGAAAACAGCTTCATTCAGTTATGTTTACTGTCTCTTGACACAATGAAACAAAGCACAAAAAAATGTTTTTATTCACTGCATTTCATAATTTCATAGTTTGTGATTCCTGATGAAAAGTTTTATTTTCATAACATTTTACGTGAGTTTCATTGGTTGACCTAATTGAACATTTTGGTCTAACATTGATGTATGTTCCATGACATAAATTTTTATATTGTTACTGTTTTAATAAATAAAACAAATTATAAAAAGTATTTAAAGGTGCTGTATATGTAGGATTTTGAGCATAAAAATACCATAATATGTTTGCAGATATTTAAGAAACATGCTAAATTAACTTGTTTATCTGAAAAACAGTGCTACAGTCAGTTATTCTCCTTTGAAAAAGTGCAATCCGGCCCGGAATGTCTGTGTTTGTTATGGTTTGTGAAACCTGCCCACTGCCAGGTTACCCAATTGTATTTCGGCACCCCGGGTTGCCAGTTGGCGGAAAGCCTGCGTGCTTAATTTCATTCATCATCGTGAGCGCTCGTTTCTGTTGGTGTCGTTAATCTGGCAACCTGTCAAGTCTGAAGAGGAGGGGCCAGGTGAAAAAAAACCATCTCCAATATTTTGAATTTGGACTGCAATACCTAGTGTCAATCCTACATATAGCAGCTTTAAAAAAAAAAAATTGTTGTTCATTGAAATTGAAAAGCTCAAATTTAGTTATTTAAGCTGAAATAAAATGTAAATATTATATGAAAAGCTTACAACAAAATTTAGAAATACTGTCTTGGCGACTAAAATAAAGTTGAATTGCTAAAATTAATAATAATAAAACAAATTAAAGTGTACAAATATAACTAAACAACAAAAATATTAAAAGTTCATCTAAAATTAAAATGAAAACTGAAAATATAATAATATAATAGTAAATAAATAATAGTCAAATAACACCGCATGAAATACAGTAATTTGTATGTTCATTGCATCTTTAAAACAGGATTTGTGCCACTGTGCTACTCAGAAAGCTGAGTTTACTGCCTTACAGTAGAGAGATTTCAAAGCATGGCATTCAATAAAAAAAAATAAAAAAAAACTTTTATCTGGACCAAAATGCACATACTTCCCTAGCCTACTGCATATGAATACTAATATCTTGTGCAGTCTGCATGCTCGTGTTGCTATGGTAGCTTGTTCTCTTTGAGGCCTTGTCAATAAATAGACTTTCGAAGTGATAGAAATTTGCCATTATTTTCTCATAAGCAGAAGATTTTCTCTCTGTTAATTGTCATTCTTTAGTAAGAAGCAAAGCTCACAGAATTTTATAGTGCTGATTCTGAGACTGATTTCAGATTTGACTTTATTTTCCTTTATTTTGGCCCCATCATTGGCTTAATACTTAATGCTTTTGCAGTGAGCAGTAAAAACATAACCTACTTTTTTTAGATAAAAATGATAATATAAGTGAGACTTAACTGAGGAAACTAATTCTAAAAGTTCACATCAGCAATCGGTGATTTATTAGCCAGTATAGTATCTGCATGATAATGTGGAGTCTCATTCAAAGCTTGTGTGTGATCGTAGAGATGAGAGAGTGCGTGCATCAGACTGAGATTTATATTGAACCGTTTCTGTAATATATTCCACACCAGATTTATACTTCCATGCTTCTCATTGTTCTCAGAGACTTGTAAGACACAACTCACAAGAACTGATTTTTCAGACTAACGAGGTGGTTCTTGTATTAAAGGAGTGAAAGAAGCCTCCTAGAGTTTGCACATCACACTCTTATCTCATAAAAAGTGGTGAAAATGAAAGAAATGGTAGATAGTTTTTTTCTTTTGTTATTCTAGACCAGCGTTTCCAAACTTATTTTTGTCTTATGTATGCCACAGCCCCATCAGTAAGGCTTGAACATCAACCAGAGAAATGTGTACTCGTTATAATTTAGTAAATTCATTACTTAAGCCTTGTGCTATGCACAAAATCCTTTCCTAATTTGGTCTTCCAGGACAAAAATGAATGGCCTTTTAAAGGTTGCTCATTAAAGGGATAGTTTACCCAAAAATAAACATTCTGTCATTAATTACTCACCCTTATGTCGTTCCAAACCCGAAGACCTTCACTCTTCTTCAGAACACAAATTAAGATATTTTTTTTGACATGGAAATAGTTATTTTGCTGTTAATGGAGGGTCAGAAAGCTCTGGGAGTTCATCAAATATATCTTAATTTGTGTTCCGAAGATGAACAAAGGTCTTACGGGTTTGGGACAACATGAGGGTGAGTAATTAATTCACCATTTTTGGGTGAATTATCCATGTAATCTCCCATTATGCTATGTTATTACCAAATCTTGGATTCAGCCTTGGATTGACGATTTCATTAACTTGCTTTCTTTCAATAAGCACAAGTTGTGTATTTCTTTTTGGAACTGGTTGGTTGTAGGTCTCATTGATCTGAGCTTATGAAAAATAAAACATTATTTGTGGATAAATTTGGTAATGTTCTCTCAAAAACTGAGGTGAATAAGTTCAGACTGACCAAAAAGACAAGCAAAAAAAAAAAAAAAAAAATTATTGAATCCAATAGTTGATAATAGTATAGCTTTGCAAGAAATTAAAAGTAGTTTTTTTGTAGGCGGGTAATTTTTGACTGTGAACACCAAGTGTAACAAGGTGGGAAATGTGTAAGTATAAAAATGGTCAAACATGTTTTGGGAAGTTGTTATGCACTGTGTGAGCAAAGTCCAATGGGATAACATTGAGTAACATTTCGAAGGAAAAAGAAAAATCTCTCCGGGTCAAAATGACCGGAACACAACATTCGAGTAGGATGAATTAATGCACATTCACATTTAGTCTAGGACTACAATAACAGCATGTTCACACCGCGCACTGTCAGTCAATAAATGGGAAAAAGTAACTTAGATATTTTCTTGTAAATTAAATGTAATGCGTTAATTTACTAGTTACTTGAAAAAAGTCATATTATTACGTAACTCGCGTTACTTGTCATGCGTTACCTCCAACACTGCTACTAACTATAAGTAACTTTGCAACTACATCATGTCTATTGACTCTCATTAGAGTAGACTGTTAGTAGACTGCTATGTTAGGGTTAGTAGAATAAGATGACATACTTGCAAAGATACTGTTTAATGTCTGACTGAAGTTAACATGTAGTTGCAAAGTTACTTCTAGTTAGTAATGTCTAAAGTGAAGTGCTCTGTAGCATTCTGGCAAGGTTAGTTGTGGTTATGAAATAAGAGCCTACATTTCTAGAACATTATCATTTGGTCAAAAAAAAATCCAAACAGGAACCATGTGCTAACATTAGGGGAACATTTTGTATTTGCTGGGAACAATCTTCCGAAACAGACCCATTAAGTAGATTATTTTTTTATTCAGTGGTAAATACCATCAGCCACAGAAATTCACACAAACAGTATATTCTTACTTTAATATTTTAACTGACAAAAGCCTCCATCCAGAATTAACTAAAACAACCAGCACTAATTTCAATGGAAATATTTTTAAAAACACCAGGAATATAAAAGTGCTTGATAGTATGCTTAAAAAAGGTTAATATGTAAGAGAGAGACACAGATTAATGAACAGCTTTCAAAGGAAGTGTGGGAGATTTGATGAGGGGAAATTGCAGTAGCCTTCGTCTTTTGTGTAAATGTGACAAAATGACATCTCGGTAGATTTCATTGGTAAAATGATTACGCTAAAATTGTGACAGAGCTAATTGCCTGTGAAAGCGTGTTTGTTTTATTCTCCTCTTAGAGGTGCCTTCATTTGAATGTCTTTCTGAAAATTAAAGCACAAAGTAAATGAGCTGCGAAGGGAGAGTGCCTCTTTAAATACCTGCCATCTGTAAGTGTCGCGCATGCCTGACGCACTCTCCCTCTTGAAATGGCTGAAATCACTTTCGCTTACATAACAATAACAAAAGGATGAATGCGGATCTGCATAATTCAGCAAAATAGAGTCTGTCAAGATTGTTCGGCACTTAAGAAATGGACTCTGTCTCAGCAACTAGTACAGATGCTGTATTGTGTGATTTTCATTTAAAAACATCAACTATGATAATGCATTTCACAGTGGAGAACATCTGCAATCTACACGCTGTACTTATATACTATATGCAGGATGCAGTTTGAAAAGACTCATTCAGCAAACATGGCGGAGAGCCGTGACTGGCAGACTGCCACCAAATGCAAATGGCCTCATTAATGACAGTGCGCAGTCAGTGGCGAGGGACAACATGTGTCATTAATGGGTAAATTACACCATTATGAGAGGTCCTTGTGAGACGCAACCTATAAAGAAGTGCCTTGTTGGGGATCTGGCATCCTGGGCCACCCGCAATATGGAATGACCACCTGTGTGAGATGCTGCTTGTGTTGTAGGACCTCTGTTTTGCATAATTGCTTGCTGCAAAATGTGATACATATTCATAATGCGTCATTCGACACATATCACAATTATTGAGTTCCATTGTTGCAGGTCTGTTGCCGATTTTAATTTAATGACATGCTCCAAGGACTTTGCAAATAGATTGTAGAAATGATTTAAAAATTGCTTCGGTTAATATATGCTGAAAGGTCGCCCACTTTCTGTCCAGATAACAGCGTCTTGCAGGTGTCCCTTTTAAGCATTACATCAGCTTCATAACATCTGCAACTTGTGTGACAGCGTTAACAAATGAATGACATAACGTCTCCTTGAAACTGAAGCAAAACAATCTCACTAATGGATGTTTCTGTGCCTTCCTACTGAAGGGGAGAGGTGATGCAGAATGGTGGTGGAGGAATGTGAAACAGGATATTTTTTTGCCTTTTCCCCCCTTTTTCAACCAATATGTGATGCATGAATCCCTCACACACAGTAAATGATAATTGGAGTCTTCTGTCTAGCATAGAAACAAGCATCATAAGAGGTGCATCATAAAAATACATAGTCCTATAGTCTACAGAAAAAAATATTTTAAGACTTTTTATATTGCAAAATAATATGGGAAAAAATATATTAACATATTTAAACATTTTGATAAAATTTTAGATACTTATATTTTCACATGGAGATAGACACTGTGTATAAACATTTTATCAAAGATTCCCAAATATATTGTCCATTGGTAACAAATGGAGTATAAATAAAAATTGCATTGTATTTAAGACTGCATATGTATTTCATTGCCGTTTAAGGTACATTTTTTTATATATCTAGGCATTTGAATATTTAAATAATGTTTTTTTTTTTTAAATATATATTTCTTTAAGCTTTGTTGTTAGCATATATTCAAAATCCATTTTGGCCTGAAAAAAAAAAAAAGCTAAGTTTCACAAACATTTTAAATTAAGAACCCCTTTCATAACTGATTTGATCATATGATTCACTGTTAATTAATTCTCTTAGTATAAGTACATAGTCTTATACCTTTGTTTCTTAGCTTTTCAGATACTTTTCAAATAGTTTTTTTTCTTTGCTTTGAATCAGTTGCTGTTGTTTGATTTATATTGCAGGTTTTTTTTTTTTTTTTGGTTTGATTCATGATCTCTTTGTTGAAGAACAGACATTTCAAAAAGGAGAAAATATTCTTCTGAAACGAAGGCCACTAAAAAAGTAAGCAGTTGCTGTTTTTCATATTACTTGGAGTTGCAACTGACCCCAGTTTAAGGACTATACAATGATGAGAAGCATGTTATATTTAGCATTTGCATAATAAACAGCTGTGCACACATTTATCCATTGACTTGATTGTAAAATACAGGGGCAGTTATAATCCTTATATATAATTCAAATGTGTTAGACTTAGTATGGTTATTGTGTTTGTTCTTAGTCTAATTATTCACTCACAGTGTTCTCTGAATGTATGACTCCTTAGCAGAAATATCGTATTAATTAGCAATTTGAACTTTTTTTAAAAAGCCTTTTGTCTGGTGGCTCTCAGAGAGGGGCGATATTCCTAAGCCCACTCTCATAAATCTTTGGCAAAGTCTTGGGAGTACAAACACAAATGGGCCAGAAGCACTTGCTGTAATATGCCTTATCTTAGTGTAGGATTAGCGCTCAGCAGAGCAAAAACGCCATTTTGCCACAGCCAATTGGGAGAGCATTAGCAAGTTCCACATAATGCATTTTCTTTGTGATCGTTCAACAAATGAAAAAAGAAATCAAGCTATGCCACTCATGTTCAACATCCTTTACAAAGAGCTTCGGTGGGAACAGGGTATTGTTAAGTGAAGTAAAAGGCAAAAAAGTTTAGTTAGGGACAAAAGGAAATTACACAAGGAACTCGCAGTTAGTTCACTGTGCTGCAGTCATGAACGTCTGGTCTTTGGTAAGCCACGCTGACACAAAAAGTGCAAAAACATTTGTTCTTCTATTCGGAAGTACTTTGCCTCAAATTGTGTGATAAAGCAATATGCAATATCCCTGTAATTCTTTGGAAAAAAAGACATTAGGTTTAAGCAATGGATGAATGTGGCATCAAAGACCCTTTGATCAGTTACACCAGAGGGGCATTTTTTGGCACGCAATCGTGAAAAGTAAGGGGAAGAGGTGAAGACGCAGGAGTGAATCCGGTGCGTAACGGGGGCCCGGGCTAAATGTTTCAAGTGCTCAGTGGGGCGCTCAATTGCGCAGGTGCGCATCTTTTGTCACAGTAGCAGGCAAGCGGGGCGCTCTTGGCGCATCCAGCGGCTTAGATCAATAGCTTCCCAGAAACACATTAGCTTTGAGTCAAGGTTTGGCTGCCTGAGACACCATGTCTTATTTTGTTTCATCCCTTGATGAGCATCAATCGTGGACAGGTGCCATCCATGTGACTGCGTGATCCGCGTCGCTCAGGGTGACGCTGACAGGTGAATAGAAGGCCTGCTGTTAGAACATTCAAATTATTCCTTGGTAATTTAAAGATGCACTTCAGAACTTTGGCCTTTCTATCGCCATCTGTGGTTGAAACATAAAATAGCAAGTAAATTACATAGTTGTTCAGTAATGGACCTTTAAAAGACACCTTTAGGTAAAATATGTTTACCTTTTTGAAATGTATAATAAAATGTGTATTTCTTAGGGGTGTTTGGGTGTTATGTATGTTTTAATCAAGTTAGGAATATTGTTTAAGATTTTTACAGAATTACAAATTCTATAGGCCTATTTTAGACAAATTAGTATGGAAGCAGAATAATGACAATAGTTTTTGAAACATAAAGCATGCTGAATTCCACAAAACGAAAAAAAAAGATGCATTGCAATTAACAGTGCTTGCATTTTAATGCCTTGTATTTCCAGGGCTTGCATGTTTAGGTCCTGAAATTTAACATAGTTGTTTATTTAAACTGCGAATATTTAAATTCAAAATATTTCACACACATTTTCATAATTAAAAATTCAATCATTCATATTCACCTTCCAGAATTGACTTCCAAAATATTCAATCTGTTTAAAAATACGATGTGTTATATTCGACAGGCAAATTTCTGTCATTTTATTTAACTTTCCAAATTATCTGTCACAAATTCAGTGGTTAAACTTTACCTTATGCACGGTTTCTCTACATAATCCATTCACGATTAGGAGAAAAATTTTGTTTGTCTAAGATGACCAAACGTCCATGTATTCCGTTTCAGGAATGACAAAATGCAAATGTTAAACTCACGCGAGGTGATCTGTTAAATCATGCCGTATATTTTATATATATATATATATATATAATATACACTATATTGCCAAAAGTATTGGGTCACCCCCTTCTAATAAACAGGTTTGACTACTTTAGTAATTTCCATGAGTACAATGTTTTAATGTTTAAGCATAAAATGATATTCTAGGAAATTGCATGCTTCTAATTTTATAGCCAATACTTTTGCCCATATAGTGTATGTACAAGTCATTGGTGTTTGGTGACGAGTTTTTGGCTCAAGGCCTACATTTAAAGTCACACCAGAGCTGTGCTGGGCATTTTAATACTGAATAAAAGAAAAATGTAGCTATTACTCGCCTAAACAGCACTTTATATAACTGGATTATAATTAGGCAGTTAAGTATTTGAATGCAATAAAAAAAAGTTTAACTTTCATGCTGAGTCATTGAAACTGTTTCAAAATTCACAGCTAGGAAACAAGTTTCTGCCTTAGTACTTAACTGTGAATAATTCCTTACATTTCCAGCTATGCAGTATACAGAAAGTAAACCCCACACAAATCCATTCAGGGTAACAATCAGCTCAGTTCCTCAAGGAGGAGTCTTAGCCTCTGACCCAAACTGGATTCTGTTGCTGTCGAATAGAGATTGATTACTGTTTTGGTGGTGATAATGGATAGTGCTGATGGAGGAGAGCGTGAAAACATACCCAAAACAAGTTAGGAAACTTGATGCCAACAGTTCTCCTGTGGTGAAGTTTTCCTTTTACCATCACTTTACTTTCTCTCAGCAGCAATTCTGTTGTCCCAAGTTTTAAAAGTGAAAGGTATAGAAAAGTCTACCCACAATATATCGGAGGATATTATATTATTGTATGTAGTCTTTATGAAAGCTGTGCTAGGGTTAGTATTACTGAACTTTTTGCATGGCAGTCAAATCCAGAATTGAATAAATTGAAGATAAAAGTATTTGGATCAAGACATAAGCGCTCTTATGGAGGAGAAGCTGTTATTAAATATTGTTTGAAACATTTTATATAATCGAGTGTTTAAAGTGTGTACAGCCCTCAATTCAAAAGACACACCTGAGTAAATTATGGATGTGTTCTCATAAAGTCTAGACATATACTGTCTATGGCTTTCTAGAACTCAAAATATAAGACCTTTCATCTTCACAGCAGATAAATAATCTGAATTTACACAAACTTTACTCGCTACTTTAAAAACCTAACTTTACTGTTGCTTTATTTCAAGAAAGAAGTGCATAAAATTCCAACAGATTCTAAATCTCTGTAATTCTCTGTAATTTTTTAATCATTTACTGGATTAAGATTTTATGTAAATTTTCCAAGCTATTAGACAAAAGGATTATTCATGCTGCCCTGCAAAACCAGGGGCATGGAGATTAACTTGTTTCATTCACAGTGGAGGCATTTTAATGATGTAGTGCTATAAATATTTTATCTCCTACCTTTGTATTTTAAAAGTGCTCTCGGCTGTGCAAAAACATTGACTACTTATGCATCAAAGCCCAATAACATTAATTTTTCTTTGCTGAGGACTGGTGATGCTCTCAGTTGTGTGGTTAAATGGTTTTATGCTTCTGATAGGAGATATGTTTTACTTGTTTGATTAGCTTGCATTAGGCATTATTGTTGTGTTGAGTAGATGCACAGCGAAACATGAGTAAATGTTGATTTTTTTTTTTTTTTTTTTTTTTTTCAAATCCTTCTTTCTGCAATTTACATATTCTGTTCAAAATGAAGGCGAACAAGTTTTCTTTTAAGACTAAATAATATAATGCATTGCTTGTATTATATATAAAAGCAATTGCTTTTGCACAATTGGTAGAGAGTGATTTGTTTTGGTTTATTTTCTCTTTCTATCCACATGTACATCCTTTCCCTTCATTATGACTGAATAAAACCCATCTGAACATGTGCTACGTTCCCAGGTGAATCCGTAATGTGAATTGACGAAAAGAGAAGCGCTATAATTTGTTTCCATTAAGCAATCCTTTTACAGCCAAATATTCTGCATTGAAATGAAATGCCATAAAATGACTAATGATGGTGAACCGCAAAAGTTACTTGATATCTCTGACACAGTGAGCTCTCTGCAAAAACAAACAAAAAACCCAGGGAAACGTGCTGTAGTTGCTGTGTCGGTTTCACCACATGTTAAGTGTGAGTTATTGATTTTGTTGTTTATCAGTGAGTGAGCAAAGACAAAGAATAAGAGATCTGGTCTGGAGTGAATCAGCTGGATAGTATTGGCAGGTTGTATTGTAAAATGCCATTTTGTTGGCATCATTATCTTTCACTGCCAGTGTATTGTCCTTTCATGATGAAGGATATGTTTGAATGGTAATTTGGCCTGCAGTTCATTGAAGTATGGGTTTTGTGATGCAAGTGGAAAGCTATTGATTTCATTTCAAGGGTCTTATATCACTCTCCCAGTTTAAGTTGTCTTTTTTTAGAAAGGAGACGTGGCTTTGGGGTCTCGTCACAAAAAAGGAGCTACCTAATTATCATGCATTTGATATGAACCTTAACAGACCAAAAGTCTTATGAAAGGGCTTTGCTAATAGCCTCACAGATCTGCACTTTGTCCCTTTGGGGTTAATGTTCCAGTAACCAATTACATTGGCAAATCAAGGGGGGCCAAACCATCGCTGGGTTTAAGAGTTGGCACGCAGGTTCTCTTGTTATGACACAGAGGTGCTGTAGGGTATTAAGATTTTTCAAGGGTGTCAGGCAGACATAAATCTCGGGAACACTACATAAGCCAGGGATTAGGAGTCCTTACCATTAATAATGTATTTCTTGCCATTTACAGTATGTGATGTTATCATTTATCTTCTCGTGTATGTGTAGTTATGTCAAGTAGTTTTCTAGGTCATTTTGGTTAATGAATTGATATTTAAAAGAAAAAAAAATGTCTCAGCTTGAACATCCTGACCTTTTTGGTCCTCACATACAAGATGAGCTCACATTTTCACTGGTTCTCTGCAAATTTTCATATTCTAAGAAAACCATGATTCTTTATAGTGGATATTTTTCATTTGGACAAGGCATGTATTTGGGTTCTGTAACTGTCACAGTTTTACCCCTTTAGTCACCTTTAATTAATTTTAAATTATCCTACTCTCTGACAAATTATTTTTTAATTATTACAGACCATAATAGATTATGAAACTACATGAGTGTAATAATAATTAAAAATAAACTAGTAAAATGGTATTTTATCCATATCTATACAGTATAGGAGGCTATCATTTGACATGAAAGAGTTGATTCTATAAAGTACATATTTTTTCTTGTTCCTAGCCAAGTGCAATGCTACATTAGACATCTCTTAAAATGTATGAGGCATGTTTTTTGATATAAAACCATATATTAGCATAAATGTTTATCTTCAAAGGCAACAGCTGCTTTTTCATGTTCATGTAGGAGCGTTAAGCTCTCTTGTCAGCAATAAATAAAATTTCATTGACTTTTTAAGATATATGAGAGGAAACCAAACTTCATGTTTGTTTCTTCCTCACGCCCCCCTCTTTACTGTATTTACTCTTTGAAGTGGTTGAGACAGTCTGTAGAACCGAGACCGTGCTTGATATTTCCCAAAGGTGTTAAACAAACACGGCATCGTGAAGTGCAACACTCTCCCACTCGATTGCCTATGTGTGGCCCCTTGGGCAAAGCTGTCAATGTGAATCTGTGCGTTCCACATCTGCTGCTCTGGTATGAGTTTATTCCAGTCTGCACACGATTCAAATCCAGATTTAATTACTGGAGAGTTTGCAGCTTCAGGTCCTGCAGGTAGTTCTCTTGGGTTGTTCTCTTGGAAATCCCAAATGTGAGTCGAAAAACATTTATTAAACCAACTGTCAGAAGGCATAGTGATTTTCCTTTAGCTTCTTAAAACTGTGCCTTCCTTAATTTGTCAAAACATTCTCCCTTACGTTAATTTGTAACAGAGTTGGGAAAACTACTAGCTTTCCAGGTTATATGGTAATTTAATGTAGTTTATATGCTAATTTAATGTAGTTTTAATGTAGTTTAATGTACAATCAACCTCAGTTTTTTTAAAGAATATAAGCTACTAGCAAAAACTAACTACAATCAAGCTACTTCAGGCAATGTTTATTTTTTTAAATATAAACCAGATCAGATGAAATAATGTGTTTTTATAGTCAGAACAGTATTGTTCTGGCACTAAAGTGATTATCTCAATCAAGGTGCCAGCATTAAACTTAAACTGGTACATTTGGTGCACTTACATTACAACAAAAAAACCTCTATTAAGTTCAATTATGCCATTCATAACTATTTTTTGAATAGCAAAAGCAAAGTGAGGAAGAGCAAAATTTAACTGAATGTGAAAGATGTAAATGCTGCACAGGGATTTACAGAGTATAGACGTCTGAATGAATCAGTGAATCATTTCTGACTGACTGACAAAATGAATCAGAATCAGACCCAGGCTCCCAGTGTTGCATATAAGTGAATTTTTGAATGCATTTTTTTTCTTCACTAATTCATTACAGAGTTTGTTTGAGACAGACAATATGTGTTGATTATTGCCTCAGCCCTCTTGGTTATCATGTTTATTTTTTCTGTTGTTGCAACAGTAACATAAAATATGCAGTGTCTCAACAAAAGAAGGTAGTACAAAAAACATGTTGCTATTTTATTAAAAAATTACTATTCATTCATTAAACAGTATTATACTATATTCTGACAGTTTTACCTTGGAATCCTGTCTTCGGTATAGTGGTATTTTCACAGACTTTATCTCAAGGCTAAGCATTGTGAAAATATTGTTACCATGAGAATCTTGGTCGACGTGGAGACCATATCGCCGGTGTCTGCTTGAAACTACAACAAAGGCAGCAGATCTTATCGTGTGCTGGTTTCTTCTAGCTTTAGTGTTGGCAGTGATAACACGACGCAGCCAAGCAGATGGAGGAGACATGCTCTCCATTGTACAGGACAAGACAAGCTGTTGAGAGGGAAACTATACACAAGATTCAGTTGCGGAACATATGCAAGAGCCGTAAGCCAAAAAAGAAAAAGAAAACAAAATCTTATGGAAGTTAATGGAGGCGATCAATCATCTAGTCCCAAGAGAAGCAGTTTCTTGTGATATGGGGAATTAAGATTCATACTGAGGGAGATGGATGCCGCCTTCACGTGTTATGATGGTAAACTTCAGTGTTGGGGAAGTTTTGCAAAGTTACAAGCTACTCATAAATTTAAATTTGCTTGTTAGCTGTTAGCAACATGGAAAGAATGGAGAAAACAACTTTATTCAACAAGAATGCACAGAATATGGGTTATACTGAAAAAATATTAGAGGCGACACTAACCATTTTATGTACATACAGCATTGCAATTTACATCAGTCACTGGAAGTTTAATGAGTCTCAATGCTGAAATCCATTTTGATAAATTACCTTCATTCACTTGTATTAGAAACCTTTTTAGTAAATTGAGAAAATCATATATTTAAACCGCAAGGCTTGTCTCCAAAAGCATGCTGTCATATCAGTGATTTATTTTTCTTTCTGTTGATCTCTGACTGAAAGCGTTCAGTGACAATTTTGTGATTGTTTTTGTGTTTTGTCCTTGAAATGCTTCACAAAAGAACTCAGGAACAACTGCTTATTGATTCCTGGCTACTTTAGCTTTTGAAAGTGCCTTTTTTTTCATTACCTCAAACATCTATAATGTATTTTCAGTCGCATCATCGTCATTAGCCTACATTTTGCAAGTGTATTAATTTTGATTTATATGTAATAGCTAACAAAAACACAAATTCAAAGAATGTTCAACAGCTGAATGCCACACACTATCAGCTAAAAACGGCTTCCCTTCATGAGCCATTTAATGGCTCTGTTTGCTTTGAAGGTTTGGCTGTGTTGACAATAAATTCAGTTCAGTGAATTGCATATAAGCCAAAGAAGTCCATATGTCCATTTATATGTATTCAAAGAGCATTCACTTTCTAAACATCAATAAACTTGCTAAATGCATGCAATCCACCCTCCCCCCATTTTTGTATAGAGAAGGATGAAGAGACATTTCAGAAACAGACGCCACATTCTCTCTCTCTCTCTCTCTCTCTCTCGCATACATACTTATGTGCACTTGCCAGCATATTGTGACAGAAAGAAGAATAAAGCACACTCCAGAATATGCTAGACTGTTTGCATGTCTTTTTATCTGAGTGCAAGCCATCTTGATTCAGCTCACTGCTTCTGATTGCATGAGAGAAGAAACATTTGACATGTCAGGGTTATTGTTTGACCTCGAAGGAAGGACCCGCTCTCTTTCACTTTGGCTTGAAAATTCTGACAGAAAAAGACCGATGACTGTTTGTGTCTGAGTCAGAATGAACATATCTACTCAGTATACCATCAAGTAATGATTTTCATGACATTTTTTATACATTTTTCTTACAAATGTCATCTTTTATCCCCCTTCGAAACAACATTTTATGTGATATATATGGGAGGAAACTAAGCAATATTTTTTGCTGTTGCTGTTTCAGATGCACATATTCAAACATTTCTGCACAACAATACAGAGAAGATGCTTATCATTGTATTAACGAGTCCTCATCTATGTACTCAGATGAAGGCGAATAGCCAAGAGAAGCTAAATCTAAACCATAAACAACACAGCAGTCTATTAATGTCATCACCTTTAGACCATGTCATGAAGCCAGCAAAATAATGCTGCATCGATCAGGATTAATTAGTATTGATATGAATTAATCTAGCAGAACGAGACCAATCTGTCCACATATGGCTGTTGTTCAGGACTCAATATTCCAATGTGTGGAAGTTACACATGTTGTTTCATTATTTTTATAACAGCCATTATTTAGAAGTGTTGTATAATACATATATATAATGTATATACTACATTTCTGGCTGTATAATGAATGTATGTTTATTTTCTCATTCGATATTGTCCAACCATCATTAAGACATAATCGATTAGTTTTGGTTTTGATGAATGCATCTAAATTGAGTCTGTGTGGGACATTTTAACAATGTTGTCTTGTATAATTGACAGCCAGGGTGAAAGTTCAATTAAAGCTGTCAGAACAGATGCTTTTGCAGAACTGAAGTTCTTAAAGCAACGTGACACTGCTGTCAGTTTCAAAAGGCCCATTAATGTAACATGTCAGCAAGACAATTGCGTATTGAGACACTGAAGGATGGAGAAGTCTTTGGATTCTATCTAAGCATAAGGTCTGCAAAAGGTTGAAAACATTTACAATGTCTACTTAAAGGCAACCAAAGCCCATTTAGAATAGTGTGTTGTCTAATTAGTTTCAGTTCTGGTAGGGATTTTTCTTTATCTTTGGAGCCAGACCAGCAGGATTAAAGGTTTGCTGGGGATTTTACATTTATTCGTTTAGCAAGAATGATGGGACTGGTGGGGTCATACCAGCCATTACTAATACACAGGTAATTTCATTAAGGAATTGATGATGGCAGGCACATTGCAGAGCCCGGCTGGCGGGCAGAGAAATATTAAATCAATAACAGTAGTCAACAAGTGGAACAGATGTCGTCACAATGAGGACAAGGTGGACCTTGAGGGAACCATCTATCAGTCCCAACATAAGGGATTATTTTGGGACTGTTATGTGTTATGTGGCTGTGTGTAAACGTGTTTCTGTTAAATTTAAGTGCAAAAAAATATATAGCATGGTGAATTCAGATTAATTGGGACATTTTTCCCAGTCATCTCAATAGCAAAAATTGTCCAAGTTTGCCGGAATACATCTTCTATAAATGTACTTTTAAGTATAAATGCACGCATGCATAAATAAATCAATTGTTTTTATAAATATTTCATTTTATTACAAACATTTTGTCATTTTAAAAAATCTAAGTAAATTATAATAATGAAAGAATGCATAGACAAATACAAAAATATAGGAATAAATAATTTATTAATATTTAAAAATAATTTCTAAATAAATTATAATTACAGTATAAATAAAATAATTTCTAAAGTTAATTCATCAATTAATTACAATTTTATTATTATTATTTATTTATTTTTTTATAAATAAAATCAGACCAACAAGAAGATGAAACCATTCAGTTTTGAGAAAGAACAAACAGTTACAGACAGGGAAATGTTGGAATGAAATGTAAGAATACACACAAAAGACAGATTTGATTTTTTTTTTTTTTTTTTTGGATGGCCATAATTCCATAGTGTTTGTCTTTCATTTAACATGGAGGAAGTGCACTGCATGGCTGAAAGTGTGTGAACAGCAGAACACCACACTCATAATTTCAGATCCATGGGCATTAATCTTTCCCAGCTTGCTCTCATCTTTTTACAGTACTAGATGTTGGAACACGACTGCAGGGATTTGCTTCCGACACAAGAGCATCAGTGAGGTCAGGCACTGATTTTGGGCTCGCTGTCAGCATCCCAGATCATTGACTGTTCAGGTCTGGGCTTTGTGCAGGTCAGTCAAGTTTTTCCACATCAGACTCACTAAACCATTTCTATTTCATGTGGACCTCGCTTTGTGCGCATATGTCGTTGTTAAGCTGGAACAGAAAAGTATCTTTCAGAAACTGCTGGGAGAAACTCTGAAGCACATAATTCTCATAATGCAGCCACCAGCATATCTTGATTTACTGTTCTTACATCACGTACTATTTACAGCGCAGCAAACTCAATAATAGAATAATAGGACACATTGTCTCTGAGCCCTCTGGAAAAATATACAAAGAGTTGTTATGAATGTAATTTAATGGGACAATCTGTGGCAACAAGATGGCATTCAGCATCTATCATGCTGAATGCATTTGCTATGGTTTCACTAATAATGGAACCATGTGTGTCAAAAAAAGACATCTTGATGAGTTTAGTTTAATTATACTTCACGCTTAAATTTGGGTCTGTCCCTAGGGAAACACTAGAAAGTCAGCCCACGAAATTATTAAATCACTTGATGTGCCGTTAACTCTTCAAAGCGCATCCCAAACAACTGTCAATAATTTAATAACCAAACTGAAGTATTTTGACAGTCATGAAAGGAGGCAACCTTTAAGTGACAACTTGACTCTCAATAATTCACGACTTCAGATCATGTGTGTGCAACAGAAATGAGAAGGTATAGAACGTATATAGTTGACGTCATGCCATCTGTGGACTGCCTAAAAAAAAAAATCAAAGAACTGGCACAATTTAAGGCTTGTGCGTTGAGAAGGGACTGTTGAAGTGACTTTTGAGAGTGAGGATGAGAGACAGAGAGAGAGAGAAGTGCTGAATACTGCCGTCTGTTCCCCAGGAAGCATTTAATTAATTATCATAATTGACATCAATAGCAGCTGTCAGGCTCAGTGACTGTGCTAGAAGTGTGGCAATAGGAGAAAAGTGGTGCCGGTCTCTCGGGGACACACTTACTGTATTGCTTCTTCATTTGGCCTCCTCACATAGAAGCCTCAGGCTGGAAGAGAGTCTGTTAACCCATCAGCAGTCTGCTGTCTTCATAATCCGTCCTGTCACTGATGCTGTTGGCAGGAGCAGATATGATTTATACCTTTCAAAAGTTTGGGGTCAGAAAGTTTTTCTATATATGTTGCTTTTATTCAGCAAGGATCCATTAAATTGATCAAAATTGACAGTAAAGTCTTCTACATTGTTACAAAAAAATATATTTCAAATAAATTCTGCTGGTTTTGAACTCTCTATTCATCATATAATCCTGAGAAAGTTTCACAGTTCCCGCAAAATATGAAACAGCACATATTAGAATGATTCTGAAGGATCGCATGACTGGAGATTTCAGTAATGGCTGCTGAAAATTCAGCTTTGCATCACAAGAATAAATTATATTTTAAAATGCATTCAAATAGAGAAGTTGTTTTAAATTGTACCTTTTGACTCTTGAACATGTGAACATCTTTTGCACTCTAAAGGAAGTGAAGATTTTTAGGGACTCTTTCTGCAGGCTACATCATTAGTAGGTGGCAGCAATGACTGTCTTTATGAGTGAATAATTGGAAACATTCATTCAGTAGATTTGTTTAAATCGCGGATTTAATTCATTCAAGTGACTCCCTGCATCCCTTGCCTACTACATTGTAGGCATAGTAGTATAGTACATCCGAATTTCATTTTTACTACCCATATTCATACTACGTAGAATATATTTGTAATGGTCATGAAGTACCTACCACCTACATTTGAAAAGGACAATAAAGACAGTAGCTGTGTACAATATCATCTTGTCTGTCTTTATGAATGAGTCACTGAATCATTCATTCAGCCAATTCATTCAAAATTGTTGATTTATTCACAAAAGAAACACCGCCTGCTGCAGGGCTGTCCAAACTCGGTCCTGGAGGGCCGGTGTCCTGCAGAGTTTAGCTCCAGCTTGCCTCAACACACCTGCATGGAAGCTTCTAGTATGCCTAGTAAGACCTTGATTAGCAGCTTCAGGTGTGTTTGATTAGGGTTGGAGCTAAACTCTGCAGGACACTGGCCCTCCAGGACCGAGTTTGGACAGCCCTGGCCTGCTGTGTGTTATACTGTGACTGTTTTACAGTGGATTTGTTTAGAATTATTTTTATCGGCTTATGATTTCAGAATTGTTGCTTTTTCTTTTAATACATACAGTATCTTCCTAATAATATAATAAAATAATTTATAGTGCTTTAGAATTTATGGTAATATGATATAAAAAAACACCAGGTTATAGCCTATGACCTCCCTTCCCCCATAGGGAAGCTTTAGTGTAATTTGACCACTGCCCATAAACCGACCCTGTCAGAAATGTTCTCTCCAATTTTACTATACAGTCCCCTTAACAAATCCTCTCAGTAGGCACTTTGACACTTTTTCCAGAGATTAAGACCAACCCCGACCAATGCAGCTTGTTCTTTTTTAACCACTCCCTGGGGCACAGTGCTGCTTAGCCATTTGAGTTTCATCAGCGTAACATCCTGCTACAGTTCTACAGCAGTAGTCTTGTCTCGCTCTAGACAACTTCTAATGCTTCTTCTGTGGGCGTTCATTTGTTTTGCCTCACTGAGCCTTAACAACAGGACATAAGCAGAGCAGTGTGTTTCCTTACAAGCAGGTTAAGCAACAGCTACTTGGGTCTAATCAGCATCAGCTATGACGAATCATATGGGAGAACACTTCAGAGCGAATCAAGGTGCAGAGATACAACAGTTCCTAACACTGCTCCTGTTTCTGGGACAGTGACCTCTTCATTTAGCAGCCCAGGGCCACTGTCTCTCTCTCTCTCTCTCTCTCTCTCTCTCTCTCTCTCTCTCTCTCTCTCTCTCTATCTATCTATCTATCTATCTATCTATCTATCTATCTATCTATCTATCTATCTATCTATCTATCTATCTATCTATCTATCTATCTATCTATCTATCTATCTATCTATCTATCTATCTATCTATCTATCTATCTATCTATCTATCTGCCTTGTCTGTCTATCATTTTCTGTTGTTCTGTCTGTTGTTCTATATCAATCAATAATTCTATATCTATCCATTCTGTTTTATCTGTCTATTGTTCTGTTTTATCTGTATATCTGTGTATTATCTGTATATCGTTCTATCATTGTATCTGTCATTCTATCTATCTATCGTTCTATCTACCATTCTATCGTTCTGTCTGTCATTCTTTCTGTCCATCGTTCTATCTATCTATCTATCTATCTATCTATCTATCTATCTATCTATCTATCTATCTATCTATCTATCTATCTATCTATCTATCTATCTATCTATCTATCTATCTATCTATCTATCTATCTATCTATCTATCTATCTATCTATCTATCTATCTATCTATCTGCCTTGTCTGTCTGCCTTGTCTGTCTATCATTCTCTGTTGTTCTATCTGTTGTTCTATATCAATCGATAATTCTATATCCATCCATCCATTGGTTGTTCTGTATCTGTCATTCTGTCTGTCTAACTATCGTTTTGTCTATCTCTCTATCCATCAAATAGCATCACATCGGAAAATACAGTACAATAACACAAAAAAAATAACAGTATTCATTTTTTTTTTTTAATTAATTAATGATGGAATTTAGTAAATCAAATTCAGTGAATATTGTTTTGCCGGCATATATATATATATATATATATATATATATATATATATATATATATATATATATATATATATATATATATATATATATATTCCCATTTTACCAATGTTATTGAATTTAAAATTTTTACTTTTTTACATTATTTTATTTGATTTATTTTTAAATTAATTATTACATTTTATCTACAGATATATTCTAACATTTTTAATAGCATGGCTGTCTTTTTTCTGTGGCTTTTTTGTCTCATAATCTAGTAGTCCAAAAAGTGTGTGCTTGAGTGTGAAAGAAAACAAGAAGGGAAAAAAGAGGGAGAGGGAGAATAAGGAGCCTTGGCATTTTTATTGCGCTTGTACATTTGAGGATCCAACTAATTAAGCAAATAAATCTTGGGGTCGGTTTACACTGCTGGCAATTTGAGCTTCTCTGCCTCCATTGATCGCCGCGCTTCGCCTGGCTGAGCATCACTGACCTGGAGAGAGTGAAATTGAGATATTGCACATGTAAGAATCTCTCAGAGGGGTGTGCTCGACATAGAGCCATGCCATCGGTTTCAACGCCCAAAGGGTCACGCTAGAGCCATAAACAAGATTTAAAAACTTAGAACATCAAGCAGTTTGATGTCCTTCCTTACAAGGTTGTTGTGTGATCATGAAACAGTGGCTAGCAAGGAAAACAGTCTTCAGATAAACCCTACTCAAGCCTCAGCAGATTTGCTTTGTTCCACCAGTATAAAGTAAACAGCTTTTTACTTGGCAAAACATAGAACATAGTATTAATAATTCAAGGCAAGCAAAAGTGACAAATTTGTGAAAATTTATATTTTATCGTTATAATGAGAGATTCATAGCTGGTTATTTCCTTGCCTGCTGTTTAGTTTGTGTTGCAAATCTCAGTTAAGCTACTGTAGGTGTTTTTAAAATTCCCTTTGAACATCCTGGTCAATTCCAGGGCTCAATACATCAGACAAAGATGCATGTACAGCACATCCCAGTGGCCAGTGTGAATAATTAAGGAGAATCAAGCCTGGCAGAGATGGATGTGTCCTGTCCAATTAATCTTTCACTGATCATTTCAGTGCTGCTTCTGCTGGGACTGTAGAATGCTGGTCACTCTCACTTTGTATTGACCAACAGAGAACTCCTGTGACTGATAAACACAGAGTAACTGCCAAAACACTCTCAATTTGGGTAGCAGAAGTTTTGTTGACCCTTTGTGGTTACTGGTTTCTAAATCCTTCACATCACAAAAAAAAAAAAACAGTTGGCCCACTGACAGAATCTATTACAGTTTTCACTTTTGCTTTGGCACATTTCTTGAATCTTTAACATTTGCAAAACAGCTAGCATTTTTCAAAACAATTCAAAGAAACAGCAAAGGACAAGTCCTTGATTCACAAACAAGATGTTTCCCAAGTCAAAATGTCACAAGTCAAAATGTTTAGCCATGTTGTAAATATAACAGTATACTCTGTCAGTAGCTCCTGTTGTGAACTATGGCTATGGTTTTCATGACAATGATTGAAAATGCACAGGCATTTCAGTCTTCCTGGCTTCTGACCCTGCTTGTTTCCTTGTTGTTCTTCCATAGTCAGAAACTGTAACACTGTGTTGTTTTCTGTTTGTATACAGTATGCTTGCCAAATAAAACTTCATGGAATGCACCTCTAAGCTTTTTTAGAGAACTGGTTGATCATTGATTGATCTAAAGCCCCGGTATACACCAAGCCAATGCTGACGAACTAGTGGCGATGAAAGCAGACTGTGGGGTCGGCTCACATCGGCAGCGTCTGGGTCCAAAGTTGCCCTGACACACCAAGCCGATGGTCAACACGGTTTTTTTTTACAAAAAAGTCTAATAGTAATGCATAGAAAATATGTTTGGCAGAATATGGCAATTTCATGAATGTACAGTACCAAAGCACTGCAGTTGTTTCAAAAGAATGAGAATGTGGTTTTATGCACACAAGTGACTAGATGTGGAGCTTCAAGTAGATGAGAATTTCAGCTGTGATCTGAGAAATGTACCCAAGGGACTCTTTAAAAGTTTTGATCATGTATTTTTTTCTTGTGATTATGAAAAACATCCATTTATTATTGAACTATTTTAGCTTTTTATTTTTATTTTATTTTAATTACTTTTCAAGTAGTTATTTAGTTAAAATGTATTTTAACTGTTTATTATTAGTAGCCTATATTCAAATCCATTTAAAGGAAAACCTCAAATTCAAGCTGATATTCCAATTATAGTGTGATCAGCATCTTAGATGTGTTCTATTTTTAGGTATTTAATTAATGTAGGTATTTATTATGTTAAAATATTCCCATTTAGGGCCAAGTGTCACAGAATCTCGCTTCAGTTGATTTTGTGAATCTGGCAGTCACAAACCTGCTAATATGATCTATAGTTACAAGTTAAAATGTTAAATTATACCATACATTTACAGTAGCACTTCACAGCATCTAGTACAAATAATGATTTCAGAAGAATTCAGAATAAAGTTTAACTATTTTACAGGTTGACTAAAAGGTCAGTTATAAATTAAGAAAATGAAGGAGGTTACACATTTTATTTTAACATCCAATTCTCGCTATTAACAAACCATTAATTATGACTTTTTCCTCAATAAACTTTTAATTTGCTGCTTATTAATAGTTAGTAAGGTAGTTGTTAAATTTAGGTATTGGGTATGATTAGGGATGTAGAATATGGTCAAGAAGAATATGTGCTTTATATGTACTAATAAACAGCCAATATGTTATTAATAGGCATGCTAATAAGCAACTAGTGTAGTTAATAGTGAGAATTGGTCTTATACTAAAGTGATAACATTAAGGATTAATCCAAAATTAATCCAGACGATTCACATAAAAAAATAAATCATGAAGATAAGACAAAAAAATGTCACTAGAAGACATGCAAACTTGTACCCTAATTGCATGAACACTTAAAAACTAAAGATGCAATACAATACCCTTCTCATGTTGTAACCTGTGCATTATGATCTGGGGAAACTCTAGCACTTTTGCCATGTAAATGCCTCATATACCCAAAGATCCAGTCCTGGGATACTGGAAAAAAGTATTTTTCTTTCATCATCTATTTTGTAATATCATACTCTTCTCCCAAACATTTTCATTTACCAGCAGAAGGAAATAAACTATTATCAGCTGTGCAAGATGAAAGACTGTTATATCTGCAAATGAGATTCAGTGGATAAGGCCCCTGAAAAGATGCAGTGAGCAGGATAAATCTGTGTGGTTAATAAGTGACTTTGATTCGGAGATATTCAGAAAGACCAGTGCTCTCTTCCTTCAGGGAGAAAAAGCAATCCGCTCACCCAGTTTGAGCTCACCTCTTTCTGACACTGCTGTTTTGAATAACAATTACATCTGCCGGATTCTCAGGGAGACATTTCTCTCTCTCTGTGACACATTTCACACACTTTGATGGAAGATTTATTTAAATTTCTGGTATGAGAGCAGCCATGTCAGTAGGTGTCTGTAGGATGTTTCAACATTTGGATACGGTTTCTTAACCTGTTTCCAAATGCTAAATGTCTGTGTTATAAAGCATATAAAGCACAAATATAGTAAATATTCTTTACTTTTAGATTAGCCCTTCTGCTGTTAAACATCCCCTACTCCTGCATTCCTCAATCTGTCAGGTGCTCTGTGGGGATGAAGCTGGTGTTTTTCATTAACCTGTGCCCTGCCTGCCTGTGCCTGTGCCTGTGCCGTGCAGGGACAAAGGACCTCTGGGCTTGTTGTCTGTCCCGAGTCATGGAGAGCTCAATCATGTGCCCTCCAGGACCCCACACACTGTGTCTGATGGATGCTATGCCCTCGAGGGAGATTTAAAGGGTCTTCATATACTCTGACTCAGCAAGGGACAGCGAGACATCTCCCGTAATCCTGTATGTACTTCACATATTTGATGCAGCTGTAAAGAGCAGGCAACCTTTAAAATGAAATATTTTCATTCTAGAAAAATCTATTAGATTCATCAACATATTTTAATATTTTAAATAAGCATTGTTTAAATATGTTATAAATATATAAAAATACATATAAATGTATGTGTGTTTATATATATACATGTCGACTGTCTGTACATATCAATCAACTTCACCCTTCAAACCAGACACCAATGAAGAATTCCCGCATTTGACAAGATGTTTGTTTTTTTTATGCCTCCAGCACAAATCTGTTTTCAGTGTTTTTCACACTCATGCATTTTTAAGCGCCTTGCAGGTCTCCAGCGATCACAACATGTTAAAAATCTAAGTAGCCATCTTATATATTCACACTACATGAGTCTCTTACCCCTGAGCTCATTTTATTAATTAAAGCAGAATGCTTTTTAATTGTAATGTCTGCTACAAAATCATTGTTTAATTGTCTGTTGTGTTTAGATGAAAACAGCTGACACCCACAATCACATCCATTTAAAAAAAATAAAAAAAGTTTTTATGACTAACCGGATATATTTATTTTCTTCTTGTTGGAAAAAAATAAATATATCCGGTTCGTCATAAAAATAAGGGCTAATCAGATAGATGGTGCACTTGACATTGAATTTGTTGAAATTGCTCTAGGGAAGGTGACTTAAATTTCATTGGATGAGAAGAAATTGGGTAGATGTCCACTGTACTTCAGAATGTTGTCTTAAATGTAACACGACAGCTCTCATAAATACTTTTTGACAGCTTTTGGCCTCATTTCTGTGTCTATCTCCATCACTTTGTCCAAAAACATGTCAATGTGAATTGCCATTTACAACCAATTTTACTTCCGTAATGTAGTCAAACGGGACATTTACTGACATAACATGTAGAGCAGGAATCGATCGGACATTTTACACACAAGAATGGAGTTAGACCAAAGGAATGTTTGCTAAAATTGCTAAATGACTATTTGTTAACATTATCTAACAGCCCTTTCAGCCTATTCATAATTTAGGTACACCTGTAAGTGTAAAGGTGTACGAGTGCACATCTATAGATTGAGAGATGTGCACAGTCCGGGAGGGACAAAATGCATTCTCTAAGACACTAAGAGCCCTAGAGGCAATTAGTGCATTTGAAGGTATAAATACCGAGAGAATGTGAGACGCTAGAATGGAGGTTCTAGTCGTGAATCGCTCTACCAACTCTAAATTCCTACCATTACAGACGGGGCACACCCCGAGTTTTAGCGAATAGGTCAGATATGATGGTCAAAGTAAGTAGGGGTGAAGTAGTGGAATAGTTAGGTGTTTTGGAGGGGTTTTTTTTCCCCCACTCAGTGCAGAAGAGTTTGAACAAAGCTTGAGAATACTTGTTTTTAAGTTTCTTGTTTTTATTATTATTATTACAATTTTTTTTCAAACCCTTATTTTTATTGCTGTGATCATTATTATTATTTTTTTTTTTTATTACTACTATTTTACTTTCTTTCATGTAAAGCACTTTGAATTACCATTGTGTATGAAATGTGCTATATAAATAAATTAGCCTTGCCTAATTAACAAAAAACATTTTCAGAGGAAGATTACAAAGACAAACTTTTTTCTTTGGAATAATGTGGACTAATGAATTGTTCACAATAAAACCAAAAACATGTGTTAAGAAATTAACAGTGATAGTTTTAATGTCATGCTGACTTTAAGTTCTAAGGTCATCTTCAGTTTTGTTTTCATTAGTATAAAAGATTTATCATTTTTATCCTAAATTCACAACAAAATGAACTTCCAGAACTCACCAGAGAATCTCTACTCTGTTTGGATTGGGGCTCTGTGCTGCCTTGAGACCTGGTGCGTCAGGATGATTTGATATGGGCTCAGGTGTTTTGGTTCACATCTGTAGAATCAGAGATTGGAGAAAATGACTTTCCAATAGAAGGAATTTTACAGACAAACTGATTGAGACAGACAGGTGATAGTTAAGGTCCATGTCAGGCACAATGATGGACGACTAGCCACAACAGTCAGAAACAGTTGTGATTTTGGTTGTGTGCTGCTATTCAGTTAAACATCAGGCACATTATTAATTGATTAATTATGCAGATGCTTATTCATGTGCTTCTGAAAACTCTGAATGATACATAAGTCAGGGTTTGTTTTTATCACGCAAGGTAAATTTGCAGTATAAGTATAATGCATTCAGATATTTTGGTCCTCTTCCTACACAGATGATTTTAACCTCTTGTACTTTTGTTGCTAAAAAGTTAGAACTTTATTTTTTAACAAATTCATGTTAAAATGTTTTTCAACCTAATATAAAATTAACAGGTATTTTAAGTTGCACACACAAAAAAAGTTTTCTGTAATTGAAATAAACTGAGATAAAATATAAATACTAAAAAATAGAAATGTTATATAAAAAATGAAGTGCTACACATATAGAAAAACTACAGTATATAAATATTTTTTTATTAATGACAAGCACATAATTACTAAAACTAAAAATGAAAACTGAACATATTTAATATATGAATAAATAATGTAATAATATACAAATAATGATAAATGCTGAATCCTGGGATATTTTAGATTGATGCTTCAGAACAGCCTTTGTAATGAGACACACTTATTTTATAACACACATTTCTGGAATAATTAAAAAGGCAAGATAAAAAAGTAATAATGACAATCCAAGCACTTCCCCTAAAAATGCAGTTAGTAATGAAATGTAATCAGTAACCGTGATAAGAAAGACGGGGAAAAAAGATAAGACATTGTCCTACTTTTGCTGTTGTCTTTCCGTGGCTTTAGCATTAAGCTCTGAGCATGTCGGCTGAGTGACAGAAAGCAAATTGCTCTGAAATAAAAGAAAAGCAATGTAGGATTTTATTCAAGAGACAAAGGGTCACATACTTTTTTTCAGCTGCTCCATAGTTTTGTTTGATAACTACAGATGTACCCTAACGTGATTAAGCTCATTATTTTTTATTGTAGAACAGTGCAATTCATTGAAGAATTTGATAAATGATACCCTATTGATGTACAGTATTATTAAAACTCTGGAATGAGCTCCATTGTTGTAAGTTCTACTTGTATTCACTGTACTGTCACACACGTTCCATCTTTTCTAACAAGTTTTCTTGTTTTTTTGATAAAGCCCAACAACAGCCACAATGAAAGCATATGTACACTGACAGCTAAGCTGTAGGTGTTAAAATAGTCCAGGACATTGTTCATTCTAGAATGTCAGTTCTATATGTTTCCTTTATCATGCCAGACTGTCTGAGAGTTGTCAGTTCATTTGTAAAAAGAATTCAAACCATGATGACAAGCCTCCCAGGAGAGTTAATGTAAGCCCTTACTCTACACCTCCAGTGTTAAAAGCTCTTGACTCTCTACTTTTGATCTATGATAATAATATTTCAAATCTGCCACAGCAGTTCAACACTTATGTGACTCTTGAGTGCTGTCTTATTGGCTCAGTTAAGTTGTAAACTACGAGATCAGATATTTATAGCAAGCTTAGTTTTGTTAGTTGAGCCCTTTTAGTTTGGTCTAACATACTAAAACTCTACCAAACTAAAATAGTGAAATGGTTTTATTGTGTGCACAAAGTGTTTTGAAAGCAAAAGTGACTCATATGAGATGCTTGTTCGCTCAAATTCACTGCAGTCAAGGTTTTTAGTTCTTGTTTATTGTGCTGTAATTGGGCGACGCCAATTGTAGTTGACAACTTTCATATAACCAAACGTCATGATTGTAGCGCTTGCATATTGCCTTGTCATTCAAGGCACTCAAGGAACGTTGTTGCAGATAATGGCAATTCATGGTTAACCAGTGAGATGTTGTTGAACCTGCCATTCATGCTGTCTGCAATCTGCCAATTCTCGTTATGTATTGAGAATAAACACGTAATTTTACTGTGTTTAGAAAGGATTCTGGCTTCTGACTCTGACTCCATCCTGAGAACTACCTGCAGTGAACAACACACAGTTATATGCTGGTGTTATTTTTTGTGAACTATTCTTTTAATGCTTAGTTTTCTACCTCATACCTTTCCCTCAGTAGGCCATGTGTCCTTAGCAAAATCAGATTCAGTCAATTCAGTCAACGGTGACAGTCGTCTAAAGTCTGTGGTTCACAGGAAATGCTGCAACCCTCTTAGATGCGTTAATTTCACCCCTCCACACAAATGTGTGCCATATCCTTGTGAGGATTAGGTTAAACTCATCAAAATGTCATGCTTCTGAAGGTTCCTTGAAATTCAGAATCAAACTGGCTCAGATGAAAACCATCTGTATTTGCTGAGAAGTGAATCAAGTTTACACAAGATTAGCGTTTAAAAGCATTCTCAGCCAACTATGGTTGCAAGTTCTGTCGTTACTTACCAACATAGTTCAATGAGTCGGTGTTTCCCGAAACCATAGTCCAAATGAGCATTCACAATCAGCGTCGCAAATTTACAAGGTTGGAAGTACAGCTCTCGACATGTGGTTAGAAGCATAGTTTCTTGTTAGTAAGACATATGGGCTTAAATAAATCCTGCTCTTGGGCACAATAAGCAAGCTAACATGCAGTACAATCTCTTCCTCTCTGTCTAAACATAAATGCATTTTAATAAATGCGTCTCCTCAATAAGCGCTGTTTGTGTTTTTATTTGTTTTCACAATTTCATGTGAATGGGGATTGGTTGGACAATATTGTTGCCTATACATGAAACTTTTCAAAAACGCAAAGGAAAAACATTTCTGTTTTTAGAACATTGTTGCCTTATAAATGTACCTTTAATATATTTTAACAATGTAATTTATTCCTGGGATGGCAAAACTGGATTTTCAGCAGCCATTAATCCAATGGTCTTCAGTGTCATATAATCACTCTACTGTAGTTTACCGATTGAATCAGCTGTTTCCAATAACATGAATGATGCATTAGTTTCAGACCCCAGAAATTCCCATTAGAAAACTGAATGGAGACTCTGCATCCCCCTTCTCCCACCTCTGCTGATGAGTTCCCACAATGCTTTGCAACGACACCCAGAGCACCACCTCCCTGTTCATTAACTAGACACAGGGAACTAAACAAAACATCAAAGACAGAGGAAAAGTCACACATCCTTAAACTAATCCTCATTCTACTCCGTTCTCAGCAGTCTTCTCCAGACTCTGGGCATGATGCTCCGTTAGGGAACTCAGCTTCTTCACCTCTCCACTATTGCTCTGGGCAGATCCCTTTCTGCCTGCCTCATTACTTCTGCACAGTTTTCTTACTTTATTTCAGTCCAAGGGACAATTTACAGCTCACTGGAAGAGGGGACTGAAGGGAACATATGTTAACAATAATGGTGTAAAACATGTAAGAGATATTTTAAATCACCAGTACAGCAAATAAATGTCAGATAGGTCAGGTCAAAGATGCATGCATAAACTTCAGGAGGTCTATAATTGGTCATATAGATGTGAAATTTGACATTACACGTGACTCCATCATGATTTGCATCAATGTAGCTATATTTTACACAGTCAAATCTCTGGAGCGAGGTGTATAATGCTTCCTCAGAGGGAACCAGCCCCCTCAAGCTTTCATGCACAGTATGTGGTACGGAACGCATTAATTATCTGATAAATCCAAGGTTTTTGCATTTATTTATGTCTTTATCCAGACATTATTTTTCTAGCTAAAATTGTGACAGCTTAATAAAGGGATTTTTCATGCAGGCCAACCCCACCGAGCACACAGCAGGCCACGCGCTGAAGTTGTGAAGGCCATTAATGTAAATCAGCCATTTTAATTTTGTCACACTGGAAAAGTGCAAGAGGCAGGAGGAAAACCAATAGGAAAGCCATGATTCTTCTGATCACATTATCAAATTCTGCAGAATTTTCTCAGAGCGGCATTGTTGTGCTGGATTAGTCACATTGTGAAAAGAAGAAAGAAAGAAAGAAAGAAAGAAGAAAACTAGTCACAAAGTAAATGTGAAAGTGCAGTTAAGAATGGAGAGAAAACCCAAATGCTAGAACTCATGATTATTCGCAGTAATTTAATGAGATGTAAATAACATCATGTAGTCAGTTATGACATGTTCACAAGTATGAAGGTCAAAAGGGGTTTTCTGAGAACTACAAAAACAAGTAATTATGATTTTTTCTGTGATAGCCTGCCATTTGTTGCCCTTCAAAAAATATGCATGAAAACCATGTAATTTACTCACATTTATGTTGTTCCAAACCTATACAGTTTTCTTTATTCTGTGGAACATAAAAGCAGCTATTGTATTACTATTATAGTATTTATTTATCTATCTATCCATCCATCCATCCAAATTCATAACTGAAGTTTCACTTTTGGGTGGACTATCACTTTAAGACCAATGAGTATTAATCATGTATTGTCAGTAATCATTAATATTAACCATTTAGTCCCAACACAAATGGATGAAGTAAACTACTACAATTTTAAAAGGTTTTTACATGTTGAAATTGTTGAATAAAGTTATTTTAATTAATTGAGGAAACCACAAAATGAAATAAAGGTCTTCTATAAAGGTATTCAAAAAGAGTAACTTGCTTGATGGCCAACAAGTTACAATACAAAAATACATTAACATTAGTGGTTTATATATATATATATATATATATATATATATATATATATATATATATATATATTAGGCTTAGGTTTAGGCATAAATAGTTTAATCCAAAACTACACAGATTGCAAAAGGACCACCCATTTTTCACTGGAACAGATTCTCAGCCCTCCAACATGTATCCCATTTTGGGGACAAAGAGTGTTTTGGTACAGCAAGTACATCAGGCAGACTCCACAGGGCTCTGGGAATGCAAGATTTGTCACCCTGTGGGCGGCTCGCGCTGTGTGAAAGGTTTGCTGAGGCAGACTCTCAGGAGACACTGTGTGACGGCAAGCTGTCATTCCATTGGTTGGCAGGTGAAAGGGGAGGCTTATTCCCAGCCAGCCTATGATTGATGTGTTATCTCTCGCTCCATTGGCCACTTGCATTTTTAAATGGAAATGTAGAACTGAAGTTGGGAGCAGTAGAAAGTTTAGTGCTGGGAAAAGAGCGGTACTGGAGAAATGTGAACTGTGCTGGAACAAAATGAATTTTAAAGTTCATTCACATGTAGTCAGGCATAGATTATAATTTCTAGATAGATTATGATTTCTGACCGCTGTTATTGTGTTCACAAACTGGGCCTGATTCAGTTGCATTCCAAAAAACACTTCTCAGCTTAAAAGCATCAAGACTACACCATATGATTCTGACAGGAAATATTCCAGAGCATGATGATTAATGTTTCTAATAATGAATGGACTCTACAGCAATTTAAATGAGCAGATAAGTATGTAGCATAGAGCATATCTTAGAATGTAGAAGCAGATGAAAATGTAGCATAGATTTGATAAGTGAGACTGAGAATGAATGTAACACCATCAGTTTTACCATGTATAAAGTTGTAGATTTTAAACTAAAATAATAGTACAGTTTCAGATAAATACTGCAACCCGACAAAAACAGTTGTGCCAAAAGTGTTGCAATTATCCCCAGTCTCCCCTATTTGTGTGAATTTTCAATATAATTCATACAACACTGATACAAATAGAAGCATTAGCAGTAATACAAATTCTGCATTTTCTTTTTTAAATAATAATGTGCCATGCAAGACAACTCCACCATCCATATGAACAAATGCTCATTAAGTTTGCTGAAACTACAAAAATATCAGTTATCACAGAGTGTCTGAATAAATTTGCATATGCTCATTGCTGCCATTGATGTCATGGTGCTGTGAACAGGTTTTCTCATTCACGCAGTGTCTCTTCTGTTGCCTTAATTACAACGATGGGCTCACATTCACGTTTACTTCACATCTACACTATAGGAATGAGCTCGCTCAAGTTGACAATCTGAAAAAGCCCCAGAGTACGCTTAGCTTCTGCCCTTTTCATGTTGAGTCGATTGTTTTTAGGATGTGGTGACATACTGCGAGGTTTTAAGCTTAACAAACAGTGAAGGCTGGGAGTTTGTTCCACTGCTAGGAACACAGAGAATCCATAATTTGGATGAGTGAGTTTGTTCCCTCAAATGTGAGTACACGGGCGGCAGATTAGAGTGGTCAGGCAAGGCTGTAGGTATGTAAGTGATGGGGTGTGAATGGAAAGCCCTAAGCAGTCATGCAGTCTGAACTGTTTCCATTCTTTGAAACTGCCAAAATAACAACTTCCTCAATGCTACCAGAAAATCCTGTGATATGGACCAGCAGATTTGTGGGAGGGAAGATAGAAGAGAGCACTACTGGCCGGACTAGAAGATGTTAAGGTGGAAGAGAAATGTTTTTCATTTGCAAAATTAATAAAGCTTCCTGTTTAGGGTAACCAAAAGCCTCAAAGCACAATGAAATTTAAACCTCAAAACAAACAACATTTTAGAATTTTGAAAAATGTAAAACAAAGGAATATTATGACATAATATGAAAAGGAAATATTTAAGACCACATACACATTGACAACCGCATTCAACAACTGAATTACCATTAACTCCCTAAATGTTCAGATAGTGACAACTGTATTTAACAAAAATTCTACACAGTGTGTACGACAACCAAACTGAACAATGATGTATTTGGACATTTATGTGACTTTTGTATCTGCGGTGCAACAATTCACAATGTCTTGACTCATATGTGTTGCCAGATCTTGGTAGAAAAAAAGGTTAATAAAAACAAGCACATAATAAACTTAAATTCAGCTGCTTTATCTTGGAAATAGGCCACATACCAAAATATCATGACTTGCATCTGCCTGCTTTATTAACTCCATAAACGGGATTGCTTTATGAGCTAACCCCAAACAACAAGCCCAAAGATGCTTATGATAAATGGACATTGCAACCCCAAAGCAGCCTTCCAAACATAAACAAAACAACACACCTGTTGATGGTGGTTTAGTTAAAATTGCATAAAAAATTACATAGCAAGTCTTTGGGTGCTGTAATATTACTTTGGTCAAAATGTTGCTGTGGTTACCATGGTTACCAATCATTAAAATTTCTATTCCTGCACACACAATGATAATTTAGGGGTTCCACTCTGGCATTTAAATGTGGCTATGACTCCTGAAACTTTACATTGTGTATTTGGCCTAAGACTCTTCAATATTTATAGGTTACTAATCAAATAACCAAATTCAATTTGTAAAATTTTATTTCTTCATTAATTGAAGACAGTAATAGTCGTGGTAAATATTCTGATGAATCAAACTTAATATAAAAGGGGTCATCGGATGTCATCGGATGAGCTCTGCTGACCCCACCCCTCTCTTCTGTGGGGTGACGAGCGGTACTGTTTACATTAGCCGCGAAACTGGCTAACTAGCACATTATTAGGAAAGACGATTTGCAAAGATTCATAAAAACCCTTATACTCACTTCTTCTGTAGATGAAGCTGGATCACTAATGATTTGAGTGAACACGCATCTAGGCAGATCGGGATCGGCGCATTCCCTTCAAAATGAAAGTAACGTTAATCCTCTGTGTCTTCAGTGGCTCAGATGTCGGGAGTAAATGACGACTGTTATTTTCATTATTACATCCAACAACAAAACATTTCAATGCTTAATCAGAGACATTCTGGTCTTCCCCTGCACCGGAGTCAACAGCTCTCAGTTCACTCAGGGCGTGTCTAAGGTAAAACGGCCTTGTCAATCAACTATCAAGGGGTGGCCTGTGCAGAAATATGTCATTCTGACAGGAATCTCAGAACAGCCTGATTTGAGAAAGGAGATTTTAAAATAGGGATTTAAAAAAAAAAAAAAAAACACTGGGTGGATTTTTATCATTATAGGATGGATGTGTACACATACTTCCATTTATGTAAATTGATTTTTTCATCCGATGACCCCTTTAAAATAACTTGTAATTAGAAAATATATAATTTTTAAATTAATGTTCTCAGACCCCATTGTATTTTAAGAAAACTGCATCTTTTGCATAAGCAGACAGGTTGAAATGCTGAACCAACATGTATTATTTGTGCTTTGACTGTGATGCATTGCTCCTCTTAATAGAAACCTGAAGCCTGTCACTGGTCCCTGTATAATGAATGCGCTAATTAGAGACAACAGACATGGCTCGGACACATCTCTTCTACTTGGTGTGCCACTGAAGCACGACTAGCAGGCTTTGTTTCATTACACCCATAATGAGGAGCCAACGCTAACAACTGAACCGCGGCCTGTTTGTTTAACATATACATGCTCATAATCACCTTTCGAAAATGTTCAGAAACACATGGCCTACTATAATTTACAAAAAAAAAAAAAAAAAATGCAACAACCACTGCATTTTTGTTTGGTTGGAGGCTACAAAGGCGGTAATTATCCATTTCTGTGTTTATACAATATCATATAGTGTTTATGCTGTTATAAAAGCAGGTTTCATTTCCATTGCCTGATAGTACTGGATAATCTAATCTTTGCAAATTGTGGATGTGATTTTCTTCATTACTCTCCATTAAACGGTTTTTATTGAAATATATGCATATATAGTTACTGTGCTTGTGCATGTGTTTAACGTACATATGCAATTTATATATTTGCATATGAAAAACTGTTTTGCATAAAACGGAGGATAATTTTATGTAAGGGATAATGTACATTTAGCCGGTCAGCAGGGAAAAATAAACCTTGATTGGATGTCTTGTGGTCTTGTATCATCCTTAAGGGACTAATTTTGTAATAATGAGTGTAGGCCTACATTGTCCCAGAAATGACACGACTTCTTGTCAAATAAGTAAATAAATCATTACAGCAAAAATAAACCAATTAGTATATAAAATGCTGATTCACGCTGATAATATTATGCTGGAAGAAAAGAGACCATGTTGATAAGTTATCTTCATTGTTTCACCACTCTAAACTAGCATTATTTATGTCTGTTTCTATAAAACAAAACTTCCTTTGAATAGCAGCAGGAAAGACTTCAGAGCTTTACCTTCTGAAGGACTCTCTTCCTCCCGCCCTAGCAGGATTATTCATGAGCGTGTCTCCTGGTTTGTAATTGCTTAAATTGTGCTCTTCCATTAGAGGAACTAATTAGCGTTTATCGTTTGTGTGGTAGCCCCGCTCACTGTCTCTCCCTTGTTCCCCTCCTCGTTTGTTTTGATTTTTGTGGCCTGACTGTTGCTGTCAACCCAGACATCTGAATGTGGGGGGCTTTGGCTGGGCAATTCATTAATGATGTTACACATCAAGTATTAAAAGAGTTATTTTTTTTTTTTTTTTTTTTTGAGGTGGTGTGCCATTTTTGTTCTCTCTTGCTCTGTATTGTCTTTGTCAATATATTGCTTGTTTTATTTTCATATCATTGAGCATAAGCCTGTCAATGGCAATATGTTTTGCAGTCAAGCTGTCAATCTTGCTTGCATGTTCATTAATGGAAAATCATAGCATTTATTTCTGTTTAAGCACTCTACACAGCACTTCTACATCCTGTTGACTTCATGCCTTATTTTTATTCTTAGTGCCCTAGTGTAAATTTGAGAAAATGTATATTTACATATGCACACAGTATGTTTACTCTTATTGTAAGTATATTTTTATATTGCTAAACCATGTTGAACTCATTTCATGAGTTGATGCTCATGAAAAACCCAAAAGGATCAATTGAAAAGTCGATACAATGTATAAGTGCTCTGTATTAAAGGGACAGAAATCAATGCTATGGTTTTGTATTAATAGACCTAACATGCAAGCAAGATGGTGACAATTCAAAGGGGAAACATTAATCTGTTACCTCCCCCATGTCAGTTTTTCAACACCGCCGAGTCTCATATTCAAACCTCAACTACAACTATTTATTTTCCATAAAGCCTCTTGTGTCTGAAACTGTATGCTGTAAAATGGTTGTCTTTATGAGAGCTGTGTTCCCTTGAGGGTCTGTGAACACATGTAGTCAACCTCGCTGGACTGCTGCTGATGAAAGCTCTGATAGCATCTCACCTTTAAGGGGATGAAATGGTGGCTGCAGAAGGCCTTGTATTGCTTCACTTTCAAAAGGTACTTTGAATATCAATGCAGGATCAAACAGATGACCCAATCACGCAAAGCCAACAGAGAAGTGGTGCACAGGGGGAAGAGGGGCTCTCAAGCTCCCGGGCAAACGGAATCTGTCAAACAAACCTGACCTTCAGATAGCTCAAAGGGAGGGAGAACAAAGTTGTAGATAGCTTTAGTCGAGAATGCGTTTGAGAGATTTAACAGCCACCAGCTATAATAAGAGTGCTCTCCAAGTGCATAGTAATGGGCCCGCCTGATTCAAAGGTTTCTTGGCTGATTAATTCAACTTTAAAGATGAGGCGCTAGATAACAAATAATTGTCTTCATGTCTTCTTTTATGATGATTTCTTCTTCAACAGATGAGGGAGATTAATCCAAAATCATATACTCGTCAACACTCCGTAGACCCTCTCAACTCTTTTTGAAGTATACATCAGGGGTTTTCAAAACAGGGTCTGATCCCACAAGGGTCCACATGCACAGGTGTCTGTGAGTGAAATTATTGATAATATTCTGAAGAATAATAATCATCAAAGACCCTAGTTTTTAATGATATATTTTTAAGGTTTAAAAATATATCATTAAAACATAAATATATGCTATCATAAATCATTTCTAAAATATTCCAAAGATGATCATATAATATAATATAATATAATATGTTAACATAATGATTATATAAAAGCCGAATGTTTAATGTTGTAAAATATATACATATACACCTTCACAAGGGGATTATCATATTTGGGAATCTTGGACATCAAATATTTTAATTTCCTTCTGATTTCCAAAAAGTATATGGAAATCATGAGATTCTGATGTTAACAGTAAGATATAAAATACCTTATTTTATAGGTAATATATATCCTATCATAAATAGTTTCTAAAATATTCAATTTATTATAATACAATTGTAATATAATATAATTATCATGTCATTTATCATATATCATATACTTATATGCAAGCCGATTATTTTAGTAAATAACATTTTGTCAATATAATATCACTCTTGTGATGAGAGGAGATCCAACTGCACACTCACTTGGAAAAACAAACTTCTTTATTTAACCAGCGTTTCGGCGGAAAGCCTTTGTCAAGGTATATCTTGTGCTTGTTTTGGTGTGCTTGTTTATTTTATCAACAATATAATATCACTCCTAATATTTTCCCACACAGTATAAATGTTGCTTTATGAGTAAAAACAAAAATATTTAGCTGCCTTTATATTTTAGGAACGCTGACTTCCACAAGGGCAAACCCCTCGTAAATATAATAATGAATAATTTCTTACGGGCCTCATGCTGATTCATGGTATTTTCTAACGTCATCCATAATGCAAGTGACAAAACCTGGCCTCTCATGTCTGTACATATTACATCTTGACACAGGCTTTGAATTTAAATCTGACTGAGCTCCACACTTGCTCTACATGTAGTGCTACACCGACGCGCTACTACTGCTCTCCACCCAGGATCCACATGTCAGAGGCTCCTCTCAACAGATGCTCTCATATCCAGGACCTTTGCCAACACCACACGATCTATACAAGCCACCCCTGCAGCCATCTGTGACCAGACTAAGATATTAAGTGACTGAAAAGAGGAGAGAAAGGGCCAATCTGGTGAGAGGTGAATGAAAACTAAAATATTTATTGGAGAAATCGAATCAGCCTTGGCTCTTCTCTCTTCCTTATTATTCAATAATGCATAATCCACAGTCTATTACTTCCTTGAGGGAGGGTGATGTCAATGCAGGCCATGCCCCCCTGAGCTGCAGTTGCCTGCTACACTCCAGCGAGCTCTTGTATCTGTGTCTGATAATACCTAATGCAATTATGTGATGGAACAGAGGCACACTTGTCTGTAAGAGGACACAGGAAACATTCCACAGAGGAGAGCGTGTGTGAGGAGGACGGCTTTAAATTGAAATCTTTATCATATTAAACTGACTCTATAATTGCTAAATTCAATAGTCGCTACGCAAGTTAAATGAATAGTTTAGAAAATTCGGTCAGCATTTACTCACCCTTGTGTGCTTTCCTTTTGGGAAATAATGGACCCAAATGGAAACCTGGTTTGTCAATCTCCAAAATGAGAAGAAAAAAAAAAAACATGATAAAAAAGCAATAAATATACAATAAAAAAATCACCCTCTCAAAATTGGAGAGTATATAAAACAGTGAAACTGTATGAAACAATTAATTGTAACGGTGCTTGAGAATGCAATATGGTTTAGGAAAAAAAAATATATATATATATATTAGTATTGTAATTGTACTGTTGTTAGGTAAAATAATTAGTATTATTAAATACTAGTGCTTTCAAACGATGAATCACGATTAATCACATCCAAAATAAAAGTTTTTGTTTACATAATAAATATACACAGTATACACACATATATTATGTATATATAAATACACACACATGCATGTATTTAATAAAAATGTTAAGTTTATATATTAAATATATTTATATATGATATCAATTATAGGAATATAAATATATACATGTAAATATTTTCAAAATATATGCTGTAATTGTGTGTATTCATATATGCATAATAAATAGACACAGTATACACACATATATTATGTAAACAAAACTTTTATTTTGGATGCAAGTAATCGCGATTAATCGTTTGACAGCACTATTAAATACTTTACAGTTTACTAGTGTTGTAGGGATATTTCTTTATTGATTTGTTTACTTTTTATAAAAATTATAAAAAAAAATGTATAAATATTAAAATATAAAATTATTATTAATATTATTATTATTAAATATAATAATAATTGCATTTCGATGTGGCTGGTAAAAACTTTTTCAAGTCACCTTTGGCAGATATGGCAAAATTTTAGTTTTAGGCCCTGTGTATAACTTCAATATGATTTTCAATTACAATAAATTAATAAGCAATAAACTAAAATAAATACTAAACTCACTAAAATAAGTACTTTACTCACACTTGTGTGGTGTGACATTATTGTCAGATCCAATATAGTCGGCACAGCATTGTCTTTTAATTTCGGTCTTTCTGAAAATGCTGCGTTGAATTGTGCCATGTTTGTAAACTAATCCGCTGTAAAATGAAGTAAACAAAGGACCGAGTTCTTACTGACACAGTCTGGAATTTCATTAAAAATACATTTCATCCACTCTTGCCTAATGTTGGGATCAGAAGGAAGGCAATGCAAAGATTGTGTTTTTCCACAATTTGTCTTCAGAGCATCTTTATCATTTGGTTTCAGCATAGACCTGTGTTTGCCTCTCTCGTTATTTATACTACATGTGCAAATCGATGGGTGGGGCCAAACAGGCAGTGATGTAGAAGCAGGCGTTGATCTTCTTCTGTGGAGGGCTCATTCCAAACGAGTCGTTTAGGCAGATTGGCTTCAGTATAAGTTGTTTTTAGACTAGAAAGTTTTGAGTTCTGAGTTCTGTTTTTATAGTAGTACAATGATCTTTTGTGTCAAAAGATCAAGGAAAATTTGATTTCTCAGTTCATGACCCCTTTAATGAATCAGCAAGTTGTTGACTCATGAATAGCTGCAATCAGATCAGTCCAATACACTAATGATTTCTTCACTGTGATTTGTCAACTGATTCAAGTTTATTAAAATTAATAGGCTCAAAAGAATGAATCATTCACAAATCAGACATCACTCTCATGTCTTGAATCTTGAATTTCGAAATTATATGTAACAATATGTGTTTATGAAATGTACTAGATTAAAATTAGGTATCACGCTCTGAATTGTGGTGAAGTAAAAGTTTTCTAAATGAAAATACTCTGTTAAAGTACAGATATGTGAAAAAATTGAAGAACAGTAACAAAGAAAAAAACATTTTTGTCCAACACATCATATTTTGATATCATTTTAATATGGACGTCATATGGACAACTTTCATAATACTTTTGCTGTTGCTTGACAGACTCATACTTGTATCGTATGCAAAAAATGCAACCAAGACATTTGTCATAAATTTTGTCCCACAGAGGAAATTAAGACATCAGGTTTGGTCCAACAAGAGGGTTAGTAAATGATGACCATTTTCATTTTCATTCTCTTAAAAGTGGTACAATGTCATTTTTCACTTTTATCTAACGTCTAATGAGCAAATGTATAAAGACAAAAAGCCGAATTATCAAAATCTCACAAGCCGTGGGAGCATTGCCATGCAGTGACATGCAATCCATTAAAAATATGATCAAATTAGCACTGCTGTGTAGCTAGGCAGGTGGTCGGTGCTGATATTACCCCAGTAGGCCATCAATCTCGCTATGCAAACGTAGGCATTCCCAAAAGAATCTGAGAGCACCTGCTGTGTGAGAATGTTCAACCTGCACACAAAAGCCTGTAGAGGAATAACAAATCAATATAGTAACCTATTAAACTTTTTCTGAAAGCAGGTATTTGGTTGGAGAAAAATGCTCCCTGTCAGGAGTGTTTGCATCTTTGCAGGTTCCATTTGTACTGGCTCCCAAAATAAAGAAATTGCTGCCTCCCATTTTCCTTCAGCTGAGAAGAAAAAAAGAACAGTCGATATTTGCTCTTGGGGACCTGGGAGATGATGCAGGCATAAATCACCCAGCGTGCACCTGTCCAAGGCGTCAGGCACAAAGTCATGTGTCATTGCATTTAGGATCGTGCTGTGGCTCCCCTGTGGTGGTGAATCAAAGCACCTTGGTGCCCTGAGAACCTGCCCCACACCACAGCCACAAGGATTGTATTCACACACTCTTTTTGTACACCAAAAAGAGGCAGATGTCCAAATTTTAAGATGTCATTCAATTTGGTGATTAACCGTATGTTGTTCACTCACTAGCTGATTAATTTGATTCAGCAGGTAATAAAGTCCCCAGACGGCTGTCTGTTTGCTATTAAACCAAACGACAGGTGAAAGGACATGCAAAGGAACAAATATAAGTGGAAATACCACAGAAATACACTTTTTATGCTTGTCTAAGATACAAAACTCAATACTCACAAAAGGAGGTTGTGCATCGCTTGTCATCTCATTGCTGTGTTTGAAGTGCCAGGGGCTAGTAAGAAATCATTATGAGAAAATGGAGTTGTGTGAGACAAGAAGAGATCGATGTTTTCCCTCCATCCACAGTTCTCTGACTATCACAAACTACAAGTTTAGCATTCCCCAGAGTGAACAGTAGCCAGTTTTTCAATTTTTATTCTAGTTTTTTGTATATCTGGAGCAACACTTGCAGTTCTTTTGATTCCTCTTTGCTAACAAGTTCATTAGTTCTAAGATTTTGTTGGCTGTAAGCTGGTCATACCGGAATAAATGACAGTAAAGCTGTCTGCGTGTTACGAATCCTGGCCATGCACTTCAGTTTACTCACCACCAGAGGTCACCCGCTCACCACGTGGACTTTTACACTACACAGCACACTGGACTCAATTTCCCACAATCCATTGCACTGACAACTTGCACAGCTGTTCACTATTTCGCCCACACCTGATCACCATTTCACAATCACCATCACTCTATTTAAGCCTGGGACTTGCTCTTGCTCACCGCCGAGTATTGTTAGCCTGTCTACTCTACGAAGCGTTTTCCGGTCATAGTTTTCCTGTTTGTTTTCCTGGTTCTGATTCCTGCCTGGTTTCCTGGTTTATTCTCTCTGCCTTGCCCCCTGGATATTGTACGCTAATCGTCGACCCACGCTTGCTCCACGGATTGCTGTGTCTTGCCCTTGCCATACCTGTCTGCTGTTGATTGACCCTGCCTGTCCTGACCATGATTTACAATAAAGCTTTGCACATGGATCCGCACGTCTCACGTCTCGTCAGCCCCGTAACACTGCGTCTACCACAGAAGCAACAAAAAATCCTATGGTTCTCATCCTTCACACTGATGCACTTTTCTTGGCTTTTATTCATCCAAAGCAACTGACAGTGCATGCAAAATATTTTTTTCAGTTCACTAGGAGTCAAATCCAGGATTTTGGAATAGCTAACATTATGCTTTTTCTGGATACATCTAAATATGAATATACACATCACGGTCAGTAGAAAACTATTTCAGAAATATATATTTCCTCTTCAGGAACTCGAGCTGCGTCAGGAGACGCTTTGGGGAACGCCTACAGCGTAACCGGCTCTGAATACCAATGAAATCTGTCCAATGGATGGGAGGGACGTCAAGGGCGAGGTGACGTAATGACCAGCTGGTATAAAAGCACGTGCGGTAAAACCGGCGTCAGGTTTCTGTCATTCAGCTAGCACTCTGTGTTTCTGTCAGTCTTATTTACTGTTGTCTGTCTTTAGCTATGTCTAAGAAGAGCCAGTTTAAGGCTTGGAATATGGGAGAAGCGCAATACAAGCTGTGTGTTCCTCCCTGCAAACGTTTTTTTTTGTGTGCGGGGGATACACACAGCTTGTGTGTGTTTGGCGTTCCCTGCGGCGCTGCCCCGCTTCCGCTGAGGCGTAGCGAGGACGGCGCTCGTGGGGTTCGCATCGGGATCTGATGGAGGGATCGGAGACGAGCGAGTCTCTATCTCCATCCTCACCTGTCAGATCCCATGACCGCTCCTCGAGTTCGGAAGCCCGCCTTGCGGTTACTTCCCCTTGGGCAGCGGCATCTGCGTTTCTCATGTCTTCCTCCGAGGAGGTTGACATGGGAAGCGTCGAGCATGTTGCACCCACTCTGTCACCCCAATATGAGGAGCTTGTGGAGTGTCTTGTCGAACCGCAGAGAGGGTTATACGAGCGTTTTCTGCGGTTTCACCTCCACATCGGAGCCTGCCTTTTTTTCCCCTGACCTCCACACTGAGGTGTCGAGGTCGTAGGGAAAACAATTCGGGGTACGCGGCAACAGGTCGGGTTGGCTTATGTCTGCACACCATGGTGGTGTTGCGGGTATGCCAGGCTGACCTGCTCAAGGAGTTGGATGAGGACGAGGGATTTAGTATGGAGGACATCCGTGAACTCCACAAAACCGCTGATTTGTCTCTCCGTGCCGCCAGGGAGGCCGTCAAGGCAATCTGTGGCAGCCCTGGTGGCGGCGGAGAGGCATCTTTGGTTGACCCTGTCGGATTTAAAGAAAAACTGCGACAGGGTCTTCCTTCTGGACGCCCCTGCCGTGTGCTGGCTCCTCGTATTAGACAAGCTCGCCCCTGCTGAGCGGGTCGGGGCGGAAAGAAAGGTGCGCGGTCAAGGACCTCCCAGCCAAGCAGGCCAAGAAGCCCTGATGTGAGTGGGATCAGGGCTTATGAGCACACAGCGATCGTCACCCCCCAGCGCCCTCAGGAGATCGTTCTGCCAACCCTGCCACCTATGGTGCTTCAGGGCGCAGTGGTCTCCAGCGAGCGCATATCTCACTCTTCCGCAGGTATCGTAGCGGAGCTGAGATGCTCGCCACCCCTTCGGGGGTCTCTGGAGCAGCTAGTTCGGCCGTTCCCTGCCGGTTACACCAGAGGCCAGTCTCGAGAGACTGGTTCCCTTAGTAGACTATTTCGCGGCATGGAAACTACTGCCAAATGTGTCTCGATGGGTCCTTCGCACTGTAGAGAGAGGCTACAGAATCCAGTTCGATTCTCGTCCGCCTCAATTCAACGGGGTGAATTCCACGTTAGTGGGCCCCGAGCAGGCTCTGGTAATAGAACAAGAGGTAGATACTCTCTTAAGGAAGGAAGCCATCGAGGTGGGTCCTCCTTACGAAGAGAGTCCGGGTTCTACACCCGGTACTTCATAGTTCCAAGGAGGATGGAGGATTGCGTCCCATTTTAGATCTGCATCAATTGAACCGCTCAGTCTGCAAGACTGAAGTTCAAGATGCTCAGGTAAGTATCTCAGATCAAGTCTGAGGACTGGTTTGACATGTAGATCTAAAAGACGCATACTTCCATGTCTCCATCCTTCCCACTCACAGGAAGTTCCTGAGGTTTGCTTTCGGGGGCAAAGCTTACCAATATCGGGTACTTCCCTTCGGCCTAGCACTCTCACCCCGCACTTTTACGAGTGTGTGGGCACCGCGTTAGCTCCGCTGCGGCTACGGGGCGTCCGCATACTCAATTACATCGACTATTGTTTGATTCTCGCTCAATCAGAGCGAGGGTGGCTCAACATTGAGGTGTTGTTCTCGCTCACTTAAAAGTGTTGGGGTTAAGACTGAACCCCAAGAAAAGTGTGCTTTCTCCATTACAGAGAACCACTTATCTGAGGGTGGTGGGGATTCGACCACGGTGCAGGCACGTATGTCTCCTGCTCGGATCGAGCCAATCCTCACGAAAGTCAGGAGGGTGAAAGAAGGCCAGTCACTCACTGTCAAGCAGTTTTGGATACTGCTGGGTCTGGTGGCAGCTGCGTCCAACGTGATGCCTATTGGCCTGCTGTACATGAGACCCCTACAGTGGTGGCTCAAGACCAAGGGGTTCTCCCCGAGGGGGAACCCGCTTCGCATGATCAAGGTCACGCTGCGATGCCTACATGCCTTAGACATGTGGAGACAACCTTGGCTCTTGTCCCAGGGGGGAGCTCCGTGTCGCCGCGTACGCTAGCGACGGACGCATCCTTCACCGGTTGGGGAGCAGTCATGAGTAGCCACCCTGCCCACGGTCTGTGGAGTGGTCATCATCTCACCTGGCACGTGCTCAGGCTCGAGATGCCTGGCTCCTCTCACAGGCAGGGGGCACCTTGTGCATCCCCGCCAGGAGTTGTGGAAGCTGTGGGTGTGGCCCCTGAGGGGCCCCCCTCGCCGATGGGAGTCAGAGCTCATTCCACGAGGAGTGTGGCGGCCTCCAGGCCTTTCTCGCAGGTGTCCCTATCCAGGACATCTGCAACGCTGCGGGATGGTCTACGTCCCTGACCTTTGTCAGGTTTTCTGGCCTAGACATGCGAGCCACTCCAGGTTTTTCCGTTCTCTCACCCTAGTTGTGCTCCGTATGGATACACACAGGGCAGGGACTTGGAAGTCTGGTGCCGTGGGTATCTCGTTCCCCAAAGCGTCGCAGCTCGAGTTCCTGAAGAGGAATGTCTTAGGTTACGTATGTAACCCCAGTTCCTCGAAGGAACGAGACGCTGCATCGCAAGGCCACACTTCTGGCATCCCTGCCAGCGCTTGCTTCATTCTAGAAGCTGACGCTGGTTTCACCGCACGTGCTTTTATACCAGCTGGTCATTACGTCACCTCGCCCGTGATGTCCCTCCCATCCATTGGACAGATTTCATTGGTATTCAGAGCCGGTTACGCTGTAGGCGTTCCCCAAAGCGTCCCCTGACGCAGCATCTCATTCCTTCTAGGAACTGGGGTTACATACGTAACCTAAGACATTTTCTTTTTTTCTATTGTGCATCCTTGTGTGTCCAAACTTGTCCACAAATGTTCACATGTATGGAATAATTTGAAGCATTAATTGTTGTGAGTATATATATTTGTATGACAAACCAGGTTGTTTAAAAAGCATTAGGCTGTGCATGGTGTTCCACAGAGGCTTTTAGTGGGATTTAAATGGGTTTCTAAATATGGCTTTTAAAGATTTTCAGCCTATTTCCCCAAATAAGTCCTAATACATTATAATACAGGGGGTTACTGTTCTACTTCCTTCACCCAATTTTTTCTGCATCTGCAACTGTTATGCTTTTTCAAAGTAAATTTATTTTCACCCACAGCAGTGCACACGGAATTGCTCAATTTTGAGTTGAGAGCTCAAAACGTGCTGGACCAGCCATGTTCTGACACTAAACCAATTTTCAGAGCATTTTAAGACTGGATAGTGTCTGCACATATCACAGTTTTAGTGAAGTGTGTGGACACAAGCTGCTGAAGATTTTGGTTGCACAATTACAAAGACAGTTTCCTGGTTTTCATTTCCGTAACATGTTATCCTGATTATGAAAATAAAGACTAAAAAAAATAAAGAAAATAAAGAAAAAAAAAATTTCATGTTTGGGTGAATTATGCCAATTAAATGGTGTTTCTTTATCATGAATGTAAAAAAAAAATGGTTAAAGAAAACATTTTGCCCTTTACCCTGGTTTTGTGTGAACATGTTTATCACCATTCTGGTGGCATATTCAGTGCCAGTGCACAGCTTGTGAACATGTCTGTGTACATTTTGAGGGGGGAAACTGTTTTTGATCGCTTTCCGCATTTTATTGTGCATATAAACACACTCAATAACTACCACAGAGATATGCAATGATAACAGGAGGGGACCAGAAAAAAGTGAATTTAAAGTGTTGGTTGGCCAGAGTCCCTAATCTTCTGCCTGCAAAGGTTTTTATTGCGGAACAAGCTACAAGCAGTTCTGAAGATGGGCCTCTAAAAACACAGACCGGAGATTTGTGACCACCTCATGCTGCAGGTGTGTAATTGAAAGAAAGCATGGCAGGGAAAATGTGATGGGGGCTTGGGGGTGGAACAGATTTCCAATTGTGAAACTGCCCATGGGAAAATCCTTCACATAGCGGTTATATTATATAGCTTTATATTTATCTCTGGACTGACTCATTAAGCCAGTTATCTTCTTCAACAGCCTGCTACAGAAAGATAATCAGGTTTTCTAAAATCATTATGCACCTTTCTATATACATGCTCTCTATACATTTTTACCAGTATTACATATTTAAGCATGTCTGTTTTTCTACTTTTATAATTAGCATGCCATTCTCACCAGAAGTCCACGTTATCCAAAACTTGAAGTGATTCAATTTAGATTATAAATATATGTAAGCTCAGACTAATTTGAATAAAGATAAAAATGTTTTGGTGTGATTTGGCCTGGTTTAAAACAAACCAGATCTTGTGGAAAACAAGACTAATGATGAACTGTTTTAAATCCACTACAAGCGACAAAGAAAACTTGCTTCCTCTTTTGCACAGTGAGTAAAGTGAAGCTATTTCTACTTAAAAAGACCACAGTGATAGTAACAACAGTTTACGCATCTAATTGACACATCAAGGTCTTGGCTAAAGCGAAGCCTTAAGGGCTTTGCATGTCAATGCAGATTATCTCGAGAGGGAGATACAGTCTTACAGACTCTCAGAGGACAATTCCTGCTCACAGAGGGAGAAGAACATAACACCAAAGCCACCAGAGAGTCACAAATGAGTTTCTTTTAATGTGCTTTCAACAATCAAGTTCTATTTATTGTAGTATAGTATTGTAATACTATAGACTATATTGAAGTTAAGAGGGTTTAAACTCTTCACTGAACATTTTAATTCAAAGGCTTTGTTCAGACAGGCAGCAAAAATCAAATCAGCCTAAATCAGTACAATCCTAACTATACCCATATGTCCTTTGAAATCCAATTAAAATCAGATTTTTTTGGAATGAAGCTGCAGAACTAATCAGACACAAGATATGTAATGTTACACAAAATGTGCTTTATTGTCTGGAGCGGGATAAACCAGATATTGACAACAGTAATTGGACAAATAGATCAAATTTCATCACTTGCAAAATGACAGTGTTATCTCCTAAAGATCAGATTTGAAATCTGAATCAGATTAGTGTGGATTGCCTGTCATCGGATTCTGTTTCCCAGTGTTTCTTTTAAAAGAAGATAATAATATTTATCAAACTGATACTGGTTAAGGTCTATCCCTATACCAGATACAGTAGAATCAACAGCTTTTAAGCCACTACAATAGCATCTCTAACCATAAGGGAGGGGAAACAATTTCCAACAGTCATCTTAAAGGCATAGTTTGTTAAAATGTTAACTCAACCTCGTGTTGTTCCAAACCTGCTTAACTTTTTTTCTTCTTCTTCTGCAGAACACGAATAAGAATATTTTAAAGAATTTTGGAATCCAAACAACATGTTTTCATTTTTGAGAGAACTACTGTATCTCTATAAGGCCCCATTGGAGGTTGGTTGAGGCCTCTGCACCACTGATAACTTCCTTGAGCATCCAGTGTAGAGTGGTCCAGATCAGCTTTCACATTATGTAATGTAGAAGGACATCAGCTTGTTTACACAAAAACACACCAAGTTTTGGCTGAACTTGAGATGTCTTTCCTATTCTGAAAGCATAGCGACTATAGAAAGTAATTTCTCCTGCTATGAAAGAACCAGTCAAACTCCATTTTACCTTGCTAACATCAGATATTGAACTGCAATGCACAGCAACCCACCTCTTAGTATTTTCACCATGATAGGTGAGCCGAATAGAAAGTGTAGAGAGTTTCTTTGGAAATGACCACAGGGATCTTTACTCAATCTGGCAAGTAGTCTTTCACTAAAGGAACTAGTCCAAGCAGTGCAGACAAGTCAATGAACAAAAGGTGATGTGGTGCAGAGGTGGTCCGCCCCGGGTTGCTGTGAACTCAACACCAGTCTGGTGGCCTACACATCAAAGGCAGAAACTGGGACTTTCATCTAGTGCTGAAAATGAATTATTCATAATGAGTTGTCGCTGGCCCCCTCTGGCCACTCCTACCTATTACCTCTGCACAGATTTCCTTTTTATGCGGAAACTTTAAACTCTTTCATTTTGAAGTTTACAAATTAATACTTCTAGTGTTTTTATATGGCTCATTTACCATTTTTGCATTATAGTTTGAGTTTCCATCAGCTCCAGTTTGAGATCAGTTGGCACAGATGCAGGGTTGGGGAAGCTACTTTGAAACTGTAACTGCTTTACACATAAAATGCAGCAACAGTGTCGACACTGAAACTGAGAAAAATGACTTCAAACTTAATTCTAATTAAACTAAAAGCATTTATCACACTGTTTTCTGTGAATCTGAGCTTAACAGTCATTGGCTTTGTTTCCACCCACCTACTTTTATGCACATTTTGGAATATCACATAAAAAAAATGCTGGATGAAAACGCCAATATGCGCATAAATTCTAAAAATGCCCATAAATTTGCATAACAATTGAGTAAGATAAACTTTTATATCCGATAAGAAAAAATGTGCATGAACTACGATGGAAACACATTTACTGGATAAATTCCACCATGCGCATAAAAAAAAAGTTGTCTTTGCACGATGGGATGAGAAAACTTGCCTAACCACAGATCTTGTTGCAGGCAGCATGCCGACATCTAGTGCTGTTACACTTTGTAACACTAGGCCACGACTGCCTAATGGATAGAGAGTTGGACTTGTAACCTGAAGGTCGTGGGTTCGAGTCTCAGGTCCGGCAGGGATTGTAGGTGGGGGGAGTAAATAAACAACACTCTTTCCACCCTCAATACCACGACTTAGGTGAGACCCTTGAGCAAGGCACCAAACCCCCAACTGCTCCCCGGGCGCCGCAGCAATGGCTGCCCACTGCTCCGGGTGTATGTTCACTACTGTGTGTACACTTGGATGGGTTAAATGCAGAGCACAAATTCCGAGTATGGGTCACCATACTTGGCCACACACCACTTTCCCTTCCCTTCCCCCCCTTTGGGCGTCCTGAGATAAAGTCCCAACCTTTCCTGATCCCGCCCCCATCTCTCTCTGCTTCGCTTCCTGTCTACTGACTGTCCTATCAAAATAAAGCTAATAAACACCAAAAATAAATCTTAAAAAAAAAAAAAAAACAGGCTGACCAAACTAGAAGACCAACTATTACCAGAATCCATCTTAGGCTGGTTTGAGAACTCGCTTTTGAAAATGTAGTTACACTACATTATAAGGTTTATTGGGTTTATGGGTGGGCTAAGGTGTAAGGGATGGGTCAACAGTGTAATTATAAATGTAACTACAGAAATTAGTTACAGATGTAATTACATAAAGGTATTATTAACAATATAAGTACAATGTAAGAACATGATAAGTGCATTGTACCAAATTATTAATTTAAATGTAAGTACATAGCAGTTAAGGCCACCTAATATAAAGTGGGACCGTAATAAATATTGTTATATTTCGTGGATCGATACAAAAAGTTGTCCACGTAGCTTCTCGTTTCATTTACTTGATCCCTAGAATGAATCAATTTGCCAAAATGAATCACTTCCAAATATTATATGGAATAGAGATGTCTGATTATTACCAATTTTCTCAGTGCTAAAGCTGCATGTGCAGTACCATCTTACAAAATTAACAATGCACATTTTGAGCTACCAAGAAATGTGGGTCACTACTTTTAGTGCAAAAAGTTAGTTAGCAGCGTCACTGCTTTTTGTTTGTTGCTCCCCACACAGCACAGATGGAGAATCTGTCAGCAAAGAAAACAGGATCAGGTCATATGTTTAAAATACACAGTGCTTCTGCTCTGTCTGGGGCATATTTTGTAGAATGTAAACAGAGCAAGAACTTATTAGGATTACCCAGCCTTCCTCGCTCAGTCGATTACGCCAGAGAACCGGCCTCACTTTCAGCTCATTACCTGGCCTGTGTGTGAGTGTGTGTGAGGCTGAGAGAAGCATCTCCATGTAAATCTGACACTTACTCTGATGTGAATAGTTTCTCCCTGATGATATGCAAATACTTAATGATTAATTCAGCAGGAAGGCTGAATACTTTTTTGCATGTGGGAGGTTGTCGAGAGAAGTAAGTTCAGAAACAACTCTTGGAGCTTTCTCTCTTACACTCAAAGCAGTGAATATTCAAGGTTTTAGAAAATAACAACATACTTTAAGTTTCAGCTATATAATATTTTAGGTGTAAAACCTATTTGTACTATAATAAAAATAGTGTGACATTATAAAAAAAAAAAAAAACCTTTCCAAAAAAAAAAAGGATTGTATATGCTTCTGTACCGAGTCAAACACATCATTTTAATGTTATCCTAACTAAACTCATGATGTTTTTACACACATTAATTTTAACAAACAATAATTTATATAAGAAATTAATATTTTCACTATTTGATGGGTATGTTCAGCATAAACTGTCAGGGATAGTCTAGCTTAAAATGAAAACTAATACCCACATGTAGTTCAAACAAGGTATTTTAAAATGTCCATTGACTGAAGGTCTTCATTTGTGTTCTGCCGAAGAAAGAAAATTAAGGTTTGGAACGACATGACAGAATTTTCTTTTTGGGGGGTGAATTATCCCCTTAACACTACCAAATGACAACCTAAAGGAAACAACACGACAACACTAGTGCAAATGTTGTAAATCATTAAAAAAAGAACTCTAAGACTATAATTTGCATGATTAATTCATGCCGTGGGAATATAAAACACCATATATTCAAGTCTTCTCGTTTATGAAAGATGCCAGACAACAGAGAAACATACTATGGAGACCCATCAGGTTGGTCTTCTTATGCCTGTAATATATAGGGCTATAGTAAGAAAACAAGATAAAAGAGAAGCCTTGAGAATTCCTAAGGCAGTTTCTGAATTATTTTATGATTAACAAATAATACTCTGCAGTTTATACAGAATGTTAATAAATAACCTTCCGAATGATTGCATTTAAATTACAGCACGTTTCAAGAGCACATTTTTGTCAGTGACAAATGAATGGCATTAATTTGATTAGTGAGTAATTTGATTATTGTTAGTTCCAACAATAATGATGATTATACTTTAGAAGCTGAACAACAGCAGCGGGGGGAGAATAAATTAAAGAACTAGGAAAGGAAAGGAGAAAACTAAAAGAAAGAGAGGATGACGTGACAAAAAGGTTTTACAGAGCTAAACCGCCATAAAGTAGATGTTGATGTTCCATAAACATCAAAATGTGTAATCACACGAATGCCATCAAGCTTATCATACAGAGGTGCTTCAGACTGCATCATGCATCACTCTGAAATTCCTCCAGTTGAAAATATCCACCCTCCAGATGGGACAGTGAAGCAGATGTGGCTTCTTTATAGCTCTCTCCAACAGACCTTAACAGGAGACCAGGGCTCAGATCTGCTCATCAACACAGCTGGCTATGGATGAAGGCATCTGTCACATTTCAAAGCTGGCCAAACAGCAGATCCAGAAGGTCACTGCGGGAGTTTAGGAAAGCCGTAGTGAAAATTGTGAAGTGTTCATATTCAATAATGACAATCTGTGTTCGCTAAGCCAGTGAAAGGCTCTGTCATCCTCTAGTACCAACCAGACGTCTATAATATCTGCAGAAAACTGTCTGCTAGCATTAACGACCACTTCCCCTCATCCAAATCAAAGCGAGTGCACAACAGACTCTTTAAGTTCTCAGACATACTCCATTTTGACACTTCATTTTCCCGTTCTTTTTACATTTTATGCTCATTTTATTTCAAATAAATGGATCTCTGAGGCCCGTGACCCACACCCACTGTGTCTGTCTTTGATCAATTTGTCACACGATGGCTACTTAGACTATAAGAGCTTTTTTTTCTTGTTTTGAGATGGAAAAAACATGAACTTGAACTTATACTTCTTTTAGGAGAACTGGCATATCAAAGAAAACAACTGAATTGTTAAGTAAGATTATTAAAAACGTTTTTTCTGTTTTGCTTTTTTTTTATCGCAGGTGTTTGGATCACTGAGATGTGCTGGAAATTTGGACACAGACACAGTGGGTTATAGGAAAAATGGTGTGGAGGGGACTTAATTTTACAAAAATGTCAGAAAAAGTGGGAATAAGAATAATGTCTAGATTCTAGAATGTTTATGTGATGCCAAACAACATGGTGTGTTTCCATTCTTGTTCCTCCTCAATCTTCCATTGAACACTATTACAATAACATGCAGACTCAAACAATCTTAATAAGTTGTATAATAATCCTATCACCACACTTACAAAAACATGCATAGTACATCATCTGTAAATGCAACTGGGCTTGACATTATACACCACTGTATTTTTGATCGAATAAGTACAACTTTTAAACAGTAAAGCACCAGGGTTGTGAAATGTTAACATTTTAAGCAACACATTTCTCTTTTATTATATTTTAAAATGTAACTTATTCTTGTGATGGCAAAGCTGATTTTCAGCAGCCGTTACTTCAGTCTCCAGTATCACATGATCCTTTAGAAATCATTCTCATATGCTAGAAATAGTTCTTATTATTATCAATGTTGAAAACAGTTGCACTGCTTAATATTTTTATTGGAACCTTGCTACATTATTTCTTTGAGGAATATAATGTAAAAAAAAGAAATACTGGGTTCATTTGAAAAATCTTTTGTAACTTTATATCTTTATATCTTTAACTAAGCATCCTTGCTGAATAAAAATATTAATTTCATAACATAATACAGACCCCAAACTTTGGAATGATAAAATATCATTCAAAGTCATTGAAATTAACAGAGAAGAAGACAAGAATCAGTGTGAATTCAGGATTAATTGCATCTTTTGCCGTTTCTGTTCACATTTTTCCTAAGATCTTCATATGAAATTAAAAACTGCCATTGCTTTAAGTCTCTTAGATAAGAATATAGTGACTGCCAGATGATAAATGTAAAGAAAATGTAGGAATATATGAAAGGTCTAAGCTGAGAAGAACATTGAAGGGTGAGGCTGGGTAATAGCCAAATCGTAGTGGCATTGAACTTTGAAGACACCCTCTACCTGTAGTCCTGGTGAAGAAAAGACAGTCAAAGATTGATGTCAGTGGTAATAAGGCACCAACTGTTTCTCAAAAACATCACCAGCATCTCTGCTTTTTGCCACCCAACAATCTTGGAGATGGTGCTGGGTTGTTTGAAGAGAGGTGGTTTCTGCATCAAAAACTAAAGAAGGTGCAATATCTGAACTTTGTGAACTTTTCCTTTACAAAGCAGTAACTTGAATTTTCAAATGCTAGACAGTTTAGAAGGAAAACAGCACCAAAAACATCTTAGGTATTGGAGATGTTAGAGATAACACACGCTTAGCCAGAATAAACAGGGAATTCCAGATAAACCTCAATGCTGAAACTACACAGGTTTTAGTGCCATCTGTCTTCTCCAGTCTGCACTAAAAATAACATGAGAAGCATTTAATATCTTCAGCTGCTTCTGCAGAGGCCGAGGTGCAATACAGCAACACAAAGTAATGAGAAGTATTGACTGAACACTTAATGGCTCCACGGCTTTAGATCTTTTGAAAATTTTGACTAGTGGTTTGTCCTTTAAAAATACCAGATCATTCAAAAACATCAAAAATCAAGTTATTATGGTACCTCCACATACAACAAATAAGCACTTTTTAAAAACAGTTGAATTCAAATTTGGAGTTTGATGGCTTTTAGGCTATGTGAGTTTGCTTCTATATGTAAATACGTGTGAAATTATTCATACTGATGACTTTGCACTATACAAATTTTTGTCCATTAAAGTGCCCCCAGAACAATGTGTCTTGCTCAAACTTACAGTTTGAATAAAAAATACACCTGCAGCAACGAAAACAACACTTATCAAGTGATTTCATAGGCCCCTGTGGTCATATAAATGAATTCAAAATGACTATAATTTTTTTTTAAATAGAAAGAAAGCTTTAGAGTGACAATAATGACAAGATATTGATTCAAAGTGAAGAAAATAATAAGGTCTAAATGAAAATGGAAAACTTTCTGCAGCATTGCACTTCAGTAAACTGTGATAAGATAAATTTATATTATAGATGCCTGTTCATATTGTTGATATTCTATAATTTTTTTGAAGATGGGAGAGGAAGGGAAAGACTGTTTCTTCTCTTATCATGCAAAGGCAGAGCTTCCCCCATGGATCATTCATGTACGCTCATGCTCTGCTATCTTATCCCGCATTAGTAATCACCCTTCTGCTGCTCCAGTAACCAATTACGTAGAACAAAAATTGATCAACTCCCAGAGATCACATCCTTTGTTTGTTGGCTGAATATTGCTTTGCATTTAGATCTCTCACTTGGGCTCTCGTGTTATTGATTTTGGGTTACTTAGTGCTTATGTATTTGTATGCATGTGTTTTATTTTCTAATGTGATTTTGTTACTTATTTTTAAGTTAAATTTGAGCTCCGTTGCATTAATATCTATAGTACCAGCTCAACATCACTCTTCCCTAGTCTCTTTCTTAAAGCTCTGTTGAATCCTAATGGTCAGGGCATGACAGGCCTCTACAACACAGTGTGAATAATTCATCAAGGACAGAAAGTACACCTAATCTTTTCACATAATTGGTTCAATTTGTATAAAGATATACATAAATAATATCCCTTGTACAACAGGGTGGTCACAGGCAGTGCATAGTCAATACAATGGGAAAAAAAAAGATCCAGCACACAATTGCAGATGCATCTCCTGAAAATAACTGAAGAAATGTTATTTAAATAGAAATGGATATTCTGTTATTTCCCTCCAACTTTCTTCCTTGCAAGGTTTTCTTTAATAGCCTTTTATTTCCCATATATGAAATGGGAATGGGAAATTATGTATGAAGTTGTAGTTCAGTTTCTTACACAAAACTATTTTTAATATGACTTGAATATGGTGCAGAAGTTACTTTTATTATACATTTAATTAGCTTTTTTTAGTGCTGTAAAAGCCATTAATGACATCCAAAATAACAGTTTGTGTTTACATAATACATGTGTGTATTGTGTATATTTATATGTATATAAATATATTTCTTACATATATACATGTGTGCATTTATAAATAAATAAATACAAATATGTGATTTATCATGATAAATTGATTTGACAGCACTACTGTTTTAGAGTATAACAGCCACGCTTCATTAAATTTAAAAAGTAAAAAAGAGGAGATAAAATGACATGGAAGTTTGTCATAATTTTTTTTTTTGTATAAAGTATTTCTATTAAAAAAAAAAAGATTTAAAAGCTACATGATGTGCAAGGCTTTATTTTGTCTAAAGAGATGTATAAAATGCTGTAGTGCTAATGGACATTCATGCCATGTCATTTTGTTCAATGCAAAATGTAAAAAAAGTCAATGGTAAGGTTTTTCAAATCAAGCGCTCAAAGTGACAGTGAAGCATTGAGCTGTGATCTCAGAAACTGACCCCATCAGAGAGCAGAAAATAAGTGCCGTCAATATAGTGTCTGGTTTGTGAACTTTCAGGAGACTGAAATGTACTTTAACTCTGAGCTTCTAGTTCTCTAAAGTCCAGGTGGGAACAATAATCTTTCTGAAGCAGAGACAAAGAGCTGAGAGGCAGTTCTACGCTATAAATTGGTGTGGCAAAATGCAAGAACTTAACCAAGAGTGACAGATATGGGGAAGGAGAGAGTGAAAAAAAAGAGCCTTTTAAATGTGATTGAACATTCCTTCACATCAGCAGGAGAAATCATCAAGTGTCAAATTTCTTGTCCTTGCTCCTTTCGCTAACACACTCGGTTGAGCTCGTTTGATATGCTTGCGTTCCGCTCCTCCTTAATCCCATGCATTTTTAAACAGGCACACCGACTCATGCCGCAAAGTCATTTACAAAGGCTTCGCGGTGTTGTAATGAGAGAGAGTAAAAATGCTTGTTTGACACTCCTCCCCAGGTTTCCCCATTCATTATAAAATAAGGCCATGGCAATGATAAAAGAAATATTCAGGACAAGAACGAGGACAGAAAGCAAAGCATTACTAACAGAACGAAAGAAAGCATGTTTTTCTTCTTTTGTTGGGTTTATTTCATGTCTATCACGCATATTGTGTCTACTGGACCATAGGCTTCATTTATGGTTTGTCATCATCGAACAGAAAGAACTGCCTAATTAATATTCATGAGGTAGCCAAGCTATCGCCCACTTTCATTAAGTGACGACCCTTAAGATGGACTATCTGTGGCTCTTGAGACGCATCAAACAACTTGTGTGATAACTCCTTCAATCTTTCCCACATATAACCACAATATATTTCAAGACATAATAATCCACAGAGCAAGTTTTTGAGGCAAATCTTAAATAATTAAACAGCTCTGCTTATTGTTTTTTCACTGAGGTGGTGTTACTTTTATACACTCCATAACTGCTCAGTCCAAAACTCATTCTTATCATAAAAAAGGATGAAAATGCTGGTGAGCATATTTCACACCATTTAAATTATTAAAATATTGTACAAATAACCCTGTATATGTCCAGTTACTTTATGCATTTAGCCACAACAGCATAACCAAAAATACTGTCTATTTTTCTAGCCCACATAATGAAAAGAACTTTGCTTTAAAGATTTCATGTTTTTTATTGTGCTTGCAGCCTGTTTGAAAAGGGAATTGTTTGTGTCAGTGTAGACAGCCGTGAAACAAAAAAAGAGCATTTTCCCAAACTGACCCCTGAAGCAAACAACACAATAACAAGCTTTAAATAAGCCCACTGTTTCATCTGTGATTAATTCAACATGATCTGAAATAAACACAATTCTTTTCCCCTTATCCATGGTATGATAGTCCTCAGTCAAATAATTAGAGGGAATGGATGAGATTTGTCAAAAGAGATTCACCCTGCTCAACTTGAATTTCCTATAGATTATTATTCTGTTTTAAAGAAATCTAACGGGTTCAATACAAGGCAAACTCCATTGAGAGCATCTGTGTGGAGTGAGGACATGACATATCTTTCAGTAAAGCACTGTTTACGTGGAGCATCTCCACCTACAAGTTCAACCACCTAGAAGAGGTGACAAAACATTACCTCTCATAATGTAAACAGGGATTTACTGAATAATTAATGTGTACGAGGTTTATTAAAATACAAGCTTCATATTTTTGCTTGTAAACCCTCCTGAACACTGATCTGATTACTTGCATTGTAGGTGCAAAAAACCAGGACTGCTTTATTTTATTTTTTTGCCATCAAACATGCCACAAATGCTGTTGATAGAAATATTAAAGACCTGATGTTGAAATCCCATCATCATTTATTTTGTCATTCCAAACCTGTATGACTTCTGCAGAACACAAAAGGAGAAAATCTGAAGGTTGTTTTCTGTGCTATTGGAAGGAGACTGAAGCTTTCAAGCTTTTTAAAAAAGGACATAAAAAGTAAAACTATCATACAAATCACCCATACAATTTTTTTCCCCACTGGGTTTGAAATTACATGAGTGAACTATTCCTTTAATTTAATTCATTTTATTTGCACTGAAATATGCATTTGTATTTTGTTAGCACATCACTGTGGCATCACTAGTTACTTTATGCTATCTAGCTCTGTCAGATCAGTCTGTCGTATTTAAGGTATCACAACTAAGAAATTCAATGGATTATGCAAATGATTCCAAATCTAACCTAGAACTATGCCAGCCTAACAACATAAAGTCAAGAACAGCACTAAAAAGAAGTTGTGAGTATCATTACTGGAAACTGTTTTATTAATAGGCTATATCCCACGCAAGTCTCAACAAATAAAAAATCAGTTTTCAGATCTAGCATGCCATTAAAAGCACCGTATACAGAAGCAGTTGCCTTAATGGGGCTTGATATACCCCATGAGAACTATCAAAGGGTCCAACAACAAAATAGCAATGCAAAAAATGGAGCCAAGCGAAATTGCTAATCAAGTGATATTAGATCTTGCTCAGAATGGAAACTGGGAATTCAGTTTGAGGTAGCAGCCATTTTAGAAAGCACAACAACAAAACTCCCCAAAGCAGTCGTCCATCTTCATCTGTGCAGCAGAAGAGTCTCCGAGCGTGACAGGTAGCGATGAGGAGGCTATCTAAGCCTGCGTCCTAATGAGAGTAGGGAATGAACATTAAGGCTTTAATCTCACCCTGAGAGCCAGAGAAGCATTAGTGGACGTCAGCCATGATGGAAAGTAATGGGATGTTTTAATGAAGTGACACAAAGTGATATTAATGGCGTGTTTAGCATGAGAAGTAAAGACAGAAACACATGGTGGCTGTGATTGGCATGGAACCACAGGGCACGGGCATCGATCCAGGAACACGAGGGGACCAGGGCGCAAAATCTGTTATTGTTAAGAAATGCTGGCTGCTCGTTTTTAACAGATGTTTGTTGACAGAATGATGGTCGAATGTAGCATCCCAGTCCAAGCTGACAGGATCAAAGCAAAGCGTCTTCGTAGCCCGGGGGGGGGTGATGATGGGATTCTGACATCAGTGCCAGGTGCCATGAATATGCTTTTCTGAAGAATGTGCAATGTTTACTGTAGATGTCACTATGTCCTGAAATGAAGAAAAGCAATGAACGTCTCAGTTCTCTAAACAAAACTTGATTGTCAAGTTGATTAATAAAAGTGAAAGAACATAATGTGAACAGCAGAGTGATTGGGATTCGACTGCTCAAATATAATGTTTGCCAGTAGAAAGCTTGTGTGTTCATATGACTCAGATAATAGATATGACTTTATAAACCTGCTTTATTTCTCTAGGATATGTCCCCAAAACCTTCAAATTGGCTGTTATTAAGCCTCTCATTAAAAAAACACAAATGTGACACATTTTTTTGCATCTATGTCTCTGAGATTAACATTTGTGGATGTTTATCTGTGCATTCTAGTGGTGACAGTCTGATGTTGGATTTCATGACAGTTAACACATCATTAGTGGTCTCGCTGTGGCCAGACCCATCAAAGACCCAGCTGTCTAAAAGCGAACAAATAACAAGCATTGTTTGTGCTACTTCACTCGAAATGCCTCCAGTCACTGCCCAAAAATATGATGGATAGCGCATATCTGAGTTTATGATTCGCTGTGTGTGCCAAAATCTTTCTGAATCTCTCTTTGTTCTATATATGACTGACAAAAGGTGTAAGTATAGCTCACATGTATGTTGCTGAAAGTAAAGGTGTTCTGAAACCTTTCTGAATCTTTTTTGTTCCATACATAAGTGGAACACAAGCTTAGCTAGACCCAGATGGAATCTACAGACTTTTCACATTTTATGCTCTGACTTTGGGGGAAAATACTGGATTCAGTGGAACGAATTATAGGGTAGTAAAACATGTTAAATGGAGCTGAGAGGACAACACTCTTGTTCTTTACTGAAGCCACATAATATGGTGTCCTAACCAGACGGACAATCTGAAAGCAAATTAGCCCAAATACTTAATAAACGCACATGGATGAGGCAGAGGATGTGTAGAATTTAGCATAATCATAGCGTTTACATAATCAAAGTCTGATTCCTATTCAGAAATACTTTTTTGAAAAGTAATTTTGTTTTCACCTGGTAATTTTTTAATACTTCAAGTGAAAACAAAGTAAGGCACGTCTAAAATAAAACAATATATTATAGCAGTCAAGTGAGAAATGCCATTTTTCACTTGCTGACTCTAGTGTTGTGTCAAAAGGTAACTATACTGTGCATGTGTATAGTTATTCAGTGTTGCCTGCACTGCTTGAATCTGCAATTCCATGGATGGTGAAAAGGAATTACAATTCACCCAAGTTGTGACTTTGCTATCTGAATTAAATGCAATCTCTTAGGTTGCTTTCACACCTGCCTCATTTAGTTCAGCTGAATCGCACTAGAGTTATTTGGCCCTCTTGGTGTGGTTCGTTTGGGCAGGTGTGAATGCAGCAATCGCACTCGGGTGTGCACCAAAAACGGACCAAACAAGTGTACCGAGATCTCCTTGAAGAAGTGTTCTCGGCCGATTGCAAACGGACTCTGGAGCGGTTCACTCATGGTGAGAAAGCAATCCGACCCAACAAACCAAGCAGTATCATAATTCATGACGGGAAATATGTTATAAAAAGCAGCAGTCAGTGTCTGATTCTGTGAGTGAGAATATTTGTTATTGCAGCTGAAAACAGAAGAGCACCTAAAGTTATTCAGCAACACTGAATAACTATACGCATGCACAGTATAGTTACCTTTTGACACAACAGTCAGCAAGTGAAAAATGGCATTTCTCACTTGACTGCTATAATATATTGTTTTATTTTAGACGTGCCTTACTTTGTTTTCACTTTGTTTTCACCTCTTCATATTAAAATGTTGTGAAATTAATTGCTCTTCTCCATGCATTACAAGAATGCTGTCCGGATGAAGCCTTGATTCCTGCTGGCTGTAACTGCATTAAACAAAGGAAAGGACGTGATGTGTGGCAAAGTATGATGTCCCATACTTGGAGTTTCTGCTCTGCATTTAACCCATCCAAGTGCACACACACACAGCAGTGAGTAGTGAACAAACACACACAACATGATCACACACCCAGAGCACTGGGCAGCCATTTATGCTGCGGCGCCCTGGGAGCAGTTGGGGGTTCGGTGCTTTGCTCGAGGGTTTCACCTCAGTCGTGGTATTGAAGGTGGAGAGAGCGCTGGTCATTCTATGAGGGGCCGTACAAGCTATAATTCTGGTGCAGACATACATTCTCCTTTCACACACATACATTTCTACTCTCACACACATACATTCTCCTTACATATACATACATATATTTCTGCTTTCACACATATACATTCTCCATTCTCATGCATACATTTCTGCTTTCACACACATACATTTTCCTTTCATATACATACATTTCTACTCTCACACACATACATTCTCCTTACATATACATACATATATTTCTGCTTTCACACATATACATTCTCCATTCTCATACATACATTTCTGCTTTCACACACATACATTCTCCTTACACATACATACATTTCTGCTTTCACACACATACATTCTCCACTCACATACATACATTTCTAAAAAAAACGTTGGTTTCCATTACTTCCTGTTTAAGCAGGAAGTCACTCTCAGACCAGGAATTACATGTGGATACTTGCTCAGATCATCCTAACACAACTATGCTATTCAAAGTCATCCTGTTTTCTTTTCAAGTACATTTTTTTTATTTATCTTAATTTTAAAATATCTTTATGTAACCCACTTGTTCTACAGATCTATGCACAAATGATGCACTGATCAGGATTTTTTGTGACCAACTGTAATTGGCGATTTTTTACATTAAAATGGGCTGATTCCCATACTCGCTGCTTATTTATTTATTTATTTTCATTTATTAATTGTTTATTTTGCTCTGTTACTGGTCAAACTAACCTTAAGCAAGCAAACAAAAATATCTACAACATGAAGCAACTGCACAAAACTAAAACATCAGACGACAGGATTGTATTGTTGCAGTATGGGGCAGTCGTGGCCTAATGGATAGAGAGTTGGCCTTGTAACCTGAAGGTTGTGGGTTCGAGTCCCAGGTCCGGCAGGGATGGGGGAGTGAACAACCAACACTCTCGCCACTCTCAATACCACGACTGAGGTGAAACCCTTGAGAAAGGCACTGAACCCCCAACTGCTCCCTGCTCCCGGTGTATGTTCACTACTGCGTGTACACTTGGATGGGTTAAATGCAGAGCACAAATTCCAAGTATGGATCATACTTGGCCACCCCCCCCCCCCCACACACACACACACACTCCCCCGAACTGTTGAACTTTAATCAAATATAAAAGTAAATAAATAAATACATTTTAATTAAATTGTATTATTTACAAATTACTATTGTAGCTCTAGACAGTCACCTGTGGCTATTATTTTATTAATACAGTTGTCTGATTTATTTTATAGTCTAGCATTCAGAAATCACACAAAAGACAATTAAGCAGTTTTACTACAATAAAACCACGGTTAATTTTTGTAAGGGTTGTGATGTCCACATGTTTTTTTTGTTGAAGAAATTATAGAGGCTGTGTCATCTATAGCAAAAAAGGTGGCCAGAAATGAAAGATTAAGTGGATATTTCAATTAAATGTTTGGTCAATAGCCTAAACAAGGATATGATCGTCCTGTTAGTGTAACAGCAGCAATTACCAGGCCTTTGGCACCCTTTACAGGCATTTATCGCATTGAAAAAAACAATAGACACCATCACAAAATGTGTAAAGGTTTTACTGGTTGTAATAGGACTTGTACTGGTTTTAATGGAAACATAATGGACTCTGTTGGTCTCTATTGGTAATTGGTCACCTTCTATTGGTGGTTTGTTAAATATAAATACCAATAAATCCTAATGGAGTATGTCCCAAAACACACTATAGAAAACATTTTTTATTGGTTAAAAATGTATGGTTTGTAATGTTTGTAATGGTATTTGTGATTAATTTGTGTTTAATTTGTGATGGTATTAGAATTTTATATGATGGTTCTATTGTTAATTTTCAGCAGTTTTACCTCATTGTTATTATATAATGCATTTTAAGTCATTTTAAAGGCTGTTGTTGGCTTAGATTTGTTTTTATAACCACAAAAATTTTTTATCTTAATACTTATAATACTAAATATACTAAATATATAATATTAATAATAAATGTACTTTGTCTATTATTATTATTATAAGTAACAAAACCATGGTTAATTTGCGGTTACCATGGCTACAAGAACCATGTTTTTTTGTTGTTGTTATTGCTTTTTGTTTTATTCGTGTTAAAACCATGGCTAACTTTCGGTAGGGAACATGGAAACTCGGAGAGAATATTAGATGCGTTAGTGGTGGTGAAATTACCGACATTAAAACACGTTATTAACCTCAACACCCCCCAAAAAATCACAGTATTATGAATGTAGCCTAACTGAAAGTGACGCACGCAATAGGGTCTTCATTTGTTTTTGGGGGGGGGGGGGGGGGGGGGGGGGGCGGATTTCTGATGTCTGTTCAGGGGCACAGGGGCGTAGATTACGCGGGGGACGCGGGACGCGGGCCCCACTTTTTATAAAAAGTTAATTCGTCCCCCGCACTTTTTCATTGGACAGTTGTGTTCTCGACATGTTGAGGTTTTAATGGAGCAATGTATATAAATGCAGAATGATTTAAAATTCAAAGAGACAAGATATAAATGACGTTTACGTTTCCGTGGCAATCAGTCACTCAGTTTGTGACGTCACGACATGCCCAGGCTCGCGCCCGCGGTCCCGCGCTGTATATCTATCATTCATTAGAGGTGGAGATGAGTTCAAAGCGGCAAAAAACTCTTCACATAGGCGGAGTTTAGGGGGGGCCGGGGGGGGGGGCACTGCCCCCCCAGATCAGAGCCAATCGATTTAGTCAGATCTATGAATACAAAAATATTTTCAGATTGTCTCATTTTATTTGCATAATCTTATTTTAATGAGTATGTTAAGGCTAAATTATTTGTAATTAATGTAAAAAAAAAAAAAAAAAAAACCTACTCTCACAACTCGCGAATCTCAAAGTATCGCGTGAGTGGACTCTCTTCTCGTTCTCTTCCCGCTTTCTGCAAAGATACGCTAACGTTAAATGAACAAAATGTATATTCGTCGTTTTTTTAATAAACCCACAATAAAAATCGTGGAGGTCTCTAACTTTGACACTTCTCAAAAGAGGCGGATTCTTCTACATTAGGTAAGACATAAGTTTTTATTCCACTCTTTGTATAGCCAACCAGTCGTTGTTGTAAATGTATTTTAAAGGGGCTATGTGTAGGTTTTTACTTAAAAAAAATCTTTAAGATAAGAGTTTTCATTTGTCCATTTATGAGCCAACCATAATGTAATAGGAAGAATGACACCTTGACTGTCCACCACGGTTGCCTCTATCAGCCTGTAGGCTCAGTTGTGTCTGGAGGAGTCGGGTCCAAATTGGCGTGAAAATTCACAAAATGTGACGTCATGCGCGTTCTCGTCTACAGCGGCAATCGCTAGCGGTAGTGTTTGAAATGGACTCTGTGGACGGAAAGAAGCGACCAGCCTCCAGCACAACCCAGACACCCACAAAAGCTCATCGTTAGCTTAAAACAAAAAACAAACAAAAAAGCCTCATTTAGTGCGCACCGAGAACGAGCATGAGACTGGCTGCAGTTCCTCTAACGGCCACTGGTGTCAGTAACTGTTAGAAATTTCAGAACTTACGCAGTACTCCTTTAAATGAAGAAGAAAATATATAGGCTATAAATAATTGAAAATGTAGAAAATATGGTATATGCAGTGTGCAAAAAAATAATAAAAAATATGGTATATACGGTGTGTAAAAAATAAAAAATCAGAGCTCATGGTCTACCGGTAGGTGCCCCCCCAGGCAAAAATGTGAAACTCCGCCTATGACTCTTCACTCCTCTTTTACAAAAAAGTCAAGAAACGTAAGTTGGCATGTGGCATCCGAAAAGTGTTGCACAATGTTGAGTGACTCTGCCTATTGCTCATGTTGAATAATTAGCAAGTTTTGATGTTCATATGGAGAAAAAAAAGCTGCCTGGACAAACATGCACTTATTTATTTTCAGTGTATTTTTCCGTAACTCTTTTGTAACGTCTTTTATTTTAACACGTATGTATGTTATCAGAACCCTTCAAATAAGAATAAAGATAATGTTTAACTGAGATTTTACAGCGTTTGCAGCATTGTCACAATGCATTTCAATCAGGTGTGCAAGCACTGATCTGATACAGGACCGATCTTCATTTAGGGGTGCTCTGTCATTATTGCACTAATTTGACGTTTTTATGTGTTGTCAAGAATGAACAAGAAACAGTCAGCCTAGGTTTGTTAGGACAGAATCAGGACGACACGCAAGAAAAACACACTTCACAGCTGAGAAGAAATGATAGAGTGGCTTTTAACACCTGGCTGTTTTTACATTTTATAAAATCTATTAATACACAAGTGTTTGTAGGATTATATATGGACCAATCATAGAAAACACATAATTAGTCAAATATAGAAAATAAAAAATAACATTAGTATGATGAACAACTTCACAGCTATCATTTTTAACTACAGTAGGTAATTATTAGCTTGCATATTGGTTGTTTATTAGCACTTAAGCACATATTAATTCTGTATTCTTCATGATCATATTCTGCATCCCATAATCCTAAACTTAACAACTACAAGGACTACCTTACAAGCTATTAATAAGCAGTAAGTGAAGAGTTTATTGAGGCAAAAGTCATAGTTAATAGTGAATATGTGTTCCCCATTCTAAAGTGTTAAAAAATAATTTAGGATACAAATGACTGGTTATTGTCCAGCAGTTGTCCAGAGTTATGATCATTTGCATTCAGCCGCAAACATGAGGTACGACCGGACGCGGGCGCGGATGCGGGAATGGCGCGGCGGCGTCACCTTTTTTTTTTTCTTTTTGAGCAACTGCACTGTTTGCGAGGAGAGCTATAAAGCCCCAATAATCCCACGGAGCGAATTTGTCAATCCATCTTGAAGGAACATTTAAACAGGTGAACTCTGGCAAGTTAGTGGACAGCTTTACTCACATGTGACTTGCATAAACAGTTTGGTACGCTTTGCAATGTTGCCTTATGAAAGAAGAAAATGTAACATTGTAACAAATTAAATCCCTGTTTTGGGACAAAGCAAACAATCTTCAGGTCTGAAAACACCCTTATTGAATTATTCAAAAAACTCCATCATTCACTGTCTTTACATTTATGAGTGTTTGGTTTTCAGTCATGATTATTTAGATATAGGTATAACCCATGTTCCTTATAGTAAATTATAATATGCATTATGTTTTCACCATTTGGCAGTGACATCTCAATATATATGAAGTCTGCTAATGCATAAAACCCCAACAACATTTGTCTTTAATGCTGGCTTGCATGTATTTTCCATTTCAGCAATCCCTCCCCACCCCTTGGCAGTCTGCAGCTTATTGGTAAGAGTGAAAAATGTTTCCCACACTCCGACACTTCTGCACTCATGTTTATATTTACAGTTAGCATGCATTGCTCTCTCACCGACGTGTGTAACACGCCTCTAATGATAAGGCGCACGTGTGGGAGACGGGCTGCTTTAGAATGGAAATATATGAATATGTGAATCGTTGTATTAGCATGCGCAAGCTCGTTTGTCTCCAGAAGAGGCGGTTGTGGGAATTTCACAGGCGAGAAGCCAAGTGGGGAGGGAACAAGTGCTGGCGATAGTCTCCCCCGCAGTCTCTGACAAGTTCATTTGTATATAATTACGTACACTACCCGCACACAAGAACAGACATTTGTCACCGTCAGCGTGATGCTTGGATTTCCGACGGAGACGAATGCGCCTGAAGTCTCTTTATATAGTTGTAGTTATTAATCCCTCACTTGGTCTCATTTTAGCACAGCTTAAACCTTAGTAATAAGGCCACGGGTCTTAACACGAGCCTTATTGGCGCAATTTATCAGGGACCCACTTCAGTGGTCCCCACTTCAGGTTCTAGATCTTGGCATTTACATAGCTCTATGAATCTAAATCTGAAAGAGACTTGGCTGATCAGACCATGAAAATGCATTGTGTTTGTGCGCAAACCTTTACTACATTTGCTTGACTTTTGTGATGGGCATAAGTAGATATTAAGTTAGAATTTAATGACTTTTTGGTGGAACTAATATATTCGCCTTGAACAGAGACTCTGGTTGAGTGGCTGCTGTTTTACATTTTAAGAGTTGTCATTATTCCACCTAGCAATCCATTAAAGTTTCTCTGAGAAGTTTTCCTCTCAATTTGCAGAATGTTTCAACCTTACAGTGCAAAGAAAGGACATTAACATACATATATTTGAGGTATAATTGTATTTATTCATCTGGAAACGGCAGGTTAAAAATAACTACTACCTTTGATCCGAACTTTGATATATAACACAGAATCGACCGTAATGGAGATTTTACAGCTTTTGGATACTCGATTCCAAATTGACAATTTAAAAGGGGGTTTTGAGTGCAGTCATCTTGTCGGTTCTACTACCTCCCTGCCAAATGCTTTTTCCTTTTTGAAAAGATAATGATGGATACTACTGACTCACTGCCTCAATCCCCATATGAACATCCACTATCAGCAGCACTTAGATTCAATGGGTGCACGATTCCCGTTGATGACTGATGTGTTTGGATCATTTAGGAGAGTGCTTTTTGAGCGTTCACCAGATTTGATGCCTCGCTTCTTTGAGACTCCGCTAAGCTTTCTAAATCTGAACATTTAGTTGGACTATTGACTCGTCATTAAGGAAATCAATTCATAATGGCCATTATTCTTCTGGCTCTGGCGCTATGTGATTACTACAGTGATTCATGCAGTGAAGTACTTTAGAGCTATTTTACTTTATGGTGCTGTGAACTTTTCTGAACTATTTAGTGACACGGTTTAAACCTGCTGAGAAGATAAGCATGCATGTAGCTGGTCACATCGTGTTTTGGATGTTGGTTTTCCCAAAGGTTTAACTTAACTAGCAGTACTTTCCTGAAAACTCAGCACCACCACACTGGATGAACAGCAGGGTCAGTTGGCTCCCTTAAATTAGTGAGTGTAAATTTGAATTGAAATCTATCTATCTGGCTGTAAAGGCCCATTCACACCAAGAACCACAACTATAAAGATAACTATGACAGCTATATTAGCGTCCACACAAACTCATGATAACGTTCTGATTGTTGAATGTGTGTACTGCAGTTATATCATCTGATGCGTTAAGTGTTTGAGCTCTCAAAAGCAACATAGGATTTGGCTGTCAGTGTTTTTTTTTAGAGTTTGTCCACTGGAAAAAAAAAGTTCTGAAAGTGATTCCAATGATACTGTTACTCTGTTGCATTATTGTTACAGTTGTGGTGTGGATTTCCCTATTTTCATAGAACTACAAAGTTTTAATAATCATTCCAGTTCGTTGTTATAATTATCATTGTTGGTGTGAACAGGCCTCAAGGCCAAGAAAAGTTTTGATAAGCTAACATTCAAAATAGTTTTAAATGAGTCATATGTATATATATTTTTTTCAATTTCATTTCATTTTTATAATTTATTACATTCAAATTCTAATTTCCATTCTGCGTTAATTCAAATTATATTCAAATTCAGGATATCCCAGTTCTTTTCTGTGTGCTGCTCCAGACCATCACTACCTCATCAACCTACATACCATAAAAAAATGCTGGTCTAAGATTCTGGTCTTTTTAGCTGTCCATTTTGTTTGCTACCAATCAGACAAGTTAATTCAGCCTGTCTGGACAAAATTTCATATTCTGATTACATAATGTCTCTTTTCCTGTACTGTCACAGATATCTTGTATTTGGGGATGTGGAGTAAATTCAGGAGGTTTATGCTAGTCAGCAAGACAAGATTATTTACAGGAATATAAGAGGGATACGTGAGAGACATCCTCCCTAGCCAAAGATGCTTCTTTGAAGAAAGGAACAGTGCTGCCTGCAGCTCAGTAGGTTTTCTGCATGAGTAAACCATCTGAGATTGTCTCCCCAGTCCCTAATTTTACACTTGGTGGGTGTTATTGAGTGAAAATTGTTTACACTAAGCACTTCTTGCTGTGACACCATCTGAATATCAGTGTTACCTGTTGGAGAAGCTAAAGATAGAACAACAGAACTGCTTGAAAAGAGCTTGAAAAAGACTCCATGTGTGTCAGATGCTCGACTGAATCGGTGTGATTTGCAATTCAGTTTTGCAAGCATAGTTCAGCTTTGCGATAACTTAGGTTAAGTAATTCAACAGCAGCGTAAGAGATTAACAAACAGGTAACAGCTGGCTTTTAGCTATCAGCGGCAGTCCTGTAAAGCAAAAATTAACCCCCTCCCCTTGAACACGAGCCAGAGATACAGAGGAAGACATCCAAGTCATAAAGAACTAAATGAGCTTTTCAAGTCTACAGAAAAGAGCGCAGATCTTCTCTACTTCATTAATTTGATGCACCCCTATCAGGCCCTGTTCAGAGGAGGCAGCACATGCTGGTGTGTTAATGTGACGGTAAGTGATGCTGAAGCGGCTGTAGCAATCAGTGTAGTGCAGTGATCTCTGACGAGAGAGCCATTGGCGAAGCTTCAAAGAGTACCCATTAGCCTCCCTTTAATGAAACATGCTCGTTAATGATAGCTATCTTTCTCATTCTCTACTCCTCAGAGAAAATGCAGGCAAGAGTTTGGAACTTGTGAAAATATTTAACACGCCTGGCAGGGTGCAGGAAGGGACTTGCGAAGCCCTCTAGTATCTCACCTGCTTACGTGTTCTTTGAGGAGGTTGCAGTGATTTGAAGCTGTACAGAAGGGGTAGTGTTATGGGCAATTGCATGCTGCTAATGCTCTTAGTGTTTTATAATCAAATCACCTAAATTACACCTTGATTAGCGTGTATGAGACTCAGTGGAAAACCATGGAGAACCATGTGACCATGTGGTCACGCCCATAGATGTTTAGAAGAGGTACATATTGAAGTCCATTTGCACCTCAAAGTAAAATAAAATCGTGCTTAATCGGGAGATGAAGTTTAAAAGAAGAAATAAAGTCACAATTGTGACATTGAAACACTAAATAGTTTTAATAATTGCTAAATGCATGAAGTGAGATACACTAATGTTCAAAGATGGGTACAGATATGTACATTACTGGTCAAAAATTTAAGATCAGTAAGAGTTTTCTTTTTTATTTAAGAAATGAATTATTTTGAGGATGCATTAAATTGATCAAAAATGACTGTAAATACTTTTACATTATTACAAAAATATAAATTTCACATGCTGGTCTTTTAAACTTTCTATTTTAATAAAAGTACCACAATTTCCGCAAAAATATTAAGCAGCACAGCTGTTTTCAGCATTGATAACAGCAAGAAATGTTTCTTGAGTACCAAATCAGCATATTAGAATGATTTCTGAAGGATCATGTGACATTAATGACTGGAGTAATGGCTGCTGAAAATTCAGCTTTGCCATCATGGGAATAAGTAAATAATTCACAATATTACAGTTTTCGTTGCATTTTAATCAAATAAATACCGCCTTTATGCGCATAAAAGACTGTTTTCAAATACACTTAAAAATTCTTAGAGCCTAAACATGAACGGTAGTATACCTAATTATACCTAATAGTACCTTTATGTATTATGAAGAATCATATTTAATAGGTCACTGTGTAATAAATTACTCATTCGTGGTCAGCTCTGTTTACTATAAACTTCAATGACCTTGACTAAAAGTGGTACAAAATTTCACATCAAAGTAATGGTGCATAATGTAATCAAATGAACCCTTATTGCGTGTCAGTGAGAATATTAGGCTAAGCGTGTTGTTGTCAAAACAACTTCAATTAATTTATTCAACAGCACCTGATCATTCAACAACATCATATCAACCAGGGACCAGTTTACCAGAACAAGATGAGATCAAGCCCCAAACTCGTTCCTGTTACAGTTTAGTTTAGCTGTTCAAACAACTCTCAAAAACATCTTCTGAAGCTTTGTAAACTGTAATATATTTATGTATGACTTATTCACAGCCATATTTGTATGTGTTAACAGACTTTGAGATATGATATATTGAGAGCAGGTGCAAATTACATTTGTGCATTTATAATCGAGCAGTAAGTAATCTCAGTGCAAACTGAGAGAGTCTTGCATTTGGTGCAAATATGACTGATATTAAAGGGAGCATTAGTAATAAAAACATTTCTTTTGACATTCATGGTGAGGTAAAGGGATATCAGACGCCAACCTAAGTGTGAAATGTGTATTTTTCCCCGGCTGTCAAGGCAGGTAAAGTTCTTAATCCGTTCACTCTCGTGAGCTTTCTTTCTGTAAGATTCTCCTGCAGTAAGAGTCTTTTTTGAGAATTGCTCAAGGCACAGACGTAGATTTGAAGGGGGGACGTTGGCTTTTAATGACACATGAAATCCGCTAACATATTCTAGCTGTGATGTAAAGTAGAACAAAACTTTCTCTTTCGCTGAACATAAACCACTGAACTTATCTTATATAAATCTAAATGAAAATGAATGTAATGCTTTATCTGTTCATTAAGTCAGATCATGTAGCAACACATACTGTGGACTGCTCAACACTTGTGCTTTTGCTCATGCATGAGCCGACCAAAATTTTGACCCTGTTAGCCCATGCTGATAGAAGCCGTAACTACATACTCTGCAAGCAAAATGCTTATTTCTTCAAATAATCCATCTATTGTGAAGAAATTTACATTTTTGTACAGTAAGCAAAAATAAATCATATTTCATTATAGCACATTAGAAGCTGTGCCAGTGACTTTTGTAGGAATCTTAAAATAGTGAAATAGTCTTTTCACTGTTTTTGACATTTACAGATTAGTATAGTTGCTAGTGAGATGTTTAAGTATGTGTGCGTTCTTGTGATGTCATCGGCCGTGTGTCATTATGTGGTAGCCAAATTAATGACTCTTGAGTCATATTTTACACATGGCATTTTTGGCTCAGATGATTGGCTCAGAACCAGACCTGAATGATTATGAGAATATATTGTTTTGCTTTCAGGGAGTTCTATGCCACATGAGCAGCTGCCATTGAGATGGCTTTGACTGGGTACAGTATTATATTTGACTATATATTTTAGTCAGTGGTTCAAAGGAGAGACTTTTCCTCAGTTTTGCTCTTAGTGTCTGATAAAGTGTTGTTTCTAGTCAATGAAGGTGCTTGGGTTCCTCATTGTTTATTTGTTCATAATTTCCTGATTTGATTGAGAGCACATTTTTAGGGCATATGTTTGCCGTATGTGAATAATAATATTGACTGTTGTGTTTTTAAATGTATGTTTGTGCAACAGTCATCCACTGAAAAGCTTGGTGACAACCTGCTGTTCTTAGGGTCTTAGGCTGCAAGAAAATTGTGATGGCAATAATAGTTCTTTATTGCCATTAATAGTTGCTATAGAATCTTCATCATCAATGGAACCTTTCCGATGCACAAAAGGTTCTTTTGATTATAAACATGTTCATCTTTTAAGAACTGTTCACTGAAAAATTCTTTGTGGAACTCAAAATTGTTCTTCTATTCAAAAATATCCCCTTGAAACGTATTTTTCTGTATATGCATGTGGTTCTACAGCAGTCTTTAATATAGTGTTTAGAGAATGCGCTGTGCTTGGCAATAGTTTGTTGTTCAGAACTGTGTGTAATGTGTGTAGTCTTTTATGCTGAAATCTCCACTCCACCTGTACAGTTATCTAGAAAAACATTAAGCCGTTTCTAAAAACATATTTTACTTACAGAGTGCACTGAAACAGACCTCGCCCCTGCTTCATTGTTTTAACTCGCTATAAGATTTATCTGTGTCACTTGACTGTGGCCTTTAAAAGGGCATTAGCTGCAAAACAGCACCAAAATGCTCCAGCGGAGTGGATAGGTCTTTCACTAAAGCCCCAGGGAACAGCAGAGCTGTAACCTCTGCATGTGCTGGTCAAACGGAAAAGCAGGACCACTTAAACTTGATGTCTGGCTCTCTTGCTCCCCCTGCTGAAAGTTATATGTACAGCCACTGGATGAAAACAGCAGATTTTTTCAGATAAGGCTAAGAAACCTTTGGAATTCAGGAAGGAAATTGATGGCGGTCGTAAAATAAGCTATTATCTTTAAAACAAGACAAAGTTGCCAATTGCATTAAGCTCTGTTGCAGGTGTGCAAAGAAAATGTAGCCAGAGGTTTGTACAATTAAAAAAAAAAAGTTTAGATTTCCTATGAAGCAAGGTACTATGTTACCTTTTTTACAAATTAATTCTGATTTTTTTGCCAATGGAAGATTGTAAATGTCTGGTTATGTTCTGTAAACCTCAGGAAGATACAATTGAAACACAGAGAGGCAGCAAGCTGGGAGGTAAGATAGCTTCTGTCGGATCACAAGACATGGTCATTTCCCATTTTCCTCTCAAATGATGCATGTTACGACCTACTTTTGCCTACTGCCCTCACTCCAGCTCTGCTCTGGCTTGGACCTTCTGACTGTAAAAGGAAAGAGCATTTACAAAGCAAGCTTTGCAAGTTTTGTATTGCATATAGTATCATCGGAGGTCAAAAGCGCCAAACCTTTTCCTCCACCTGTTACCATGTTTTGTTTCTTCCCCCACTACAATAAATGCCTGTTTCACTTGTCTCGTCCTACAGAGATGAAACAATATGATCAACATAAGTACCACCTACTTACAGATGGCACCGCTTTGTGTCTGCCCACTACACAATCGATGTTCGTGAAATTCTTAGCATTACAGGGCTCATGCTGGGGGAAGTGAGCATTGAGGCCATTGTTCAGTGTGTGGGTGCATGGCTTGGCAGTGCTGACTACTTTGTCTCTTTGTTTGGCGCGCCGTGACTTTCGCTTCAATGAGCTTATGCTGAAGCTGAGCTGCTCTGCTCAGAAAGTGATAGCGAAAGAAGAGAAGGAAAAGATGGAAAGAGAGAGAGATGAAATGAATATAGAAGACAGAGAGAGGATCTTAAAGGAAACGGTCACTGATGCAGACAAGCTTGTGAGGAGCTCAATTCAAGGTCAGGGAACGTTGCACTGATGCTACTTATAGTAAAGAAACAAGCACACACAAAAAAACATTTGTTTCTTCATTTTGTGAATTAAATGCTGGTGTGATGGTTTGTCCCCAACAGGCTGCTTAATTAGTGTAACCAGCAAAACTATCTTTGAAATATCATGGAAATTTATGCAGGTGTAACATGGTGTTTTGAAGCAACACCAAGGTCATGGGTTTGATTCCCAAGGATTACATGAACTGATGCATACTTTGAATGCATTGTAAGTCGCTTTAAATAAAAGTACCCATGAAATGCTTAAATGTACAGTAAATGTCAATCTTAGCATGCATATGCATGGTAGTTACTAGGCTATTTCTCAGACAAGATTTTGTATATTGTTGCATTTTCTTGTTACAGATGATGCATGATCTTAAAAATAGAGGTTTCAAACGTGGTTTTCGCAGTGATGCCATAAAAGAATCATTATTTGGGTTCCAAATCATCTATATAAGAACATCTACTGAATGTTTTTCCACTATAAAACACTAAAACATCTTTTGTGCAATGGAAAGCGTTCGTAGATGTTAAAGGTTCTTAATGGAACCATTGATGCCAATAAAGAACATCACATTGAGTAAGGCCCTTAAACTCCAGTGTAATTGCTCCCATAACAAATGTACTGTTCATTTGGATAATTTGGGATAGCTAAATGGAAAAAAATAGATTGCATAATCATCTTTAGATGACAACAGAGATACAGATTGTTTAAAATTTGAATGGCTTCAACCTGTTAAGTATATTTATGTTATTAAGTTTTATTTTCAGTAAAATATATAAACAACAAGATTAGGGAAAATTGTGAAAGATAATAAGGCTTTTTTGTCAAATAATATATCTTAAATTATATTTGTTTTCCTTACCCCCATTGGCATTTTTCTTTCATATTTTGTCTTAATAAACCTCATTAAATTTTGTAGATTTATGTTTAAGACAAATAAAAACAATTTGCCAATGGGGTAAGAAAAATATCTCATGTGATTTTGCTTCGCAAGTAAATGTTTCTTGTTTTAAGGATGCTTTGATAAGTATACACCAAAACAAGACAAAAAATACTTAAGAAAATGTTTTTGCAGTAAATACTGTGGAGCAGAAATAATTTGCTCCATTAAACCAGTGATAGCATCTCACTCTGTCTACAGCTTCCCCCAGAATTCAAGACTTCTGTTTGACAGCATATTTTAATGCTTTAATGTGCTGTATGATGAGTTCCAGATAGTGACAGAGCAAAGTGGTCCACTGGGAGCGTTATGCATGTAGTTGTGTAATATATGGCATAACATTGCAGAATACATACTGTGTTGCTAAAAAAAACTCAGTTTATTGCAAAATGAAGTGATTTGATTGTGCATACCCATATTGTCCCCAGCACCAGACTCTGTTATTTTCCAAAGGCTCGTCTCAGTCTTGGCTCTAATAATGGACAAGAACTGCAGCTGGGGTTGGTCAGCACAATTTGGCTTTCATTATTGCAAGTTTAGCTTTACCTTCACACAGGAAATGAGAAACTCTCATTGCATGTGATGATCTCAGCTCATAAAATATAGAGGACAGGGATAAAGGGTTTCCTGAGGTATGGCTCTTTCAGGGAGATAAGAACAACAACAGCTCATCATCCTGTGTCAGTTCTACCCGCAGGTATACAGCAAACTCTCTCTCAGCCTCAGACACTGAACACCCACTGGCATGATTTCAGGCACTGTGTATATGAGAATTAGAAGTGTATACCAACACGGCTCTGCTCTGGATCATTTGCATATCCCGTGTGGAGTTGGATGCTTAATTATTCACATGAGCATTACTTTGTTATTGGGGGCCATTGGGACGGATGTGCTGGTTGTGATGTCAGTATAGTAAGGGCTTTTATTTTTTTAAGTTTTATTTACTAATACATAAATAATCCATGTGATGTATTAATCTGCATATTAGTTCTGGATAATTTACTCATTTATAAGTAAACTGAAACATTATGGTTAAAGTAATATTATATTATATTGTAATATTTTAATAGTTCTCATTACACAGTGATTCAGTTTGATGGAGGCGGCAATCATAATTTGATTGCTAAAATGAACTCATTTGATCTGATTGAAAATTAATTTGAAAATTTGATTCCCACCTCTGCTATTCGTCTGGGATTTTTTTCATCAAAGAATAAATGTTAAAGGGATATTTCACCCAAACATTTACTCACCAACTCATGTCTTTCCAAACCTGTATGATTTTCTTCTGTGAAACATAAAAGGTATTCTGAGTGTCTTGAATGTGTTTTTTTTTTTTTCTCTCCATACATTGGAAGTCAATTAGTAACCAATACGGCTCAGTTACCACATTTTTCAAAATATCTGAGTAATGACAGAAATTATATTTTTGAGTGAACTGTTACTGTCCCTTTAAGAATGATTCATTGTTTTCACTTTGATTGTTATCCACTATTATAAGATCATTTACTTGATTATTACTTTTATGCACCACACAAGAACGCATGTCACACCTCTGTTCATCAATTTGCACTGGATACCAATAGCTGCTCGCATAAAATTCAAGGCATTAATATTTGCCTACAAAACCACCTCTGGATCTGCACCCCTTTACCTAAATTCAGTACTTCAGACCTATATGCCCTCTCGAAGCTTGCGTTCTGCAAGTGAACGACGCATTGTGCCATCCCATAGAGGAACAAAATCACTTTCACAAACTTTCTCATTAACTGTTCCCACCTGGTGGAATGACCTGCCCAACTCTATCCGAGCAGCTGAATCCTTAGAAACGGCTAAAAGCACATCTCTTCCATCTTTATTTGACCCTCTAACTCTAACACTCTCTATTCTAATTCTATTTTATCTATATGTCTTCTTTTAATTAAAAAAAAAAAAAAACACACACACACACACTTGACCCTCTATCATTTGCATATTTATTCTCTAACTGCTAGCTTTTCTTGAAAAACTATCACTAGCTTTCTTTTTTGTTTCTTTAAAAAAAAAAAAAGGTTTATTTTTCTATATTCTATCTACTCGTTTCTTAAAACACAAAAAACCTTGCTACGTGTACCGAGACTTGTCATAGCACTTGCATGTTGTTGCTCTTTTGTTGGTTTTGATTGCTTCCATTGTCCTTATTTTGAAGTCGCTTTGGATAAAAGCGTCTGATAAATTACTAAATGTAAATGTAATGCAATGCACTGTACCTACACATTAGTGGATGCATGTCACATTTGTTAGCATTTTGCTTTGTGATTTCACTAGTTCAGCAATGAATCATGGTAAATAAATAAAATATGCTTTTGATATTAACAAGCTGACATCACAACAGCCACAAGACAATTGTTTCAGCTTAGCTTTTGTTCCCATCCCGTTTTCTCTGCATATGGAAGACAAAAGTGTTTTGTTGCCATGTTGACTACACGTATCTCCTTCTCCACAGCCAAACAACAGATATGGCTGCTTGCCCAGCCAGCAACAAATCCAGGAGAATAGAGAGGGTTCTCTTGAGGGCTGTAATGTAATTGCCATTTCGAAGTTTGCATTTGCATCCGTTTATAACCACCTGAGTCAGCAGCTGTCAGCGTTAATTCCACATTCATCTTGCCCCTTTTGTTTTCATGTTGAAACCAAGGTTGAAGAGGTTGGGAAATGGAGCTCTCCTGACTAATTGTGCTTGCTTAAGTCGAGATGCTTAAGAATAAACTATTGAAAAGAAATGTGGTCGCATTATGTAACATTTTGTTTTCTGTAATGATTTTCCTTTAATGAGTGTGCGTAAAAGTTAGGTGAGCTTGTTAGTTGGAAGTTAGAAAACAAGACTTGATTAAACAAGCTCTTTACTACTAGCCTACTACAATTTGCTGTTTGGCAACTAAAGTAATTTCAAAGCCTTTTTATTATGCACATGAAAGCAAAAACAGGGAACACAGCCACAAATTCATTCCCATATCAAACAAGGCTCATTTTATCCGTGTTTATGATTAGCTTTTATCCTCTAACAAGTGCCAAAATGGCTAACAACATGTAATCTCGAGTGATATATGTTTACTCTCCTCCTCTGCCCCTTTCTAACATTCGCAATTCCCGTAACACCCCCAGAACACACAAAAGCCCCAGCCAACTGCACAATAAAAGAGATATCATCTCCATCTCACATGCCGTGTACTATACTCTGCAGCATTGTGGAGAGAAGCCAAAACTGGAGGATGCATTACCTGTTTGGCTCATGTTACGCTGGCCCATGGAGAGCCACGGATCAAGATTAAGTCACATTTGCATTTTAATACGCTATCCGGCACGGCGACTTTCCTGTTCTTTCCTATTTTGTGCTTGTTTAATGGTCTTCCGTGAACCGAATGCACAAGTTTATAATAAACAGAGGACTTCATTATGTAAATGCAGGGTCTGCATTACACCCCAGAGTGGTTAAAGTGTCTCTGGGGATGGATTGTGAAATATGTCCCGTGAAATTCCACATCAAACAGGGGTGCGGAAAAGCCAGGTTGTCGTTATTATTGGATTAGATGGAATAGCAGGCTTGCTGACATAAATTAGACGCTGCATGGGATTTTAGGAAGGGGGATGCTATGAAATCAGAGATATTTGTGTTTGTATTATTGGTCATGAATGGGTGGCAAAGGATGAAATATTACCATGCGCCTGCATGTGGACTTTAAAAACACATTTTGTATTCCTAGTGTGTCCATTGGCTGCCTTTTTAAAGTAACTACATATCAGTCATCCTGTGGCACGCAGGACTTTTTTTTTTTTTACTTCTAGGATTTATTGGACTGAAGGGAATGATAATTAGACCTGTAATTGGCATTTACATCCGGGCACATTACCCAGTCTCCTTTGGGAAATATCTTACAAGTTCAAAACAGAGAAAAAATCTAATTTTCCCTTTGCTATGACCTTGTATGTGTCATCGATTATGTTACATTTCTAGCTATAAAATATACAATATTACCAGGATCTTGAAGCAACAAAACAAATGTTACTTTCACATGAATGTGTGGCTTGGTTGATTAAAATCATTCATATTTAATCTGACGTTTGTCAATGCTGTATGTTCTACTGTCTGCTTTGCTGCATAAATATCTCATATTTTGTTATGAAACATCTGCTCTGTTTATGCACTCCATGACTCTTCAGATTCGGGTTTGTGTTGCAACAGAAAGTAATTGGAGGTGGAGAAGGGTTTGTATGACTCCCACGTCTTTATACGGAATTGAAAACGAAACCTTTCAAAATAAAATGTGACCTCAAAACCATCTAAGTGTTTACTTGAAACCATCTCAGTGGAGTCATGGTTTTGATGTTTGCTCTGGCTGTGCGTTTACACCGTTTCAGATGATAACTTTTTTATTTTTGCGAGAATCAATCTTTTACCTTTTTATTATGTGTAAGTTTCTCAAAGTTTTTCAGTTTTCCTTCTTAGTCACAAATTCAGCTAAAGACATACAGCATGTTTATCATAAAGTTCCATAATAAGGATCCTTTTTTCCTGTGTGTTTTCTTTACATTTTTTGTAAATGTACATATGCACAGAGCATCTAATTTCTGCATGGCCAGAAAATTCGAGCCGCATTCCCCCTTCACATAAGCTATGGATTCAATCAAAGAAAAGTGTGAATGTTGAATCCAAGTCTGGCACTCAAGTGCCTCAGTATCTCTCCAGGCCTCTTCTATTGCTTAGAGAAGAGCAGAAACAGAATAAGTAGCTACACCATCATAAAATGTGGGTTATTTTCAAACTTCTCACGTACCAGTTCAGCATGGCGGAATTTCACCAAAACCTGCCCCAGGTGCTCAGCTCAGCTTAAAATTATGTGAACAGCCATTAATCATTCCAGAAATGGCAAATCATGGGAGCCTGTTTAGTAGGAGTGTCTGTAACCCAACTGTTTGGTCATTTAAAAATAATAGCCTTTATGAGTATGACTGTTCAAACAACACAGAACTACTGCACCAAAAGTAACAGCAACCTTGAAGACTGTTTCCACAAAAAAAACTGACCACAGAGAACTTCACAACACTAACATCCATAAAGGAGATGCAGTGTTGCTAAAACTTTAATCACAGAAACCAGTGCTACAATGCAAAAAGATGCTGTCGTGATCATAAAACAATGACCTTGGGTGCACTGGCCTTCTCAAATCACCTGACGTGAATATTTCTTTTAGTTGGATGAATCCGACTCATTGAGGTCTGGTTTGAAGTGAACCACATTTTGTTGTCCTGATAATGTGTCATATGATATACACATTTATAAGGGTTTTTTGTAATATATGAAAGAAATGTTATAGGCTATACATCCTATACCCTTCTAGATAAACATGATTATGTATGCCGCAATAGTGAGACAGGTACTGATACACAGAAATAAAATGCCAAAAATCGTGACATATTTTTCTTTTCACCCATTCATTACAAGGACTAATGTCAGTTTGAAACTAGTGATACAGGGGACTGATGCAGTATGAATATGCTAATAGCCCATTGTTTACAGTTCCTCTTGATTAAAGTTGTAAATTAAAGGGAAAGCACAGGGTTACTTCACAGCCTGATTGCTTTTTCATAATGAAAGCTTCCAAATAGAGTTTATGAAAAGAAAAGGATTTAATGCCTATCAGAGCTTGACTGAATGGAATATATTCTGGTATCAGTTTGGTTGACATCAAATGAGCCAATCATGTGTCATAGTCATATAGACCTTTTGCTTTCTCCAAAATTAATGTCTGAGTTTACGTTTTTTCAGTCAACATCAATAAAAGCACCATCATACAAAAAAATGGAATTATGAGTTATATAGATGATCAGGAAGATATATCAAAAAGTAGAAACATTGTGTACGGTGAGCGTGGAATGAATATATTTGGATGGGCAGGTTTCAAAAACAAGGGCTTTGTGTTGCTCATCCAAACGATCGAAAATAAAAACTTGTTTGATCTCTGAACACTAAAGCTGGGACATTAGTACCCAAAAATATCAAGCAAAAGAGAGGTGCCCTTGTGTCTGTACTTGGAAGTGTTAAGAGATAAATCCATACAACCAAAATAAATAAATAAAGTTCCTGTCAGCAGAAGCTGTCTGCAAAATAACCTTTAGAGTCAAAGCTGCCCTCTGTAAAGACATGGTAAAGACTGAAAAAATTTGCATGTATTCACAAACATACAGTATACTGTATGTGGTTATTGTAAAATTACATGTACCGCAGTCAGATGAAACAATAATCTAGTGCTTTTATGAAGATATTACAGTTGTAAATTAGATATTATTGTAATTGTGAAAGATATTAAAGTTTGAATGAAATCATTATTTTATTGGAGCTGATTCATTCCATGATCAAAGGGACACCTAGAGCATTGTTATTGTTTATCATTTTTTATTTAGTTTTAGTTTTTATTTATTTCGATTTTTTTCAGTGGTCATTTTAATACTAGTTTTGGTCGTAGTAATTCCACGTGCTTTTTGATATTTATTCATTTTGTCTTTGAATATTTCTTAGCTTTATTTTTATTTTAGTTTTAGTCATTTTAGTACTCCAATAAAAAATAGAAATGTTGCCTTAGAAGCTAACCAAAGTATTTTTTTTAGGTTTTTAATCTAATAATTCTATATTATTTTAATTCGGCATTATTTTATTTAATTAACAACAACAAAAAAGCTTTACTGAACAACAGCTGGGCTAGAAATCTCAACGATCATCATGATACTGAAGTGGCTTGTGGGATGTGCTGGTGACATCTGGAAAGCTCTTTTGCATGCTGTTTTGCAATTCCATGCTGATTTCAGCATCACGCTACATGGTGGCATCCTCAGTAATACCACAGTACTCCACCCAAAATGTCATATCTCACGATTCATATTTCCCATGTGTTACGATCGATTTAACGCCCACAATATAGCCTACAACTCATATGAAGTGAAAAATATAAAAATGAATTATGAAACTATCAGCTTTGAGCAATAGCTTGAAGCAGAGGCGGATCGTGGTGATTTGGGATTTCAGCTTTAGAAAAACATTTACACCATGCGATGACATATTGTGTATTTATAGTTAAATTTAACATGCATCATTTCTTTGTAGCTTTGACCTCTCTTTTATTTTATATATTTATGATAGAAATTATGAATTATTTTTATTGCTTTATTTTTTCTGTTCATCATATAAACATTTAACTATCCTTCAGACAGTGATGATAGAACACAACTAATTTTAGCAGCAGCAGCACATTAAGTTCTCAGCTTTTAAGTGCCATTTACCTCTAAACCAAACCTGTGTGTCTCAAGCATCGTGGGTTTCTCTGGCTAATTGTGGTTTTGGGTTTGTCTTCTAGGATGCAATTTGGCTCTTCCTCTTCACCTGTGATCGATTCCTGCAGTGCCTCAAAGGCCTGTAAGAAGGGCTGTTACATTTTTTAAAACTACTGCCGAAGCAGCACAAGGACTGATTTAAGTGTTTAAAAGACAGATGGTAATCTCTCCAGCTCTCCTTCTCTCACTCCTTCTCATTCTCTGTCCAGGCTCAGGCCGATCTCTTCTCTCTACTGCTTAAGATAAGTTGTACGCTAGTGATTTGTTTCTGTCCGTGGCACCTGCCTCATTATTCCTGCTGGATGTTAAGGGACAGCTTAACCTATGCTGCTTGTCGACGAGAGCATTTGTCAACATTTAATAGCATCGTCCGCTGACAAACCAGCAATCTGTACAGCCAAAAGCAGGGCGCGGAAACAGAAGATGAGCCTAAACAAATGTCACATACATCTTAATGTCTGCAGGATAGCTTCATCAGTCATAGTCACTGGATTATATAAGAACAAACAACTTAGATAGCCTCCATGAAAAACTGGTAACTGGCAGAAGGCTAAAATATTTTGAAAAAACCTTCTTAAGAATGAAAGCTTGTTTTCATCTCAGAGAAAGAAACAAAAGGACTATTTTTTTGTACTTTATTTCTCATTATAACTTTTTATCTCACAGTTACGACTATACTAAGGTGACTTCATATCACAACAATGCAACTATATCAGAATTCAGACTATCTTCAGAATGTCATACATGTGCAAGTTTATATCTCATAATTGCTTCTGTGTATATCCTATATTGCATTTGGAAACATTTCCTATATTATCTCAATGCGACTTTCACGATTGCAACTCCATATGTCATAATTTTGACCTCATCTAATAAATGCAACTGTTAGATAGAATAGTTATATCTCAGAATGTGACTATATATCACAATTGAACCTTATCTGACTATTTCAGCTTTTTATTTTACAATCGCAACTTTATTTCTTGTAACTGTAACTTTACAATCTAACAGTTGCAACTTTTTCTCTCTCAATTTCGACTTCACAAATGCGACTTCATATCTCACCAATGTGACTTTATCATAATTGCGAAGTTACTTCTGCATTTATCATCATATATTCAATTTGATCTCACAATTGTGGCTATATATATCTCACAATGCCACTTTATATTTTATTTTTTGTAATTGTGTCTCTATATGTCATAATTGCAACCTCATATCTAAAAATGCCACTGTTCACTAAAATCACAATTTTATTTCTCATAACTGTAAGATTACATTCTATCAATTGCAACTTCATAAATGTAATTTAATATTTCAGCAATGTGGCTTTTTCATAATTGCAATTGTGAGACTGACTTTTACAAAAGATCACAGTTGCCTTTTCCACAATTGTAACTTTATTTTTCTCAGTTTCAATTTTATATCTCATAATTGCAACTGGTCATTATAGGCTGCATATCTTTCTCATCATTCTGTCTAAATCTCACAATGTGACTTTATTATTTTTAAGAACTGCAACTTTATATTAGCAATTTTAAATATCACATACGCAACTGCTTCTCACTATTATGACTAAATATGTTTCACAGCTGTAACTTTATACTTATACTTTAACCTTATCTCACAATTACAATTTTTATGTTTTAACTCTGAGGGGAAATCAGTCTTCTATTCTTAGCCACTGTCTGGTATGGTGCACTTTGAATAAATGAGCAGGGTTGTAGTTCTGACCCTGCTGGATTCAAGCAACTTGGTAAATGTTTGCCCCAGTTGTTGCTTAGCCCGCATTTTTCACTGTCCTATATCTTGTGGGCAATTAGGCAGATAAAAATCTCACAGCCTTACTTGGACAGTAACTTGATAAGTGAATCAATATCCTTGCAGACTAGGATTGAAAAGGGGTCGGCCAGGAGAACCATGCCTACAGCATTCACAACACAGTGAACTAGGCTAATCTTACTTTTCAAGCTTGAGGCAAGTACATGATTGGTAATATTTATCACATATTTACTAACAAATTGTGCAGAGATTAGTTATAGTGAAGTCTGAAGATAGTTCACATCCCCCAAAACCCCTTTAAAGCAGATTCGGTTAAAGGCTATTATCTGACACTGTCATTAAGACTAATTACCTGCCTCAAGGGCAAGTAAACAGAGGATAAATGAGATTAGACCTTGTTTGCACAACTGATGAGCCCTGAGCCTTAGTTCAAGCGGCTATAGACAACCAGCGACAGCCGGACAACTGGACACAAAGTCATTGACGATGTGATGGAATCGTGCGTACGGTCATAAATGCATGATTGCTTCATCACACCTTTGATCACAGAGGTTTGTCCCGTGCATATGTCCTCAGTAGAGAGGAAAATCTGTAAAATGACAATCAATAAAAGCCATTACGTGGAGGCCCATGTGACTTATCCATGCCGTGAAGCGGTATTAAATTGATTTTTCCAGAACCAAGATGAATGACGGAGTTACAGGATTGAAATGTTTTACAATCCGTGTCAACAAGTCTTTTTTTAAACATTTGTATGTATGATATCACACACACGTGCTACATAAGAAAGCTAAACAAAGACTATATCCATTAGGCACTTTATTAAAAATAAAAAACGAGCCATTGAGTGTTTTTTTGATTGTTTTACCATAAATTTCTGTGTTATGTTTACTTACCTAGATTGCTTTATCATAAATTTCTGTGTTATGTTTACTTGCCTAGATTGCTTTATCCGTGCTTTCTTATTAAATTTGTCATGCTTGTTTTAAAATTGGTTGGTCCAGTTTGGAGAGTTTACAGAAGAAATGCAAAAATGGCATAACTTGAGAAAATAAGTATGTTTTTGAACACCACTGCATTTTCATTTGCTGGTGTTTTCTCTCCTCTTCATTCAGAATAAGCAAGAAAGCATTACTATGATTCATACTAGAAGGTATTCATGTTAATGGAAGAGAGGGTTGATGAGGCAGAACCAGGTCTATCAATCTGTACTAGTTCCATTTTTGTAATCCATCATAGGAAAAGAGAAATTAAAGGTGCAAACCAGGTCGTCTTGGACTAATACTAACACCTAGTGGTGTGGATGATGCATTACAAAAATGCTTTATTTGCTGTCAGCTATTAGCAATTTATTCACAAGCGAAAGTGGTTGTGTAATCTCAATATGACCGCCCCCATGAGGCACCCAGCTCTATGTAAAATAAAACAGCTGTTATTAAGCTACTATTACATCTTCATCTTGTGTGTGTAAATGTTTCAAAAAAAAAAATCCAAAAGCACTGTTTATTTATTAATGTGTAAAACTTACCGAGGGCAAGCATTTAATATTTGATCTTAAGCAGAAATGTTTGTTTAATATCTACTTTTGACGCTTTAGATCAAGAGTTTGTAAGGAGGTTCGTCTCTAACACCTGGCTTTGGGTGGATCTGTCTTTTCAAGCTTTTCCTCTATCTCTCTCGCGCCTGTTCCACTTCCTCCAGCCATCTGCCAGAGAGGCAGAGAAGGCCCCATTTCTCTGGCAATGTCTGTCAGGAGCCTCAAGGCCCACCAGTCTCTGCTAGTGCATCTTTCTTGGCAAGCCATCCCCCATTCCATATGTCTGATTTGCAGGGCTGAGAAACTGCCACGGGAGGACAAGGTAAGAAGGTGCATGTCAGGGGGAGAAGAGAGACAAGCTGTTCCTCCGGTTTTCCTCAGAACACAGACAGATATTGAAAAGTTAGGTCACAGAGCAGAAGTCTTTACTGGTGGGAATGCTCTTCTCATGTTCTCAGCAGCATCACGGCAAGGACGCTGTTGGAAAGCATCTCTTAATTACTGAGATAAAATAAGGGTGATTAGACAATCATTTGTGTCTACATTAGATTGTAAGATGTAGTTTCCCTTGTATTATATTTAACATGCTACTGGAACCAAGAGGTCAAAGATGGGCTTAGCATGACACAATAAATTTTGGAACTATACCATTTGGCTGAAAATATCCTTTTCCTCCATTAATGTCCGTTCAGAAGTAGCTGAGTAGGCCTATTCTAACTTAAGTTCTGGCATGAAACTCTAGATGGCACAGTCCGATAGGTCTAACTCAATCTGATCTAATGACATCATCACATGGCACAACTAACTGGTTCTCTCCTGTATTGGTAGCCAATGAGCTCTCTGCTCAACATTCAAATATATGATTAGTGCTTGCTGTAGCAGTTCGCAGCATGCTTCAGAAACCCTTCACCTTCCCCAGCTCCACCTGTATAGATCTGCTACGAGGTGATTCATGTATGCTATAGGGGGTTATTTCATGTATGTTATATTTGCAGCAGCATTATTTCTTACATGCTCACAGCAGCATGTTGTGGTTGTATTGGCAGTAATGAATTTCAGTACTTACTCTGCCACAGCATGAGCAGTGTAGCAGATCTATTCCACCAAGACCAAATACATTAACATTGTCATGTACATTACCATGCCAATCCCTCCGAGAGTTGTCATGACAGAAATATTTTTGTAAGCAACATACTGTCAGTCCTCTGTCGTGTGTGTCACGTGTTCCTGCCTCTTGTGTCCATATTTGGTTTGTTTCCTGTCCTTGTTAAATGTAATCATTAGTTAATTCTTGTCCAGCCGTGTTTGTCTCGTTATCTATGATTTACCTGTGTATTTATAGTCCTGTCTATTCAGTTCGATTTCGTCTGGTCTACTCGTTACTCCCCGGTGTTCCTGTCTGTGTCAGCCTTGCCTTGCCTTGTCTTGCCCTGCCTTGATGTGTTCAGTAAAGACTGTTATTTTCCATTTACATCCTCGTCTGCGTGTTCCTGTGTCCTCCTCGTGTGTGTGCACCGTGACACATACTATATACAGCGGTGGCCAAAATTATTAGAACACTAGTATTTTGACCAGCAAATTTTTTTTTTTAATTATTAATTTAAAACATTCATTTTGCCATTAATTGGCCCAAAGAAAATTGGCAAAACAAACTGAGACAGACTAAATCCAGAAGAACTGTAGCAATGTCCCCAAGATTCTTCAAGAAACCATCTACAGTAAGCTTCAAAGCTACAGTACTGTTAAAAGCTTTAGGCACTTGTGTAAAAATGCTGAAAATGAGGATGCTGATAAATAATTTGGTGTGAGCATCCTTTGCATTTAAAGCAGCTTTTGCTCGAGGTGCACTTACTCATAGTTTTGCAAGTAGGTTTCTTGAAGCATCTTGGAGACGTTGCCAAGTCTGTTTCAGTTTGTTCTGTCATTCCAGACAGACTGGATGATGATGAGAGACAAAAATCTCACTGGATTATTACAATTAATGGCAAAATGAATAAATGTAAATGATATTTCCTACTGACACACTACAGCAAAAAATAACTGACTTGAAACCATTTTTAGCTGGTGAAAATATTAGTGTTCTGATCATTTTGGCCACCACTGTATTATGGATATGTAATGCAGTGCTGTTATTGCTAACTAAAACTATTAAATCTGTGTTTCTGTAACTGAAATAGGGCTGAAATATAAATATTAGATGAGAAACTTTAAAAAAAGTAAAACTAAAATAATAAAATTAAAAACTAGTAATTAAAGCTGGAAATATATCTTAAACTACACAAAATTGTTAAAACTGAAAATTCAAAGATAAAAGCTAATTCAAATACTATAATAGTATATAAGTTATACTAAAATAACGCTGATGTAATGAGACTCCATCAGGGTAACTTAATATTTGTATATTAATGATTTTTCTGATCGGTACTGGTACAAATTTGTTGGCATGTCACCACAGATTGTAAAAGACATGACAAATGGTCCCTTTACATTCTGTAACTTTCATGGCTGCAGATACACATGGCATTTCATTATATACTCTCTCAAATTCCTCAGTGTTATCATCAATAGGCCCAAACTCCTTATCGCCCTCTGCCAGTCTTCTCAGTAAATATTTACAGCCGGGCTCGCTGGACCCGAGGAATACTAACACAAAGCCAAGGCCCTTTAAACAGCATGGGAGGAGTGTGTAGCAAGCCATCAAGTCTACTTCAACACGACACTGATTAATACTACAAATATTCCCTCTAGCATATTCGACAACCCCTTTTAATGAGTTTATTTAGGCTTGAGTGAACTGAAAGTGAATCACGCCAGCAGGCGGAGCTTTCGAATAGGTTGTCTGCATTCAACACTTTCATCTAAAAAGAAAGAATAGAAATTGGCTTTTAGTGTGGAAAAGCATAGGCGAAAAGCAGTCTTAATTGCAATTTTGAGGGCCTTTGAGCGATAGAAATCATAGAATGTTCAAGATAGAGTGTCTTTTTCTGGCTTTTAGCCCACATAAAGAGCGGAGATGTCTTATTGGCATTAAGGCACTTTTATGGTATTGCCCTTGAAATTGTCATTGCGTAAAATGCCAGAGGTGTTTTAAGGAAAGATGCATACAATCAACAACATCAATTTTGACCATTTTTAAATTTTTTTGTTAATGCATGCTTCACATTTGTATAGAATTCATGAGTGTACATTTATACAAAGAAAAAAAGTGGTTAACCAAACCAATCTGATTGCAATAAAGGGTGAGTTTACACTGGAAGTAGTTCAGTTCTCATGGTTCGTCTAAACCAAAAAAGAAACTGATTTGTTCAGTCCTGGTTTGCTTATGTATATGTATACATGGTATTTTTTGCAAGTTTATAGCTCACAAATAGTTGTGTTAAAAGGTGTCAAAACAGCAGCAGGAATTCCTCTGATTCACAAACAGAGATCTGCTGCAAGGAAACGAAGGTTCAGATGCTTGTACCAGACTGTAATGAGCAAAATAGCTCCTATGACAAGAAGAACCAGGTCCTTTTTAGGGTGCATCTTGTGACATCATGTCCTGTTTTCGGTTTGTTTAGATGTCTTTGGTCCGTGTTGCAATCATACATCATAAAGCACACCAGAGTTAAATTGAACTCCTGAAAAGGTGGGTCCCGGTCAGTTTGTATGGTGGAACCAAACCTGCCAAGTATGAACACATCCCTACTTGCTCTTTCTCTACTACTTCCTGTTTTCACTGACATCACTTGCCATGCATGCTTTTGGATAATATTAACCAATAACTATCAACAGAGATTAAACCTACAGTATTCAATTTCAATCCTGCTCTACACTGGTACTATATGGCACATCCACTTTTCAAAATTTCTGCATGATTATTAAATTTCAATCAAAAATATGTCACATTGCGGCAATTAATGTTGACTTTCCAAATCAATAGCTGTAAAGCATAGAAATAACATGTCATGGTGGAAATAGAAACATTGTTCTGCTGTTCTAATGTTCAGTTTCTGTAACTTCAGGGCATGCCATCTTTAAAAGAGCAGGGCTCGCTCGCTGGTGACCCTATTACAATAACAGAAATTTGGTTGCCATTTTAGAAATATTTTGTCATTTGGCATATTGACATTTATAGGTAAGCGAACAGAAACAGGGGAATGTGACTTTCAAAATCCGCATTTAATCATGATATCTGCATTTAACTCAATTGTTATCAATATCTTTGAGTCCTGCTTCTCTTGATTTGTACTCTGTTGTGAAGGTGCCAGCTCTGGCTTGATCTATCTATCCCTCTGTCAATCCACCAAGCTGATTTCAAACTTCAATTTAGATTTTGTCAAGATACATTCAGCACATTATGTGCTTTGTTTCCCAGAGGTTACAAACGATTCATTCTTCTTTTTTCCCTCCCCTTTCTTTTTGTGATAACATCAGGTAATGGGAGAATGTAGTACTCTGAAGAGGGTCGTTGATGAGAGCGCATTTTACTCTGTATGAAACCACTATTGTTACTGTTTTTCAGAGTCATTAACCTGATTTACAGTACTTTCTGACTATCATAACAGTCCACTTCACAAGCTACAAAATTGAATCTCTTGAAAGGCTGTGAGGCTTGGAATTCACAGGAAACAAGCTCGCATCCAGCAAATTAACATACCTCCATTTAGTTTCAGACCCCACTAAGTGAGGGCTGCAGGAAAACACATTTGTGATTTCCTCATTCATGTTTGTTATCGTTTAAAATGTCTCTGTATGAAAATTGCTCATTGCTGCAGAGTAGATCATAATGAAGATTAGAGAGTTTAAGGAAACTCTCTCCTGCTGTTGAGGGTGTAATTTTCCTGGGGACTGAGTGCAGATAAGGTGTGTAAATTATAATGTAAATTCCTGTTGTTAATTTATGTCTCCACTGTTGTTTAGGTACTTAAGGAAAGTTGGAAGCAGAGTTTTGTGTAACCAGGAAACCTCTCACTAGTAGGCGAGTGTGTGTTTTATGGAGATTCTGTAAAGATCTTAGAATTTTAGATTAATGAGGGTTTGATACCCATTTGATACCCAAATTATTTTTTAGTTGGAAAATTACAGAATTTCGGCATAAAGATTGTTGAGAAGTTCATTGAGCGCATAAAAAAAATATACAAGATGCATTTCGTGCATGTGTTCAATAGTTTGTGTTATGTAATGCAATGAGGTTATTCATAATTCCCTCACGTTTAATTGTACAGTGGGGTTTTTTTTTAGTATTGAATGATTTGTTTTGTCAGGTCAGTTAGATGTGGACTGCTGTTTTCTGAATGTTTCAATAAATGTTTTGTGAGAGTTTTATGAATTTTGTCTATTGAAGGTCTGATACTCTATAATGTCATAGTGTGCATCTGAACATGGTGTGTCCATGTACCTATTTTTTCTGAGGTGTATTTGCTTACAAGCAAGGTCCTTGCATTGATTCTGTCACTGTCAATATCATAGACTATTGTTTGTACCTGCATATGTGTATGTGTTTTGACAGACAGTGAGATACATTATAGGCCATGCCATTTTTCATGTCAGTGCTTTTCAGTGTTGCAGAATCTGTGCAGCCAACAGTATTTTCCACAGTTAAACCTAGTCTAACATGTGACATACATTCAGCGCATTGTTATGTTATTCACTTAAAATGATTTGTGGGTGCTGTTTATTTCCATATGCTGTCTGCATTGTCTAGATGTCCAGTCAGAAGTTAGTATTTAGTGAATAAGATGCAGGTTTTTGTACTGATATACTGTGTATAAAAGTGGCACAAGCATTTATTGAATTTGCAGTTGGTGAAGCATTTTTGATGAGTGAAAAATCTTTGAATCACAAGAAATCCAAAGAATTGAACTCTGCCTGACGTGTAATGTATTTTTGATGACTAGCTAAACAAAACTCCATTAAAAAAATCTCTACAAAATTAGACCTTCAAGAATCGTAAAGACAAGTCTTTGAAATCAATTAAGAAATATTACAGGAGCAAGAGTGCTAGAATGTATGCTGTGATTTTGAATCTTAAATATCAGCACTCTAGGAATGGCACTCAGCCAATCAAATTTAGAAGAGCTAGCAACCACAGTAAATGTTTCTTGTAGAAAATATTCTCAAAGATCAGTCTGAAGTGGATTGGGAAAACAGAAACTATTTCACTTGTTGCTGTTGTTTTAAATTTGCATTTGATTATTTTCACAAGAAAAGATTTTGTGGCAGCGAGACATAATTCATTTTCCTCTTTCTGTTAAGATGTTTGGCAGGTCGGTGACCTTCACATAGATTTATACGTGTCTCACCTCCAACTTTTTCCAAGCCGGCTCTCATCTTTCCCATGATGAATTGGCCTGATCAGGAGGCAGAATAGCTGATTAGCTGGGCTGGTGGAATAGCCAAACAAGCAGAGGTGTTGAAGAGCTCAAACCAAAAAAGACATAAGTGTGGTCTGTGCTGTGCACATGATGTCACAAACTCGGCCTCTGTGGCCCTCCCTGAACACCACCGGAGGGCACCATCACCGGAATATTAACCGAACTGCATTTCCCACAATGCCCTGTACCTGAGACTGATTGCGGCACAGGTGTTTCCCATCACTGTTACCCATATAAGCTGCAATCTCCAACAACTCCCTGCGAAGTCTTGTATTGCCCTGGCTACACTACTAAGTGGTTATGCCTTGTTTTTGCCTTGTATTGATCTCCCGTTTACGACCTTAGACTGTTTATCCGACTCTGTGATTCCCTGCTACCTACCTTTGGGACCTGATCTCTGGACTGTTGTTTATTTCCCCTGTCTGCCGCCTGCCCCAACTCTAGCCTGGATATCGTTTATGGATTCTGATTTATCTCTGACACCCCTGTCGCTGTTGACTGATCTCCGCCTGTTTGACCCTGTCTTATCAATAAAGCTGCAAATGGATCCCTCTGCCTCAGACCCCTCATTATACATGGGTCCTTTCATGGGTCTGTTTACTCTTTTCCCAGTGCTTATTTGCTGTTTTATGTAGGCATAATTTTGAGCAGTTTCAAGTGCCTTTTTGCAATCTGTGCCATCTCGTCAAAATGAATGGTATCTACACAGATGGAACAGCCTGCAATGCGCCGCGGGCCGTAAAAACAGATATCAGTTCCTGTCAGCTTACCTCAGAGCACTTCTTCCATGAACTTACCGCAGAAATGGGTGATTACACAAGGCCATGCATAAATAAAAGTGACCCGAGAGCAAATTCCGCCCGAGGTTCTGTTTAGTATGGTAATGCTCTAAATCCTCCTGCAATCCTTCTAGCCAATTTATTGGTTTCATTTAGGTTTAGCCTAAAAATGTATTCCAGTGTATTTTAATGTTGTTCGCAGAATTGGCAAATATATCTTCTGTGGGTCTGTGTCCTACTTTCTAAGTGCTTTAATTAATCTTGAGTTAAAGGCGAGACAACATCCTATCGTGTTGCTTTGGGGTGGGCAGAGATGGGAGTTGGAATTCGTAGTTTCTTTGAATCTGATGATAATGCACCCCTCCAAAGGGCTCTCTTGAGGTTTGGAATATTTGATTAGTAAATGGATATGTACCACCTATGATCCCATTAATCTCAATGTCTCTAACCTTTGGCTGAGAAATATTGGACCTATTAGTTTTAACAGTATTTTTAAAATAAATATAGCCTTGGTGAGCATAAGGGACTTGATTATTAAAAAACATAATTATTCCAAACTTTCGGAATGATTAATGTATAATAACAGCTTAATAAATCTCAGTTTTCATTATATTTCATTAGTCCTTCAGATAGCAAGACAGTGTATTGTTTTATTTTTATATATATTTCGTCATTTAATTTCAGGTCTATTTGGTCCACAATACACTTCAGAATGAAACCTTATGTGAAATTCAACCTAGGTTTAACAAAGTTGCCTACATGCAGGCTTTTTTATAGTTCAGAAGGTCAAAAAATACTTTTTCCTTGCATTATATTCCACAGTTAGGCTTCATGTTAAAGTGTAGCCAACACTGTTTCATGACAATATGTACATGAAACAATATGTTATTGTTTATTAAAATAGCATGTGAAATGTGTAACATATGGGCCGTGTGATGTAAAGCGTACAGCAGAGGATGGAGTAGCTGCTGAATGCATCATTAGTCCACTGGAAACAACTGACCTCGTATTCTGGTATTGATCATATCCACTCACCGCTACACAAAGGCAGTCTGCCTTTTGATTACTTCCAGAAATGAAACGGTGAGGGAAATGCTGGCTCTAACCTGTTTCTGTTTTCAGACAGGAATGTTCATTTTAAAATCTTCTGTTACTGAAAGCGATAGTTGGAAAGAATAACATCTCAGCACATGCCCTCTGCCATGAAGCCATTACTCCATCTTAATGAGGCCATCTATGTCATTTAAGTCAAGCAAGACGGAACACCTCTGAGCGCCGAGCTAAAATACACCCCCTCGCACAATCATTAGACGGCTAAATGCCCGTAATGTTTACACAGATCTTCAGGCTGTGTGGACAATGAAAGCACTTTATCCTCTCGGCATTGATTCTGCCATGGATCCTAAATTTCCACCAACTGTTAAATGGGTGAAAACTGCATTACATGATTCCCCCAAGTCTTTAGCGTTCACACATTTTCTTCATTTCATTCATTTTATACAAGTGGATAATGCTGGCACTTCCTCGTGGTCTACAGTCATTAGGTCTCAATCACAAATAATTGCTTACAAATTACATGCGAATGGCCACAAAATAGGTTCTCACAGATGAGTTCAAATTATTCTAAACGAGTGCCTACTGTTAGTTATTACACACTCAAACATATTCATATAAAGCTTATTCACAACATTCAAATTGAATCATCATTTTTACTGTATATATGCCAAGACTATGTGACTGACAGCATTTTTTGTCAAACTTATCCCAGAGTAATTATGCACATGATTAATAATATATATTGGAATCTAGAAAATTAAAGTATAAAAGGCTATTCATAACTATTTTATGTTTTGGCAAACTGGTGGCTAAATTATATGAATTTGAATTTGTATCTGATTTGAATGTTTCTGCATGTGTTTCAGAATGTTTGTCTTTTTTCTACTTTTTTAAGTAAGTTTCCATACAAATCACATACCATAAATTCATACGAAATCATTGTCTTATGAGACTGAGTTTGATTGTTTAATATTTTTGAAAGTATTTTCTCACCTGCATTTATTTGATCAAAAATACAGTAAAACAGTAAAATGGTAATTTGTGAAATATTATTACAATTTACAACAACTTGATTTTTTTATTTTAATATATTTTCAATATAGTCTATATAAGTTAATTTATTTCTGTGATGCCAAAGCTGTATTTTCAGCAGCCATTAATCTTTAGTGTCATGTGATTCTTAAGAAATCATTCTAATATGCTGATTTGATAAACTTTAATTTTGTTATCAATGTTAAAATCAGTTGTGCTGATTAAATTTTTTATGGAAACCATGATTTTTTCTAGGACAGCATTAATTTGCAATAGAAATAATTTTTAATATTATACATGTCTTTACTTTCACTTTTGATTAGTTGAATTTGTCCTTGCTCAATAAAAATATAAATTTCTTGTAAAAAATAAATAAATCTTACTGACCCTAAACATTTGCTAGTTCTTTATCCTAATTTAGGTGCAGTGTTATTGATGAATCACATTTGCTTGATTTCTGCTTGACTGAATTATATTATATTAAGCCTTTCAATGCCTTAATGTAAGTCAGCTCATTCATATCTCAAGTCTGGTGGTCTCTAAAACTTTTAAGACCTCCTAAACCTCTGACAGTTTATCATTACAGCCGTATGCCCTGTGGATTAAGCACTAGCCTCAGGCACATTGAAGTGTTAAGAAGCGCAAGTTTGTATCAAGTTGAGCCAGAGGGCCTCTCACGACGTGTGTGAGCCACATTCCTCAACATACGTCGAGTCTCTACAGGTTTCTTATTTCTTCTATGCTTGAGCGGATCAGCTCTGAAGAATATATTGATTTCTGCTTTTGTGCTTTTTTCAGCGAGAAAATGAAATGGTGGGACACGATGGAAACGTAGCAACGACAAAGGGAGGAAGAGGCCTAATCTAAGGCGAGAGGCAGGCGCGTGGCAGAAAAGCCAGAGGAGAGGTGGCTGTCACGTTGAAGGGTCCTGCGATTTAATAACTCTGAACAAAGAGCTAGCGCGATCTTTAATTACGCCACATGATAGGAGATGCAAGCCTCTTGATATTACCTCGCCAACCTTGATCCAAATCATTGTCTGACGGACCAAATAGAACGTTTAGAAAGGGAGCTGTGAATGTGAAGATAGCCAAGGCTTCTTGGACAGAGGTAGGAAGGTATAGTGAACTAAGAGGACATTTCGAGAGGAAAATTGATGGAGACAAGAGAGGGAATTGATAGTTAGAAGACAGGAAGCAGCCGGCAAGGTGATTATGCCCATCTCGCCTGTATGATTTAGAGCCCTCTAACCATATAATACAACAGAGAGAATTCATCAGTGCACAGATATACGGCAGGAGCCAATTTACACTTTAAGTTTCAGTGATTTCCTCAGATGGATTTGCTGGAATATATAGCTCTTCTGTGAATACACTCTCACTACTATATGACTCTCATAAGGCATTACGTACGGCTTCCATGTGAGGAAAAAGGAAGTGATGACACGTGAACAAACACACAATGGTGGTACCATGGATACCAGTCTAATGTTTGTCAGCAGCGCTGCTCCAATTGGCTCATCTGTGTAGGAGAACATGACAAAGGTGTAATTGCTCTTACCTTTTTACCTTTTCATTACCTCTACAGGGAGTCTGTTTATGTAGCCATTTAGACCCTTTTTCTGTGATTGACATGTCTGACTACAGTGTGTGTGTGTCTGTGATTGTGTTTATAAATTCAGTGCTGTCTACACATCAATGTCTGAATTTATTATTCATCAATGTTTTATATTTTTTATATTAAGTATTTAAACTTTTCTAATTAATATAGTTTTTAATCTAGTGATTATTTCCCAGCGTGGGGGAATTTAGAAAGTTAGTTTTTGCATTGATACATACCTTAAATACTTGGTTACAAAAACAAGTTATTAAACACATTCACTGTTTTGTTTTTTCCAAGTAATTAAAAAAATGAAAAATAATAGGATAATTAAAAAAAAAAACATTGAACATGCTTTAATAGCAGTGCATGTTATTATTGTTCACTAAAACTAGAGCTAAATCTAGCAAAATAAAAATAAAATAGTACAAAAATCATTTTAAAAAACTTTGATTAATAGCACTGTATGTTATCATTGTTCATTAAACTAAATCTATTCATCATTCATTATAAAAAAATAAATACAAAAATGTATTATAAAATAAAATTTCTAAACTAAAACTTAAATAAAAATAACAATAGATAATAAAAGAAATAATAATAATAATAATAGAAATATTTAAGAAAAACTACCAAAAATGTTTTATTAAAAATTGACAAAGAGATATATATATATATATATATATATATATATATATAGAGTGCCCTCCATAAGTATTGTAACAGTAAAGGTAAAATTGCTCTGTTGGCTGTGGAGTCAAGACATTTGCAAATATGATCAAAAGATGAATATGAGACAGAATGTCACATTTTATTATTAGCCATTTCAACACATACATGTTTTACCAAATAAAAAGAACAGCACTTTTAGAGTCCATTCCACTCATTGATGTGAGCATAAGTATTGGGACAGTTGAACATAAGGCAGATATAAAAGATTAAAAGCTATTATTTAGTTGCAGATCGCTTTCGCACAATCACAGGAGTGAGTCTGTGACCCATAGACATCACCAGACTCTTGGTCTCATCCTTTGAAATACTTTCCCCAGCCTTTAATGCAGCCAATTCCAATTGTTGCTTGTTTTGGGGAGTTTCTGCCTTTACTCTCCTCTCCAGCTGGTGAAATTCATGTTCAATCAGATTTAAATCTGGAGATTGGCTTGGGCAATCTAAGACTTTCCATTTCTTTGTCCTTATTAATTCCTTGACTGAACTGGCAGGGTGTTTTGGGTCATTGTCCTGATGCAATATGAAGCACTTCCCAATGAATCTGGTGTCATTTTCTTGAATATTGGTAGGCAAGATGGTTTTGTACCCTTCCAAATTCATTCTGCTACTGTCATCATACATTAAGTCATCAGTAAAGTTGAGAGGGCCTGTTCTAGAGGCAGCCATGCATGCCCATGCCATGACACCACCTCCACCATGCTTTACAGATGAGGCTGTATGCTTGGGATCATTTGCAGTTCCCTTTTTTCCTCCACATTTTTGCTTTCCCATCACTTAGATAAAGGTTCATCTTTGTCTCATCGATCCATAAACATAGTTCCAAAACTCTTCTGGTTCACCTTTTTGCTTTTTTGCAAACTCTAATCTTGCCTTTCTATTTTTGGTGCAGGTCAGAGGTTTGCATCTTGCTGTGTAGCATCTGTAATTCTGTGTCAAAGTCTCCTGAGGACAGTAGATTGTCAAAGCATCACCCAGCTTTCTGGAAGTTGTTGCTGATTTTACAGAAACATCTTTTATGGTTCATTTTCACAGCTTTTATGATTTGTCTGTCATCAACTACTGTTGTTTTCTCAGCCGATCAGGTAGTTGTTGGTTGCTGGTGTCGCTGGTGGTTTCCAAACTCTTAATTTCTCCTTGCCCTTATTTTTGCTAGAGCTCTAATTTACTTCCTCTTTTCTTTTAGCATCCAAATTGCTTGCTTTTCCCTCAAAGTCAGCTCCCTCATCTTCATCCTGGTTTGTGTGTGTCATCATCGAATGCAAGATTCAGAATACAGAAGTAATGGATATAACTGATACGACACATTCCCTGCTTTTAATATATCTGAAGAATTAATGCAACAGGACACAGCTGATCTGAAAGACCTGTGAGGCAACTGTTCCAATACTTATGCTAACATCAGATAGGGGGATGAAACTCTAAAAGTGCTGAACTTCTTAGCTGGTAAAACATGTATGTGTTGAAACGGCTGATAATAAAATGTGACATTCTGTAGTTTGTCTCATATTCATCTTTTAATCATATTTGTAAATGTCTTGACTCCACAGCCAAAAGAGCAATTTTGTCTTTACTGTTCCAATACTTTTGGAGGGCACTATATATATATATATATATATATATATATATATATACTATATATATATATAATATGTAATATATAATGTAATATAGAGATTAATCAATTAGTTTTCTGTTTCAGTTATTCTCTAGCTATGTCTGTCCATCATTTGTAATGACGCTTGGAAACTCTCGCTGTGCCGCGAATCGGTCTGTTTTAAACTAAAAAACGGAAAATAGATGTTTTCTCATGCTGAGAGATAAGCAGATGTATGTGTGTGAGAAAATATCATATATGGTGTTTGTTAAAAATAAATAAATAAATAAAGCGGATAAGAAAAGCTCCGACCTGTTCTCTGTTTTTATTTTAGCTCCATGAGGCATGAATGTTCTCTTGCCGTTTACTGTTGCTATCAGGAACTATTTTTAGCGGAAGGACAGCATTTAAGGAACTTGCTTAAAAAAAGTAACATTTACATAAATTATTCCACGCCCTGAAACGTGACGCTAAACGAAACGAACTATGATTGGTTGTTTGGCATGTCGGTCAAACGGCCTCATGGGCGGGCCTTGGCCAATGAAAGCGGCCGTCTATTCCAGACCTGACATGATATTATAAATTGATTCGTTTCTACTCATTTAATTAGACAAATTTGTCATTTCTATGCGATTTTACGTGTTTTCAGAGTTTTTAGCTTTATTTTCTTCATCAGTAGTTAAACTGAAAGTGGTTTAAGTAGTGTACTAACCACATCAGTGCAGGTTGTAGCTTTGATACCATTTTGACACCACCAAAACATAGGTTTTCCATTTTAGCGGGTTGCACAGTATTTTTACAGTGCAGAAAAGCCAACTCCTCATCAACACGAGTCAGCCCACTCCGACTGACCTCTGAACATCACTCCCACAATCTCTCAGTCATCAGAGCTTTCCCACCTCATATTACTCAAACCCCTGTGTAACCCATCGGGAAGTTAATCTACAGAGACTGGATGTATAAAATGATAAAGGAGCCCAGAGTCAGTTTATACTGTATTGAACTGGTCACGGTTGCGAAATATATTTTTCTGAGCCTTGAAGATGAACGCTTTTCCTGTCCACCACAATTCTGATGCAAGAATGACATGTTAAAATGAAATGACACAATTCTGTTTCAGACAGATTTCCAGATTATAGCTTCACAGAGAGATATTTGATCAATTTATTTTATTCTTTTATTATGTTTTGTAGCGCTGAAGGCAAAGTGACAGCTAAGAATCAGCGTTTCAGAATATTAAGCACTGGATAGACAAGCAGGCCTTTGTCTTCAGGATTGGGCAAAAGAAAGAGGGGGCGAGAGAACAACAGAAACCGATAGGAAAGGAACAAACCGTTCTAGCATTAAATCTAAGAAAGATATAAAGTGGGAGATAAAGCCCTCGATTCATGTGACATGCTTTAGACTGTCAACAGCCCTCAGACTCGCAGTGGACCTTGGAGCCCAGATGAATGTGATCAGAGCCTTGAATGCTGCGTGTCAAAGGCATGCACTTTTTTAGAGAGGTCTGATGTTAGGATGTGACTCATAGCTAACATTTCCACAAGAAAGAGAATAACAAATCACTTTAGAATATGTGCACGTTAAAATTGCAGAACCGGGTGAAAACCTTGGTTTGTAGGTGACACAATGAATGTTTTGAAGTATAGAAATGCTGTTTTACATAAATGTGTTGTCATGATAAATGGCTTAAAAGGATTTTGCTACATTCAGCTTACAAAAACACTGTTGTTATAGTTGTCTTTGACAACACTGCCATCTTGTGGCAGATGCATGTGCTTTTACAGAGTTCTTTTTTTTTTTTACTGTTACAAGTTTTTTTTTTTTTTTTTTTTATATATTTTGCAAGTAACATTTTTAGTTTGAAAACATACTTTAAGGTACAAAGATATTTGGATTTTAATTATGTGTAAGAACAAGCAACCTATTGCGAGGGATTGAAAGATAAATGAAGATAAAGATAATAACAATAACAAATATATAAAATCTAAATAATGAAATACATAGATAATAATAGCACATAAATAAAAAAAAAAAGGTAAAACAATGTTTCGTTTTGACTCAAGTAGGGAGTAAGAAACCTCATCTAAACAACGTATCTCTGTTCACAGACGAATCAATAATCTTATTTAAAATCTGGTATGTTTTAACTGCTTTTTTGTTTCTTTTTAAATTACACAGGGAATCAGCAAAACTTTTTAATTCAGAGCAAAATACTATAAAATTTGGTTTGGAGGCTGTAACTTTACACTTGTGAATATGACCTTTTCCAAGCAAGCACAGGATTTTAACAGCATTATTTAAGAGAGCAGAGCCAGTATTACACAACAGAAACAGGACCATTTCTTCTGTAATATCAATGAGGTTATTAAAGGATGTAAAGATCAAAATTGAAATCTCAGTCCAAAATGGTTTTCAGATCCACAAAAAGAACATTCTGGGTGAATATCCATAAACTTAGATAAAAATAACTTACAAGGGTAAAAATTGTGCAGGATTTTAAGATGAATTTCTTTAACCTTGTTTGGTATCACAAAATTATTATGAACAGACCATATGTTACACAAAGATAAAGAAGGATACATCCGTTTCCATGAAAAGAGTGCTTTAGGACCAATACTGCTTATAGAGAGTAATGTTCTTCTGATATGAATATCATTGCACTTTTTATCCAACAAATCAATACCGCCTATCATTAAACGGGGAATGTCTTCCTTTACAGAAGAGTACTGTAAAGATGATTTAATAAGCTGTAGAAGCTTAGGCAAAATGCCATTAATTATTCTCAAAAATTCTAAACGAGTAATATCAATACTGTTATCCTTACAGAATTTTTCATAACTATTCATAGTCCCATCAATGTCTATGAATTTTGAAATAAACATTATATTCTTTTCTACACAGTCTTTATTCAATATCGCCCTGTTTTTATACAGAATATATTGATTATTCCACACAATTCATTTGTGAGGTGAAAAATTATGCTTAAAAGCCAGTTTCCAAGAATCCAGTGCTTGCTTGTGAAAATCTGATAGCTTGACTGGTAACTTATTACATTTAAAATTACAACCTAGCAAAAACTTTAAACCACCACAACGTTAAATAATAAGTTTGGAATGAAAAACCAGGGAGCATTTCCTCTAAGCATACATTGTTTGACCCAGTTGATTTTAAACACTTGGTTAAGCATTAAAGCCTCCTTCAGCGTGGTCCCTAATCACTGTTTTCCTTTTGATATATTCTGTCTTGTTTTTCCAAATAAATTTGAACAGAAGAGAGTCAATTAACGTTGCTGTCTTTTTGTCCACATATTACGATAGAGCCGAGTAAACCATTCTTGAAATTCCTTCCGCTTTTGAGAGCAGTGTCCTTCCTTGTATAGTTAAGTCCCTTTGAAGCCATCTGTTAAAAATGGTCTTTGTTTTCTGTAGCTTAGGGGTAAAGTTTTCATCCAGGCTCTCCTTCTTTGATTTTTTAATTGTTATTCCGAGATATTTCACTGACTGCTTGACCTTAATTCCATTGATCAGGGAATTGAACAGTAAGTATTTCACTCTTGTCTGTGTTGATTATAGGAGGCCAGAAGCTTTTGAAAAAAGTTCCAGTCCTTTCAAAACATTCAGAACCTGGTTTTCATCTTTAAGAAAAAAACATGTCATCTGCTAGCTGAGATGTTAAAATAACATTATCACCTATTCTTATACCCTCAACATTGATACAATTTACAGTATAAAGATTCAATAATTCTGCTGCAATTAAGAACAAAAATGGGGAAATCGGAAAACCCTGTCGAATACCTCTACTAAGTACGAAATGCTTAGATGTACCTTCTGCAAGGGAAACACTACTGTTTATACCTTTATATATAGTTCTGACCATATTCTTAAATTTGAATCCAAATCCAAATTTATCTAAGGCTTTATATATAAATTCATGTTCAATAGAGTCAAATGCCTTATAGCAGTCTAGGAACAGAATAATGGCACCATCTTCAATAAGATCAGAATAGTCCAACATATCCAATACAAGTCGTATATTATTAGAAATATGTCTACCCTTAATAAAGCCTGATTGTGTTATTGATATAATATCTTCTAGACAGGGTTTTAATCTTTTTGCAAACAAAGAAGTTAACAATTTATAATCAGAATTTAGGAGAGTGATGGGCCGCCAATTTTCAATGTAACAGTTATCTTTATTTGGTTTTGGCAAAAGTGTTATAAGACCTTGTTTCATAGATTCTATTAATTCACCAGAACTTAAACAGTCTATAAATACAGTGAAAATTAAATCTCTTAAATCCTTCCTAAATGTTCTATAAAATTCAAATGGCAATCCATCAGGGCCAGGACTTTTATTTAAAGGAGTTTTAGATAAAATACAATCTAAATCTTCTAAAGTTACGGGATTTTCACAACTATTGAAACTGTGGGAAGATATTTTAGGTATAAACGGATCAACTCTATCGGAAAATAATTCACATTCACAATCATTGAAGGATGAGGAGTAAAGGTTTTGATAAAAGTTAGAAATGTATGAATGTATAATTTTACTGTCAGAAATAAGGGTGTTATTTACGAAAAGATTTTGGATTTTTTTTTGAGAGACCATGATTTTTCTCCAAATTAAAAGAATAATTGGATTTTTTTTCACCATATTCAAGCCATTTGGCTCTTGATCTTATAAAGGCTATTTGGAGAAATATCTATCTATCTATCTATCTATCTATCTATCTATCTATCTATCTATCTATCTATCTATCTATCTATCTATCTATCTATCTATCTATCTATCTATCTATGTATTTACATGGATTTTATAGCTAGCCTAGAAATTAAAGAGCTAATATTTCCAGCATACTTTTATTGGGAAATGATGGAATACAGTGCAAAATATTATACTGATTTAAAATTTAACATTGCCCATTTTCACAGATGATGATGCTACCCATTGGATCATTTGCTGACTTTATAATATAAATGCTCAACAATTCAAATTACAGCCATAACAGTTTGCAATTATAAATCAAATATATAATAACTACCTGAGAATTTATCTCATTATGATCTTGAATAAATTAAACCTTATATTGTATTGTTAACATGCCACCTTTAAATTCCTAAACATTTTTTTTACTTCTAATCTGTTATTTTCAAAAATGAAACCATATGGAAGCCATTGACTGGTAAACTACTTAATTGCAAAGTTTCAAACTGTCATAGCACTGTACAAATCTTTAATCAAATATACCAAAATAAATAAATAATTCAGTGAACTTTGTACGTTTGTGATTTTGTACGTTTGCCCACTGACAAAGAAATGATCAGTCTATAATTATAATTTTTTTATTTGAACAGTGAGAGACAGAATGACAGCAAAAAAATCCAGAAAAACGCATTTCAAAAAAGTTATAAATTGATTTGGATTTTAATGAGTCAAAAAAGTATTTGACCCCTTCGCAAAGCATGACTTAGTACTTGGTGGCAAAACCCTTGTTGGCAATCACAGAGGTCAGACGTTTCTTGCTGTTGGCCACCAGGTTTGCACTCATCTCAGGAGGAATTTTGTCCCACTCCTCTTTGCAGATCCTCTCCAAGTCATTAAGGTTTCAAGGCTGACATTTGGCAACTGGAACCTTCAGCTCCCTCCACAGATTTTCTATGGGATTAAGGTCTGGAGACTGGCTAGGCCACTCCAGGTCCTTAATGTGCTTCTTCTTGAGACACTCCTTTGTTGCCTTGGCCGTGTGTTTTGGGTCATTGTCATGCTGGAATACCCATCCACGACCCATTTTCAATGACCTGGCAGGCTTCAATGCCCTGGCCCTGATGGTACATGGCCCCGTCCATCGTCCCTTTGATACGGTGCAGTTGTCCTGTCCCTTAGCAGAAAAACACCCCCAAAGCATAATGTTTCCACCTCCATGTTTGATGGAGGGGATGGTGTTCTTGAGGTCATAGGCAGCATTCCTTCTCCTCCAAACACGAGTTGAGTTGTTGATGCCAAAGAGCTTGATTTTGGTCTCATCTGACCACAACACTTTCACCCAGTTCTCCTCTGAATCATTGGCAAACTTCAGACCGGCCTGTACGTGAGCAGGGGGACTTCACGGCGTAGTGTGTTACCAATTGTTTTCTTGGTGACTATGGTCCTAGCTGCCTTGAGATCATTGACAAGATCCTCCCGTATAGTTCTGGGCTGACTCATGATCATTGAAACTGCACGAGGTGAGATCTTGCATAGAGCCCCAGTCCGAGTGAAACTGACAGTTATTTTGTGTTTCTTCCATTTGCAAATAATCACACCAGCTGTTGTCACCTTCTCACCAAGTTGCTTGGCGATGCTCTTGTAGCCCATTCCAGCCTTGTGTAGTTCTACAATCTTGTCCCTGACATCCTTGGACAGCTCTTTGGTCTTGGCCATGGTGGAGATTTTGGACTCTGATTGATTGCTTGCTTCTGTGGACAGGTTGTCTTTACAGGTAACAAGCTGAGATTAGTCACGCTCCCTTTAAGAGTGTGCTCGTAATCTCAGCTCCTACCTGTATAAAAGACACCTGGGAGCCAGAAATCTTGCTGCTTGATAGGGGATCAAATACTTATTTGACTCATTAAAATGCAAATCAATTTATAACTTTTTCTGAAATGCGTTTTTCTGGATTTTTTGGTGTAATTCTCTCTCTCTCACTGTTCAAATAAACCTATCATTAAAATTATAGACTGATAATTCCTTTGTCAGTGGGCAAACATACAAAATCAGCAGGGGATCAAATAATTTTTTCCACACTGTAATCATATCCCTAATGCCAAAATGTATATAACTATGCCTGGTTTCACAGACAGGGCTTAAAACAGGATTAGGCCATATAGTTCAATTTTATAAATGTGATTTAGAAAAAACATGGCCGGTGTGCATCTCGAGACAAAACAAAGGCCCTGATATAGTTTAAGATCAGTCAATGCAAGTTTTTTTTCCAGTTGAAACAGCTCAGACTTACATTTTAGTATGGGAATAGGTTTAAGCCTTGTCTGTAAAACCGGGGGTATAACTTTTTCTGGAATATGGTTATTTGTAGGAAAAAGACCCATAGGCAAAGTCAATTGTGTTGTGTAAACTTGTTAAATAATGCTGTCAAACTTCTTTAGCTAGAATTAGAATAAAACAAAAAATACTAATAGGCTCAGCATTGTAGTGATGTCTATCAATTAGAAAATTAGATAAAATATCAATATTGGCATATATGCCATCCTAAAAGGTATGGATTTATTGCATTCATACTTTTTGATAGTGATGATTTAAAGGAATAAAATTCCTATTCTATTACACACAGACTGTTTAATAGATAGCGTAAATTCACTGCAAATTCATATGCAGACACAAAACATGATACAATTCTGTCAGCATTTGTTTACTCACTGTCATGTCGTTCCAAGTGAATGATGAAAGAATTTTCATTTTTGGGTGAACTAGCCTTTGAAGTGATCTGACATGTTGTTTTATCACTTCATTTGACGCTGTGACAGTTGCTGCAGCGGTGCATTGAATGGATTACAATAGCTTTATTGTTTACAATAACAGATTGTTACTCGCTTGTTGTGTGCATGCATCAAACTGATGTTTTGTTACTCTATACATTGTTTTACCTTTTCAGTCTAGACAGAAAACACAATGACATGAAGTGGTAGGTGGGACTTACAGTTGTTTATTCACTTTAATACCATAGTACATCAACACAGTCATTTCCACACACAACAGTATAGTTTAGGTTATCACCGGTTTCTATTGTTCCTGTTCTGCACTGCAGCAGAACATGAGTGTTAGTTCAGCTCCGTGCAAGGGTTCGTGGTTGAGTACAGTCAAAACAAAAAGTTCAAGTGCTGAACAAAAATCAAGAGGTTCTCAAGTAACTTTCTGAGCAGTCCTTCCTCTTTAAGTGCATACAAAAAAACACAAACTCTAAACATGATCATGTTTAAAATAGAAAAAGATTCTGTAAGTGTCTCCGAGGTGAGTAGATTAGTACATTTGAGAAAGAGACACTTCACAGTTTAGCAGAAATCATTTTACAGAGTTCCTTAAAAATTCCACTTGAGCATTACAGGAATTGAGGCTTTAGGTCAAATCCCGGTGGTGCCAGGAGATGACCTCATCTGTTGTCTTTCTCAGTGACATCAGCTCTTGGCGGCCCCCTGTTCACTATCTACTATGTGATTTCAAATGGTCTGTTCATTTCTTAAACTGTGGCACAACAGTTAAAACCACATATTCTGTTAATAGTTTACGTTTAATATCTACAGTATGTAATTAATATTATAAAATAATTGTAATCAATATGGTCTTTCATTAAATAAAGCACCCACTATGTGATCATTTTCTGGTATATTTGTCTTATAAATCACCATAATGAGCCAACTGACAACATTTCAATCACTTCATCAGTTCTAGTCTTCGATGACATCATCAATCTGTGACATCATTATTGTCTGCTGGTGCTGATAAAACTGGAGGGCCATTCACAGAACGCGTTTTTACATTCCATACTAAATACACGCTACATCTTGTGTCTTTTGCAGCATTTTGCGCATAATACAACATTCTAAATACACAGCGCTCAAGTTAAGCTTTTAAAAAATGTAGACCTCTAGACCTTACTCTTTTTTAATTCCACTGCCCTGCATCATTTCCAAACATAAAAACATGCTTGTACAGAATGCATTTTCCATTCCACCGCTACTTTTCCGTTATTGTTCTATATAAACATGAGCTAGACATGAGCGCCACATGCATGTTAAGTGCAACTTAAATGTTTCTAGACCTTGCTCTTTTTTCCATTTCACTGCCTGGTGTCTCATGATTTTGAATGGGGGAAAAAATGTGTTCTGTATTCCACTGTATTGTTTTTCATTAGTTTTCTTTATGAACGCGATAAATGGGCATCGTTGATGAGTCTTTTGTAGCATTTTACACAACACAGCATATTAAAAATGCAGTGCTAAAATAAATTAAGCTTAAAACAAAAAAGTATCTCTAGGAATTGCATTTTTTTCCATTACTAAGCATCTTATGTTTTGAAACGCAAAAATGCGTTCTGCATGAACAGCCCCTTTTTCTTCTCCACGTGTTCCTGGTTGCAAAAATAAATGCTGGTCACCGTTTATCATGACTTCGCTTATTTGCTACTTCTCAAACGGCTCATACCACAGCAACAATTTGTTTTTATGGGAATGGATCATAAACCAGCTTTTATGCTACATCGCACAGATGCTTTCCTGGTTAATGCAGCATTAGCCTAGTGACACAATATTCATCTCAAGGGAATATGAATCACTTCAATGGGAAAATAAGTCATCCTTCCACCTTCAATCTGATGGATATGTGTTGGTTTATGAACAAGGGCTAAGACAAGGGGAGCTACACAATTCATGATACAAGAGCTAGATGCATTTCACGGTCATTAAAAGGCCAGACAGGTTTAGGAACCTTCACATCCTTTCTCATCAGTAGCCATCTCACACAGGTACACATAAACATAAAAAAATGCACACACACACACACACACACGACAAGCACCTGTATGCATACTCACACAAGGACGCATGCATGTAGTCAGGCACATTAGAATATACATTTAACACATTAGTTTTGATGCTCAGACTGTTCTTGTAAATAAAGTGCTGAACTTCTATTAGAAAAATCCACATATGCACAGAACACACAAAGGCATTCACATCAGGGTATGAGTAAAGGTAAAGGCCATGGTTATAGCCCTTGCATACAAAAGGAGCATCTTCATGACAAATGGAGACATCATTGCTGTAATGGACATAATTCATTGTTTCTCAAAAGCCTCTTTGGCTGGGATAGTTCCCCCAAAAATGAATATTCTGCTGTTATTTATAAAAAATATTGTTTGATTAAAATTAAATGAGGGAATCAAAAGATATTTTGAACCCCAGTGAATTTCATAGTGTTGTGGACAACAGTAAGAGCAATCTTCAAATTGTCATTCAGATTTGGAAAACATGAAAATTAGTAAATAATGGGTTTTCATTTTTGAATGAACTTTCCCTTTAAGATTTTCAAAACAAAAACTGTTGATGGCATGGAGCAATTTTCTAATAACTTTGAAGCATAAAGAACACACAGAGTTCTCATTTTTGTCAAATTATTATTCAGCCGCATATTATTCGGACTGCATCTGAAATCCTTCAATCTGACTATACTGCAATCCAGTGACATCACATCCTGCCTGTCCTTTTCATCACATCCGGTATTTCAGCCCTCTTCACAGGCTACACATCAAAAAGGGAAGTGTGCACTGGCAGTGCAAAACCAATCGATTGCATTCGCAAGTAATCATAAACTAACCTCAACGTGGCACTGGACGGGTCAGACACACTGTAAGGCAAGTCAGTAGTCAATTTGACACTAATTTGCATTGTTTTACTGAGGTAATAGTAGCCAAAACATAAAATTGTTGTCTAAAAAGCACTGCAGAGTGGGGAATTTGATCTGATTCATTAAAAAAATTGTTTATTCAGTCATCAGTAAGGTATTCCTTGTGAAGTTTGCAATATTTTAATCATGATTTAAAACACCTGTGAATTTAAGTCCATCTGAGCTCCACATTTTGCTAATTGCACTGGTCTGATGGCATGGGAACTTTATTTACTGACATTTTACTTACTGTATGCATCCCTGTAATTCAAACCATAGCACATGGTGCACGCAACAACAAGGTCATGGGTTCAATTCCCAGGGAATGCAAGAAAAAAAAAAGCATATTTAGTGTACTACATATATTGAATGCAATACATGTCTGCTAAATGTGCAAATGCCATACGAGTAACAAACTTAAGAGCAGCACACTGCACCAAAATGAGGTTGGATTTAGAGGCACAATGCAAATATGAACATTTCCAATGATCCAGTCTACCTAAACTATCCTGTATGAAAACTAAACTGTCAGCAAAAATGCTGACATCCCTTCACAGATCTCATGTTAACCAGGTTTAATAGGTTGTAATGGCACTCGTCAAACAGATCAGCACCTTTCAGCAGGCAATCCATTGTTTTAGAGCCATTCTTCATATGTGACCCTGGACCACAAAACCAGTCTTAAGTTGCTGGGGTGTATTTGTAGCAATAGCCAAAAATACACTGCATGGGCAAAAATTATCGATTTTTCTTTTATGCCAAAAATCATTAGGACATTAAGTAAAGATCATGTTCCATGAAGATATTTAGTAAATGTCTTACTATAAATATATCAAAACTTAATTTGGACAACTTTAAAGGCGATTTTCTCAATATTTAGATTTTTTTGCACCCTCAGATTCCGGATATTCAAATTGTATCTCGGCCAAATATTGTTTGATCCTAACAAACCATACATCAATGGAAAGCTTATTTATTCAGCTTTCAGATGATGCATAATTTTTTTTTTTAAATTGACACTTAAGACTGGTTTTGTGGTCCAGGGTCACATATGTGATGCGGTTTTAAAGCACGTCACCAGTTTGGTAAACAGAAAGCAGTTGGTTCAAAATGCATTGGCAGGCCACAAAAAAAACAATAAAGGCAAATATAAGATACACTGAAAAATAACAAAAGGGTCCTTCATTGTTAGTTGCTTCAATCGTTGTAGACCAGTGCAATCCTTCCTACATGTGCAAGCAAGGTCCCTGCCTACTCCTGCTTCTCCTCTAGATACGCCTTCACCCGTTTGCGCACATAGAATGCAGTGAGTGCGCAACAACACGCTGTAAAGATAAAAAGAGCCACTGCATCGTGAGCCAAGTCTCCATGGAGACTTTCATAGAGAGGACTCCTCGCGCTATAATCCAGTCGCACGGCTTCGATCTGCACTAGAGTGCAGAGCACAAGGAACACATGAAAGATCTGATGGCCCTGCCCGATGAAGTCGCAACATCCCGGGAACCAGCGCTCAGGATGGGGGTACGAGAAGAAGTAGGCGCTGATTAAAAAGAAGACGACCTGGTAGCAGTGGTACACCACAACCTGGTCAGCACAGCCTTGTTTGGAGCTGTAGCATTTATAGATGCGATGGAGCACCGGGCTGATGTCTAAACAGTAGGCCAGGCCTGAGGGAACCACTTGGAATAGCTTGTGAACGAATTTGGGCAAGCTTGGGCTGGCGTACTTGCCGTAGCAGCAGCCCGTACAGGACAGCCAGGCCAGGAAGGCCGCGGCTGGCAAGAAAAAACTTCGCACTTGAGCGTGCCATTCTTGTTCGATGACATAATAGAAGTGGGCCAGGGCGCTGCCATATTGGTAAACGGCTACGCCAACGTAGTCCAAAAAATAAAAGGTGTAGTGGGAGAGCTCAGACTTAGCCGAGAGCAGGTGGGCAAGCGCACTGCAGCCCAGGTAGGTGAAGGCTGCCAGGAGCAGGATGAACAGAGGCTGGGCGTGAGGGTCTCGCAGGAAATCCACGGTTTCTGACAGCTCCTGAAATTTGACCAAGATAATGAGGGAGGCCAGCAGGTGTGTCCACACATTTACAGACTCATTATGTCTCTGGAACAGAGTGAGAAAGTAATAGCGCCAGTTCTGGTCAGGCGGCCTGTAGCCTGTGAATATGTGCGACTCACGGAAAACCCACGGCACGTCGCTCACCATCACAGTACAAGGCAGTTTAGGGAAGGCTGACTCCAGGAAACGGGGGATTTGACGAAGCTGCTGTGCGTTGATGAACAGCCGCCCAATCTGCTCCATCACAACTGTCGCCATGGTGAGGAAAAATTAAGCAGCAGTCTACTGTGAGATCTGTTTGGGAAAAAGTATTCCACAGTTAAATATTAAGTATAAATTCTCAATACTTTAATTTGTGTGCCAATAGTGTGAATACAAGCATTACATGTAAATCAGATTGTGTTTTATAACATTCTGTGGAAATTATTTAAAAACAGCTGACCACTTTGACTTGCTAAGGCTAATTTAGCATAGCATTTTATGTATGTGTGTGTATGTACCAAAGTTAGAGATTGATTGACTCACAATATAGAACTTTGACTCACAGTAATTTTGTTTGGGGAAAAACTCCTTTTTGTGTTAATAACTAAAAAAAAGAAAGAATAAAATGTAATTAAATATTTTTCTTTAAATACATTTTAAATACATTTCTTTAAATGAATACCGCATTTGTTTTTACTCAATAATATTGCATTTCTTTTAGGCCATCCCAGTTTTAAATGTCAAATAATTAAAAAAAAATGTATAGTTTAAGATTTAAAGTATGAGCTGGGACCATAGTGAAACTATTTAAAAAAAATACACATTTGAAATAAATCATAAAGACATTGTAAGACATTTCCAAAACATTTTAATGTGAATTTCAACAAAGTTGAAACCTGTTAGTTAAAAAAAATAAAAATCAACACCTGGGACATGACAGTGTCAGAAGTTGCAGAATCCTTATTTTTAAAGGTTTGCGTCTTTAAAACGTTTTAAATTGAGCATTTTAAAATCGTGGCCTACATTTTATTGGCTTATTTCCATGCCTTATGAATGCAAACGCCACAATCTAAGAGATGTAAATTATGCAAACTGATAAATATCGTAAATATCAGAATCCTGAAAACCTAATTTTATGAAAAAACATGTTATGAATGAAAAGGTATTGCTAAACTTAAAAAAAATGAAGGTAGCGTGTTCTTAGACAATGAATAGACATCACCGCTTACGTAACATCAGCTCTCTGCGTAAAGCTCCTCGTGCACATGAATTAATAAGGACGAATCTTATGAAACGAAATCATCGATAATATCCGGAAAACTTTAGGTCTGGGGAAAAATAGGTTGTTTTTTATTTTCAAATCTTTTAAAACGACAAGATAGCAGGTAAAAGCTATGGACGATTTTGGTGATGGCATCCCAAAATGCTTCCCACACCCTCAAGCGGTTTCTCTTGTAAAATCTCGAAAAAGAAACGAGAAATGCCGGAAGCGCAACAATGAAATATCTTAAGAAATTCAACGTCTAACGTTACAGGTGCAAGCAACAGCCCAAAACATTTTCTTTCTTTCCTGGTGTACAGTACATGTTTTACCAAATGTCGATAATATATCTTGGGTTATACTTGGATTATTCATTCTCCCCGTTAACGCACCGCACAAAGGCTATGTCTGTTCTTGAAAACTTTATCTAAAAGCATATACAGTGCATATGGGCATTTAATTTTTTACCTTTCATCTTGTCTTAAACGTATGATCGGTAACGTTAAATGAACTAGTTTACCTTTTAAGAGGTAATCCCCTCAGTCAGTGAACTGCATTTAACCGCGTCTTCAGGAAACGTAATTAAACAAAGAAAATTTCATTATGGAAAAAATATTACGTGAAAATTTCTTGAGCGGGAGAGGCTCCTGTCAGCTCCCTGCAGTACCGCTGTCAAATGGCCGTAATCTAAAGTTTCCTGATGGACAGGAAAATTGTCCAATCAGAAAAACCTAAGAGCATTGTCCCCGCCCCCGTCCAGAGTAACTCGCCAATAGGAAACGTCCTTTAAGGTGGCGACACGCTGTGAAATGTATGGGTTGTGAAATGTGAAACTACCCTCTTCTCTTTTTAATACCGCCTACATGCCCTCTTTAATAAAAGACGAGGTGAGAGCCAATGTGGTATAACACAGACAAAGATATACATAAGATAGATATTATTGCCACATATATGCGCCTATATGTGTGCAGTAGCTGATTTACCCTGCATTCAGAGTTAACAGAGCACAGATTAGGGCAAAAGCCACATGTAGACATGTTTAGACACTTTTTTTATTGTCACTGTCAGTCGTTTGAATCAGTAGCACAGAAAACAATTGCAATTAATTGAATTTAAAGGTCATTTGAATGTACACATTGTTAAATATGTGGTGGTCACATGGTGAGTGTACTGTTGTTCATTTCTTGTACTGAACTATGTGACAGTTTATCTCATCACCCACACATGCACTCTACTGACAATGTGTCCTTGTCAAGCTCGGTGTTAACAAAGGTCTGCATTGTGAATTTATACACAGGAAGGCAAAATATTATTTTGTCAGACAACTAATAATAGTATATTACCATGCACTTTGCAGACTTGTACCAAATAAATTCCTGTTGTACTTGTCCTTTCTGTGGTAAATGTAATTGTTTTTCATATTGATAGTCTTCTTCAGCTATAATACTGATGCGTGATTGAATGATTTAGACTGGGTCATAAAAATGTCTGGGTGCTTTGAAGGTCATTTTGCCCCTACCTACAACACAGACAAGCACATTATTTCATTTTTATTTTATTCAGTTAAAAAAACATTTATTCACACAACATATTACTGGACATGATCATTTTTTTGGATGCATGTAATTGCTTCTACTAAGGGAGTTCAGAATTTGGAAATAAGGTATAATTTATTTTAGAAAAGATTGATGCACTATTTCTGAAGACATAATAATGTGACAGCATGTGGACAACAAGCCATTCATCACTGCAAAGCTGTTTACAACTGCCATAAATTTCCATGCACTAACTCTGTTTTGGCAACAAAGGATAAATCAATAATAGTTGTCTTTATGTCAACATTAGGATTTTTTTTTTTTTTGGGGGTCTGAAATCATTTTAAGACAAATGTTCAAAAAAGCCTTTTCTAATACCTGTTAGACAAACTCAAAACCACTAGATGCCAGTATAGTTCAAGTACAGTCTCAAGCAACACATTTTTTTATTTTTTAGTTCTCAAACCTTTGCAAGTACTTATCGGAATGCATTGAATTTTTTTATTATTATTAGTGCATACTGAGTATGAATTACTATAAAAGTATGATCTAGTACAGGAAATGTGTGTGGGTGATGGAATGTTTAGTTTTCACACTTGGAATCTCATGCAGATAATAAAGAGTACATCAAAAAAGTGTCCAAAAAGATCTAATTATTATTCTGGCAAAATGTATTTTCCATACAGAATTACAGAAACTGCCATTTATCTCAATAATGTACAAATTTTAAGAAGGTATTTTACTCCACATTACACTCTGGCTGACTGACAGATCAACAAAGAGGCAGTGGAAAAACTGGTACCATAACAAACAACTATGCAACTTTATTAAGCTCATAGGATGGCAGTACTGGCATACAAGGGAACAGGTGGACTTGCACAATGCAGTATACCAAGTATATATTAGACCTATGCATAACACAGTCATGCTTCCCTATCAGTAAAACACTGCTCATTTTAAACGCTATAGAGCTGCAACTGGACAAATCTACAGGTTAGAGGGGATGGTGAAAGACAGAACTGAATACACATAAACTGATGAAATGTTGTGCACCAGCTTTTCCCCAAAACCCCTTAATAAAAAAGTGGCAAGTACATGGATCCAAACACGGAAAACTGGCCATTTAATGGAACAAAAAATAAATCTTTGGATACATTAAAAAACCCAATACTATACCCTAAATGAAAAGGAAAATGAGAGAGGAAACCTAGTTTTCACCCTCTGCCCCGTCTTTTGTTTCTTTGTTCTTTCGTACCTCTTCGAGTTTCTTGTCCTAAAATAAAGAAAAATACAGCCATTAACATAATGGTAATTCAACAGGACTGAAACGTTACAAAGTAAACTATAATGCATCTACACACAAACCTTCTCTTTGAATTTCTCATTCATAGCTGCCATGCGTGCTGTGCGGTTTTCTTTGTTGGCTTCCATTTTCTGGTTAAGTTTCTCCTCTGCCATCTTGCTGAAGTTGTTGTTCTCCTCCATTGCTTTCTGAAGGACTTCCTTCTCATGCTCTCGTTTCTCAGCCAAGTGCTTCAGGACCTCTGCCTCATGGTTCTAATATGAGAAGGTAAACAAATGAGGAACAGAATGCGCAATCAGCATGCAATTGATTCCTAAACGACCGCTTACCTTGCGTCTCTCCTCTGCCGCATCCAGTTTTTTCTGGATCTCGTCCAGAGATACCTCCTTCTTCTTGGGAGTGGAAAGTGGGAATTCTCCCTTGGCATCTGGAGCCGTAGGACTCAGGATGACTTCAAAAGCCTGTCCTGAGGCACGCTTGTCCAGTTCCTTGACCTGAATGTCTGTGATTGATACGCCATTGCATTTAATAACCCATGCTTGCTTTCCTTTGCAGAATGATTTCATTCAAATTACGTTATAGTGAAGCATACTGATTTCGAGATTGGAGCTTAGCTGAGCTTATTTTCGCGTCTTACCTCCAGAGGACGCCATTGCACTTCCAACCTCGACGGTTTTACACACCTGCCAAATGAATGCATACAATAATATCAGAAAAATGCACACGTTTTGCTACAAACGTCGAGGAAATTCATGCTTACACAATCGTTTCTTTTAACCATCTGCCCCTCCCCATATATTAAAACAAACCTCAGCTATACACCAGTTTTTCTATCAATGAAAAAAAAACATTAAGGTATTCATAGCTATTCATAACAAATCCTTGTGGTATATACAAGAAGTAATATATATACATAATAAATGCATCTAAAATACACTACTTAAGGGAGTGGCGTCGCCACAATAGTCATGCATAATTTACCAACTGAATGATATTATGGGAAAGAAACGAGCTGTTAAAAATACAAAAATTGCTTCCTATTAAATAGCAATATATCCTCCTTTATGCTGGAAGCCAAGAAAAGGACGAGTCGCTGCCAGCACAGCAACCACCGGATTCATCTACTCAGACGTGCTGTCATCGTCATCTAATTAAACGATAATAGTTAAATTAAATATATACTACAGGGTGCACACTCGGGTGAAATGTAGAGAAAACAAATCAGCATCTCTTTTTTGTAATGTAATGAGATCCAACTGGGCACTGAGAGATTAAAACAAAGGGGATATTGTTTGAGAAACGAACAAAGGCAGGCTAATCCGTTGAAGTGATTCGTCAAATATTAAGTATTAGACAAACATGTCATCTTAAATAAGATCTGACAACAAATCATCACTCGATTGCTGAATATAAACATCCAGCCCTTGTGTCTATCCGATGGGATGCAGGATCTCAACTGGAGACAATAGATGGCCGAGATACACCCTGAACCCAGCCCTCAAAAATCCATAATACCACAAACTATACTATATTACGTATCAAAAAGACCCTAATAATGTTCGAGAAACATGCAAATAAGGAATGCAACGTTTACAAATAGTGGTATTGATGTATCACCCGTTTCCAACAAACCAGATCACACCCTAATCTCTCATTTCACACCAGAAACTGTCCTGCACTGCCCATTGTAAATTACACAATAATCTCAGTGTTGACATGCAAAATGCACAGTTCTACATCTCTCTTAACCGATGTTATTGATAGATTCGAAGGTAAATAATATTATTTGAAAGCGCAGTTGGTGAAGGCACACATAACGAAGACAAAAGGCGTCGAGACCCATTTGATCACCTGTCACTGTTTTGTGGGCTATATAATGAAATTGTTGTTCAGATTTTAGGTAAAACAGAAAACTGTTAACGTCTGTGGCTAACAATAGAATTGATTTTGCACAAGCAAAGCTCAACTAAACGAGAGCCAGTTGGCTAATGTTGAGCTCGACCGTTTGCACAATTCCCTCCAGATTCAACGACGATAAACACAAAATCTTAACGGTCGCGCAACGACGAGCAGTTAGATAACTGTGCGTGCTGATATTTTTTAATTATTTACTAATTTAGCTATGGTAATTCTCTAACCATACAGAATAACGTTATTCCTGATGCCCTTGTCTATTATCTACTCCCCCTCCCTAAAAAGGGAGGTAAATAAGGGTGTGACTGAAATTAAAATCGCAATCATTTGAATTGTTATACGTTACATGCCTTCTCTTCCTGTCACGTCAGCCACGGTTGAGATGTATTGCAAAAATATTCATTTTTGACAATAAAAAACCCACCCACCTTCAGTTGCAGTGGAAATCAGAGCTGAAGTTGACCGCGCAGATTCCTCTCTCTGCCTCAGCATCAACCGTTCGCGCAAAAGAGGACCAAATTGTATTACGTCATATTTGGATGTGACCAATGATCGTCGAGTAGAGAATTCTGGGATATGTAGTACGCTATAATATCGATGTAAAATATCTGATTTACTTTTAAATTATTTGCATAATATATGATTACATTCACATTAGGAATGTACAATGTTTGTTTCTCAAAATAAATTGAGTCATAAATAATAAATGGACGGTTATTAAACAATTAATTTCTTTTAACTATTATTTCAAACGCAATTTTTATAGTTTTTTTTATTGAACATAAATATTTTTATTATCTCCACTAACCACTGAATCACGCATACAGAATTGTGGGATATCATAGCAAAATATACATTAAAACTGACCAGATATATAGTATACACATAGGCTACTAGGCCTACTAGTATAGAATTCAATGAAAGCTTAATTTAGAGCATTAAAATTTGACAGCTTGTGACTAGGAAATTTATTTTTCTTTCTCACCCTTATTGTTAGTCATCTCACAACTAGATTACAGCCCAATAAATTCGTAGAACAAAGCAGCGACATGTCTGTGACCTGCTTTGCAAACTGTTTTTTGGAGCAAAGCAATATGGCAATTAACAGTTCACTTGGCATTAGTGATTGTTTTGCTTCTGTTCTTCCAGTGCCAAAATGAATCCTCTGTCAGTGCATGAACTTTTGCTAAATGGCAGAGCTGATAGTCTCAGCACTGTGTTTCAAGCTGACTGGTTTTTACTGCTGGTGTTTGTTTCCGTGCCACTGAATGGTCTTATGGTCTCTGCTTGAGAAAAGCAAACGTGGGAATCAGTTGTTTTGACTATTTTAATGCATTCATATTACACTACATTCATTAATTTAGCAGATGCTCTTGTCCAAAGTGACTTTCAAATGAGGAAAACTCAACACTTACTGGCATGCATTTGCATTACATGAGATTATTTGATATTTTTTGCTCCTCGGTTAAATATCTCTATAATATTTTCCTTATAGGCCTCATCACTTTCCAAAAGTGCCTGTATCATCCTCTGCCAGTCTCCTCCTGCCCCACCCAGGATCTCATTCATCCTGTTTGTGGGGGAGACATTTTGTAAGCTGCCCAGGGGAAGGGGGAGCAGATGGTGCTTAGATGCCTCGCCCTGTCTAGGGTCTCTGGTGTCTTACACAAAGACACAAAGGGAGCTGAGAAACCCCTGCCAAGGACATATTTTGGCTGTTATCACTGGGGGCAGAGGGTATCATAAAAGCTATTTTAAACAACATTTAAGTGAGTATAAATAAGTTCATCAGCAGGCCTTCCATAAGACATACTTGCTACACATGTTGCTTCCCACACATGTTGCTGTCTATCTATCTATCTACAGTGCCCTACATAAGTATTGGAACAGTAAAGACAATATTGCTCTGTTGGCTGTGGAGTCAAGACATTTGCAAATATGATCAAAAGATGAATATGAGACAAAACTACAGAATGTCACATTTTATTATTAGCCGTTTCAACACATACATGTTTTACCAAATAAAAAGAACAGCACTTTTAGAGTCCATTCCACTCATTGATGTGAGCATAAGTATTGGGACAGTTGAAAATAAGACAGATTAAAAGCTATTATTTAGTTGCAGATACCTTGCGCACAATCACAGCAGTGAGTCTGTGACCTAGACATCACCAGACTCTTGGTCTCATCCTTTGAAATACTTTCCCCAGCCTTTAGTGCAGCCAATTCCAATTGTTGCTTGTTTTGGGGAGTTTCTGCCTTTACTCTCCTCTTCAGCTGGTGAAATTCATGTTCAATCGGATTTAAATCTGGAGATTGACTTGGGCAATCTAAGACTTTCCATTTCTTTGTCCTTATTAATTCCTTGACTGAACTGGCAGGGTGTTTTGGGTCATTGTCAATTTTCTAATGCAATATGAAGCACTTCCCAATGAATCTGGTGTCATTTTCTTGAATATTGGTAGGAAATATGGTTTTGTACCCTTCCAAATTCATTCTGCTACTGTCATCATACATTAAGTCATCAGTAAAGTTGAGAGAGCCTGTTCCAGAGACAGCCATGCATGCCCATGCCATGACACCACCTCCACCATGCTTTACAGATGAGGCTGTATGCTTGGGATCATTTGCAGTTCCCTTTTTTTCCTCCACATTTTTGCTTTCCCATCACTTAGATAAAGGTTCATCTTTGTCTCATTGGTCCATAAACACAGTTCCAAAACTCTTCTGGCTCACCTTTGTGCTTTTTTGCAAACTCTAATCTTGCCTTTCTATTTTTGGTGCAGGTCAGAGGTTTGCATCTTGCTGTGTAGCATCTGTAATTCTGTGTCAAAGTCTCCTGAGGACAGTAGATTGTCAGAGCATCACCCCAGCTTTCTGGAAGTTGTTGCTGATTTTACAGATACGTCTTTTAGGATTCATTTCCACAGCTTTTATGATTTGTCTGTCATCAACTACTGTTGTTTTCTCAGCCGATCAGGTCGTTGTTGGTTGCTGGTGGTTTCCAAACTCTTGATTTCTCCATGCCCATTGTTTTTGCTATAGCTCTAATTGACTTCCTCCTTTCTTTTAGCATCCAAATTGCTCGTTTTTCTCTCAAAGTCAGCTCCCTCATCTTCATCCTGGTTTGTGTGTGTCATCATCGAATGCAAGACTCATAATGCAGAAGTAATGGATATAACTCATACGACACATTTCCTGCTTTTAATATATCTGAAGAATTAATGCAACAGGACACAGCTGATCACTTAGAAAGACCTGTGAGGCAACTGTTCCAATACTTATGCTAACATCAGATAGGGGGATGAACTCTAAAAGTGCTGAACTTCTTAGCTGGTAAAACATCTATGTGTTAAATCGTCCAATACTAAGACGTGACATTCTGTAGTTTTGTCTCATATTCATCTTTTAATCATATTTGTAAATGTCTTGACTCCACAGCCAACAGAGAAATTTTGACTTTACTGTTCCAATACTTTTGGAGGGCACTGCATACGTGTGTGTGTGTGTGTGTGTGTGCATGTTTATGTGGTTTATGAGGACACAAATTTGTATAATGACATGGGTATGACAGAGGTATTACAATATGAAGGTGGTTTATGAGGACACTGCCTATGTCCCCGTAATTCAAAAGGCTTAAAAAACATACTAAATGGTGTTTTTTTTTTTTTTATCTAAAAATGCACAAAGTCTCCTGTGAGGGCTAAGTTTAGGTGTAGGGTTGGTGTAAGGCAATAGCACACACAGTTTGTTCAGTATAAAAACCATTAAGCCTATGGAGAGTCCCCATAAACCACAAAAACCAACATGTGTGCGTGTGTGTGTGTGTGTGTGTGTGTGTGTGTGTAAACTTTCTGACATCCAGTAGAGTATAAAAATACGCCAATACATCCAAGCATTGATTTTCCTGTGTTATGTGTCGCCCTTATTATTAGTGGGCTAGACCCACTTATAACAGGCTGACACTCGGTCTGTTAATATGTCTTAAAGCCACTTTATCTACAGCCAGATGTGCACTTTGACTGACACGTGCACCAGATATGCATAGATGAATGTAAGCTGGAAGACTTCATGCCAAAATATTTTAAGATAAATTCATTGGAACATCTATTGTCTAGATTGTGGATCACACTGCCTGCAGGCAGACAGACAGACACTGTGCATTTCATTTCCCACCACTGACAGTGACCCACTTAACAGAACCACTGTGTGACAGAGAGACTCTAGCCTGAATAGGTTCAGCATAAAACACCTCTGCTTGAATGCTGGAATGCTTCTAATATGCAATGCTTGCTTTTTTGAGATGCAGAATTTTTAGGCTATAGGCTGAAGTCATCTCATTTTTAGTTGGATGCATGGATGATGTCATAAAACGTAACGCCATACTGTTATGTAATGTTCCTTCTCTTTGGACAGATTGGGGGCTGTTATACTCCCATAAGAGCGAAGCTCCTCCCCTATTCTAGCCAAAATAGCATACTGGATCTACATGCTTTTACACACAAACACATCCCCTCCCAATGTTTCTCTTCTCTGTCTCCCAAATCCTTTAAGGTAAGACAAAGGAAACCATTATCTAATTTTAAAATCGAACCAAAATAAAACAACAAATAGAAAAGCCCCCTGTCTTTGGAAACATTATATGCTAATTGAGTGCAGACCTTTTAATTTCTAAAAGACTTTATTTTATTTTGTATAAATATGTATAAAATAAATTATTATGTGTATATAATGTATCTAAACTATATGCATCTATACATATAGAATCAAATTGTCTGATTTGTTTATCAATTCTATACATAAATTCTATATTTTGCTATATAAAATAAATATTTTTATTCAAGACAAAATATCTTATTTTGATCATAATTTCTATATATATTAAATCAAATTGTTTTGTTTTATATAATAAACTTTATTTTTCATCAAGGCAAAATGTCTAATTTGATCATCATTTCTATATTTAAGAATTAGTATGTGAGGGCCTGTCATTGACTGGCTTTATCACAGTCATCCGTCATGTATTAAGCAGTTAATGCAGTGTAAAGCATTAGTTTGCCATTACATCACTGGGATCTAAGTTTAACGTGCTCTCTGCCGCCTCCATTAGAGGCTGAATAAGCTGGTGATGAATTATAAATAAATGAAGTCCTCATTTCTGAGCTGGGTCATCCAGTCCCTCTCCAGAATCTTTTTTTGGCCCTGTGACCTGAGTTCAAATGGCAAACCTCCAATGGATTGACTATGATGTTGACTGTTTAATTAAGGCATATACAGTCAAGGTTATTGTATATTTTGATACTTATGTAATAGGTAATCATATATGCATGACAGCCCAACGATATTTTTTTCCTTTCCCTCTCCTCTGTCTGTGCTGTCAAGGACCAAGCATGTTAACATCACATTGGTGTTTTTGACACTGGTGGAGATTAATAATGTCACACATCTGATGTTATAGTATTCCTGATGCTTTTTGGACATCTACTTTCTCAATATAAAGTAATACTTTAAAATTAGATATGTTGTTAGAAAGTATTTGATGCAAACGTATGCAGCTTTTTTTTCTCTCCTTGCAAGTTTATTTCAGACCACTGCATATAGAATCCCATTTCCACCACAGAATGAAAAAAAGAATTAATTTATCTCAATTCAGACTTTATTTTTTGGAATTCTGTTTAGAGTTTAGAGCTCCTCATTTTGAGTTAGCATTTAGCAATTCTGACTTTTTTTCAGAAATTCAAGTTTGCATCTCACAATACTGACATTTGTCTTTCAATTCTGAGTTTCTGAGAAAAAAAGTCAAAAGCTTGAGATATTACACTTGATATTTTTAGAAAAAAAGTCTAGATGACTAAAAGTCTAATTTTGACAAACTTGAAAATTGAGAAAATTCGATAATTTTGAGATGTTAAGCGAAAAGTGTGAAATATAAATTCAGAATTGCAAAAAATATTTTCACAATTGTGAGATTTGTGAGAAGTCCCAATTCCCTTTTTTATTCCGTGGTGGAAAATTCTTCCACCTGTAACTGCATGCAGTTCATATAGACTATAAATAGGCAACTAATGTATCACCTAATGTTCGAGTATATTGTGGATAATATTCATCCCTAGGCACAATCAATGAGTGGAATGGACTCTAAAAGTGCTGTTCTTTTTATTTGGTAAAACATGTATGTGTTGAAACGGCTAATAATAAAATGTGACATTCTGTAGTTTTGTCTCATTAGAGAGGATTTTTATCATAAATCAGGCTGTTCCACGATCAGATTAAAAATGGCATTACACCCAACAATGAGACTAGTCTCTTCACAATCTAAACTCTACTGCTCTCCATGGCACTTTTCCTTTTGAGTCTCTCCCAACGGTGCCCAAGTGGAAAAATACCAGCGTCTCCTAGGAGGGAGTGCTGAAAGGCTGACGGTTGCTCCAGTATAAAGTTGTAATGCTGGTAGGCGCCTCGTTCAAACTGCACAATGGAGAGGCAGATATCAGCTGCCTAGTTTTCCTCAGCCTAGAACGACTCGCCAACATTTCAACAAAAGATCTGATTATAACAGTCAGAAAGCGGGTGAGCTGAATACCCGCCTAGTCGGTCACAAGGGAGGGATAAATTCTGTTAAATCTGTCTCCTGGCCTTTTATCCCTATGCAATGAATGACACCAAAAACATTGTAAACTGATCAAGGGACTAGTACTGCTCTTAACATATGATAGTAACGCCAAAAAACGCTTAAGGCAGCAAATAAACTTTTTCTTAGGCTACTTTTTTATAAAGCATAATTAGTTTTCAACTCTTGAATGAATGCATCTAATGAGTCGGTTGTTTTTAGTGCAACAAAAACATACAGCGCAGTCTGTGCAGTCAGATTCCAGATTGATTGACTTTAACGAGTCAGTTCTGTTTGGTTAATTAATATAGCTTACAACTACATTGACTGGTTGCTCATATGACAACGTGTGGTTAAAGGAGACCTACTTCACAATATGTAATTCTCAGCTGTCCCTAGAATGTTTCTGTGAAGTTTCAGCTCAGAATACCCCACAGATCATTTATCATATAATTCTGAATATGCATTTGAGTGGAAGCAGAAGCACGCCTTTTTTGTGCATGTCTCTTTGAATGCAAATGAGCTGCTGCTCCCCGCCCCCTTTTTCAGAACAGGGCTTCCTTTACAGTTTGTACCACAGATATTCTGACACAAAACATCTGTTTGGTTTTGATTATCATGTCTATCGCACTGAAATCATGTGTTTTAAAGCCAGATCAGTTTAAACTTCTGATATATGGTTTTCTGGGCGTACACATCCGAAGCACGCGCACAGAAACCAGTTGTCACACAGCATGTGTAATAAACTAAGTTCTCTTTTATGTCTTATTGTGCTTAAACTGTCAAATATGCACAAGATTATGTTAAAAACACGAGTTACAAAAACAGTCAGTTATTATCTCTGAAGGTAAACACCTGGGAAATAAATTGCATGTTTATATTAGATCTGTGTGGCAGCAGCATAATATACAGTAATGAATCAATAAATGCACTGCTCTCTTGTCTCCTCTGAGGCTGGGACTCTAAGTAGTGTTCTGTGCTCGTCATTGCAGCCAAAGACAAAACAGTTAGAACTGGTACACCGCTGTGGCTTGCGAAAGCACAATGGCGGCGCTGTGGGTGGAAACTTGCAGATTAAGGGGCGGTAATATTACAATAAGGTCCTCTTTGTACGTCACTGTGGAAGCTAAATCTGAGCGGCTCGTTTTTCCACAAGCTTGCAGTGAAAGGTTTAACAAAAAAAATTAATGGGTTGTTCTTTTTCACCTCTTTTTATTAGGTCCACCTTTATAAGATGTAATCACAGAAAAATGTGAATGGGATGGAATCAGGAAAGATCCTCAAGCCGGGACTCAAACTCGCGATGGCCGAAGCGCAGCTGTGCTATACATTGGCGCACTGCCCACAAGGCTACTGGCGGTGACTTCTGCTTGATTTTAATGGATTCAATTACTTGCTTACTATGGGGGCAGTTGTGGCCTAATGAGCGTTGGACTAGAGCGTTGGTAACCCAAAGGTCGCAAGTTCGCGACCAGCCCACTGCTCCGGTTGTGTGTTCATGGTGTGTGTGTGTGTGTTCACTACTTACTGCTGTGTGTGTGCACTTGGATGGGTTAAATGCAGAACAGAAATTTTGAGTATGGGACACCATACTTGGCCTCACGTCCTTTCCTTTCATTGTGCCTGGCATTCACATTTATTTATTTAGAAGACACTTTTATACAAACTAACATACATTCATTGCATTATGTGAGTTGCTTGGGAATAAAAAACCTTGACCTTGCCACTGATAATGCCATGTTATTGACAGAAACTCAATTTCCATTTAAATAAGCTGTTGACATACAACTGTCAATTTCCTATGCTGGGCCATTCAGGCTGTTATCAACTTGAAGCTGCCCTTCTGAGTCAGAACATCAAGTGTCCAGAGGACAGGTCATCCGTGTTCAATGACTATTTTCAAATTATCCACTCATTCGTTCTCTTTGATGTCTGAAGTTATTCAAATCACTGGTTCTCAAATGCAGGTGTACAGAGAAGAAACGGTAAATGCAACTAAACTAAGACTGAATTAATAATAATATATTTGATTATAAAAGGGATTAATATTGAAGCATTTACACCTCCTTATTGACTATTTTTAAACAATTTTGGTAGTATGTTTGGTTAACAGATATGTCCAGAGTAAATCCATTTTTCCCATCTTGGACCACTGTAGCTCAGCAGTAAATCACATATAGGAATTCATTGTAGTTTTCGCCAAGAGGTCTGACTTAATGTTTGTCTGCATGCATTTTTCCATTATTGCAGCTCTGCCTCACTTTTGCTCTCCCCTCCTCCTCTTGCTCCATCTTTTACTCTCACTCTCTCCACCTCAGGCAGTCTGACTGGCACGTTAAACGGCATGTGACGTGCGTCTGAGCGGGTACTGCCACCCCATGCCCCTGAGCTGCAAAGGCTGCCGATTATTTTGTTTTGGCTCAAATCAGCACATCATCATTTGTGACGACACAACAAATTCATCTGCCCCACTAGAGCCAAACAACCACAAAATACTATTAGGCTCAGCACCAAAGAAAAGTTCACCCCTCAGTTAAGGTCTCCACCTATATTACAGAAGATCCGAGGGTGCCGTTGACTGCCTGGGGTTGTCATTAATAGCTGCGCTTTCACACAACATGTAGTTATTAACTGATGAAGCGTGCTTCTTTTCTGCACTGCATGTGGGCAAATGTGATAGTATCTCTCTGCTGTGAGGATGTAGCCTTTGTTTTTCAGCTTTGCTTTCACCCTTTCCACATCCGCACTGTGTCCCTCTGTGCTTCTGTAAATATGAACAGAATCACGTGATGCATGCAGGCTGCTGTTGATGTTTGGCCCTTGTCCTTGCAAGAGTTCCGAGTACATCAGATGAAAGAGTCTTGAGATTGCTCCTCGTGCAAAACATACAAGACGGACACATCTGTAAGTGAGCTTTTTTTTTTAGCAATGTGGTGCATTTTTTTAGCAGAGGCGGTTTCCTTGGCAATGTGTTGCCATAGCAACAGCACAGGCACCATTGTTGGTTGGCTTGTTATACAAGTGTGAGGCGGGGGGTAGGACTACACTTCCTCAGCATATTTGGGTGGCTACATGCAAGCTAACACCATGCTCAGACAGCCAGACACAAAGTCATTGCATGTGCTGAATGTGTCAAGGGATCTGCCAATCTGCCATGTTTAGCCCTCATATAAATAAAAAATGGGGAGTCTTGTCATCCATTTGCCACGACAAGTACTATATAATGCAATATAGTCAGTATATATATATATATATATACTGTATATATAATTGCATTATATATTAAATAAATAATATCCATAACATTGATTTCTCCAATGAAAAAATCATCTTGTCTGAATTTAGGAGAGAAATATTCACTTATCAAACACCGTTTACAAGTGAAAGCAGTTCAAAACATGAATTTTGATGTGAGAGAACAAAGGGGAATTAACTTTTTTGCTTATTAGCCTATGGATTATGGTCAGAAGCAACAATCTTAAAACGACTTGATGGATTTGTTTCTTACAAACACAGCTTTTCACATCACTGGAACTTTACTGGAGTTGTGTGGAGTACTTTGGATGGATTATTGGAATCGTTTTATCAGTTGTTTGGACTCTCATTCTGATGGCACTCATTCACTGTATTGGACCTACTGGTGAGCAAGTAATGTACTGCTAAATTTTTTAAAATCTGTTCTGAACTAATCCTTTAATGATATTTTAATAAGCAAATTCAATAAGTGGTATTTAAGTTATGTTGTGGATTTTAGCATGGCTGGAACAAATGTTTTGACCACTAAGAAGCCTCAGAAATTGGATATAGACATCAGCCCATGCAGAATCAAAGGAGTTTATCCAGTACTAACTCTATTTCCTATCCCAGATGGATGTTGTACTTCAGCTTACTGTTATGTGATACAGTGGAACCAGATGCTTATTAGGACATACACAAAATGTAGGCAAAATTGTGTATCATTTACATTATGCATTTTGTTTGGTACTGTATTAATCTGACTAATTCCAAATAAAAAATTATTTAATAGGGGAATATATGTTGAGATTAAATGATCAAGGCCGGACACAAATCCTCAAGTATCCTTTTATTGCAGATTTGTCACAGATGTTGTTGTCTCAAACTGTCAGATGGGCAGATGTTTAAGAAGATCTTGATTAGATCATGATTAGAAGCCTCCTTTAATCTTTATTGGATGGAGTCTGGATGTTGTCCTCACCAAGCCTGCACTAGAGAGCCAAGAGTAGGAGGGACTCCATAATGTCAGTGGTATGCCACTGTCATCTCAGTTAAGTAATCAGTGAAACTGATACCGTATGATGAGCATTATACGAAGACGTTTAGGACAATTAACTGAGTGTGAAAGAAAAAAATACTGGATAATCCTCTGGTGTTTTGCTGTAATTATAACAATGCTGCTTGTTTTTATATGTTTTTATTAACAGAAACGTTTAATTAAACATGATTTGTTTTGTGATTCTATAAGATTGAGGTTTTTGTACCAATTACTTTATTAATTATTATTAGTAGTAGTATGTGTGTAAGCTTCTCCTCTTGTTGGGCACATATTATTATTATATATATATTTTTTTTATCTTACACACCATTTTGCATCATCATCTCCATTTACAAATTTAGCCAGTCTATAATCATGTGTGTTTTTCAATAAAAATAATATTTCTTGAGGGGAAAAATCCTGTGGCTTCCCAGGTGAAAATGATTCACTAAGAATTAAGTATAAAATAGGCCCCTATTATCTAAAATATCCTTAAGAATATAGATGCAGTTTTCGGTGAAGATTTACATGGCTAATTCACTCAAAAATAGAACATTCTGTCATCATTTATGCACCGTCATGTCATTCCAAACCACTGTAACTTTTTAACAACAAAATCGGATATGTATGATCATGCTAGCATCATAAAAGTATCATAACAGTCAGTACTATAGTGTGCTATATTTGATGTCTCACAGGGAGAGCCACTTCCTCTGTTATTTTTATGGTGTTTTCTATGGTGTAGCATCAGTATTCTGTGGCAAATTGTTCCTACAAACAGTTAATGAACTTTTCACCACAAGACTTTTCTCAAACGCTGTACTGTTGTGACTTGTTTCCAACAAATCTAGATTAACTTTGACTGCCAGGGCTCACAAAGCGCTCAGCGATTTCAACATCAGTGGATTTTTCTTTCACCCTGACTTACATGTTTATATCCACTGCTTGGATGCCTTACCCAGAAATAAATTGCTTTTGACTGTAGAGCCTGCTAAGATCAGTCCATTTGTATTGATTGTGTATTTAAGAACAGCTTCGCATGCCTCTTTACTTCCTGTAAACAGCCAAGCTAAATATATTATGGCATATGTGTATGACATTAGACGTTTATTGCAGAGAAACACATGGTCACCCTCTTATTGTTTCATATTGACAACAAATGGAGTGTAGCTTGCAATGTCCACGTGTGAACAGTGGCTCTACCTGGTGGTGAACAACAGCACTTAATGCATTTAAATGAGTTCTGAGGTACAGCAGGTTTCAATTGATTTTCTCATACTGGCCCCTTTCAGTATCATACATGTTTGATATTTGTGTATATACACTGTCTTTGTAATGTTAGATACAATACAAACATCGTGTGACTTCATCGATGTGTTTTTAACAGCACAGTTACCGTAGTGTAAAAACATACAAAGAAAGGCCATTTTATCCAGTTTGGCAATTACAACATTTTACACTGATACATTAACAGTTATCAGTGTAGAGTATAAATGGGACGATACTGTAAAATAAACACAAAGTATTAAAATAGACAAAAATCAGCATCCCAAAACGCCCCACACGTACTACTGTGAAAATAATACCAGTTTCCCACGTATCGTGACACTAAAAAAGATCTCTCTGGACTTCTCAAACATCACAGTCACATCCCTCCCTTCAGTTTGCATGTTTAGGCTATATAGTCCTTTAAAAGGCTATGGTTCTTAGACATTCTCACACCACACATTCAAAAAAGGTACAAGTACTCTTTTTTTATCCTATAGTTTGGATTAGCTCAATTATTCAAACTTGAGTTTGAATCAAATTGACATCAAAGATCTACTAAACATATATTGTAAGTACACTCCGTTCAATAAGGACACTCTATACATCACATACAGTATGAGAGTTTATAGGGAATACAAAGTGGACAAGTTTTTTATTTTTAAAGTTATAAAATCCTTTGCACACTGAGATTAAATTAGTTTAGCATCTTATTTATTTTAATATGCTGAACCATTCAAATTTAAATAAAAAAACCTGTGTGGAGGGCATTTTGAATATTTATTAAAACACTGAAAACTGTTTTTTCCTAGTACTGTATACTCTTAACTTTATGATTTATTATAATTCCCTTCATGATTTATGCCTTTTTATACTGCATTTCATGTTTGCAGTTCTGATATATATATATATATATATATATATATATATATATATATATATATATAGGGTTTTTTGCAAAGTAATTTCATGTCCTTTTTCAAATTTATTATTATTATTATTTTGAAGGCTGAAGATAATGCTACATGATGCTTGAATATTTCCAAACATCTGCTCGTATTCGTTCACACTAACCTTTTCCAAAAACTGAGGCGATATTCAAAGACACATTACTAAGATCACATAATATCATACAATATCAAACCACAACTGGATGTTTACGTCACTCACAATAGTCATTATTGGATAGAAAGCGCATAAAAAGAACAGCATTTTGTCAAACAAATGCGTAAAATTCATTAAAGCGTTCCCAAGCAGGTCCCCCCGCGTTTTGGCTTGTCTGTGTTTAAAAAAAAAAAAAAAAAGAGGATTGCTCTTCGACATCCTCTTGCAATATTCTGCTTCCTTTACTGTTTTTGGACATTCTGTTTTTTTTTTTCATTGCACGGACCCTTTGAAGACCTTGTCCTTCATTTCACATTTTAGCTGCCCTCTGTTGCTTCCTATAATGCAGTCTGACAGGCATCAGGAACAGTCGGTAGAGGATGAGCTCCAGGGGAAAGGCCGGGGCGGCTGAGGCCCCATCTCTGCGGTCTAGGCATAGACTCAGCCACCTAGGAACCCTCTTTCACCTCTGGGCTCTCTGTAGGAGTGGGAGGTTCCTCTGTAGACGGGGACTGAGCATCACCTGGACCGTCTGAAACAAAGAGACATAAAAAATGACTGAGGAATAACAGACGTTTTTAGGGAAGGAAAGTGGTGTGTGGCCAAGTATGGTGACCCATACTCAGAATTTGTGCTCTGCATTTAACCCATCCAAGTGTACACACAGTAGTGAACATACACCCGGAGCAGTGGGCAGTGCTGCAGCGCCCGGGGAGCAGTTGGGGGTTTGGTGCCTTGCTCAAGGGTCTCACCTCAGTCCTGGTATTGAGGGTGGAGAGAGTGTTGGTTATTCACTCCCCTCACCTACAATCCCTGCCAGACCTGAGACTCGAACCCACGACCTTCGGGTTACAAGTCCGACTCTCTATCCATTAGCCCACGACTGCAGAATTTTATTGTCCAGTATTGAAATTATCATTACACCTGACACCAGAGTTCCCACACTTTTCGAATTTCCTTCAGAATTCCAATCAGTTGTGATAACTGGATAAGGATAATAATAATTCAAAAAATGTATGATTCACTAATGAATCATTTGTAAACTAGTTTGGTCAATTCATGAAGAAGAACCGACTCAAAAGACTGATTCATTTTAGAAGGAATCGCTTGCAAGCAAGTTTTACTCTACGCAAGAACAATATTTTTTAGAATACATATTACATAACTAGGCATAATTAAAACAAATGTTTATTCACTAAAACTTGATTAATTTCTGTGACTTTTCCAGACTGTAAAATCAATATTTCCAAGTTTACCATGACCATGAAACCCTATATAACTATATGCATCAGTAACATAATAATTGTTTATAATAACTGCAATATTTACCTTATTGTCACATTTTCAATATTTTTTACATTACAGTTTATCATAAAACGCTAACAGTCTAAATGACTATAAGCCTATATAATAGGCTGCATTTATATGGTCAAAAATAGAAGAAAAAAAACAGTAATATTGTAAAATATTATTCCATTTTAAAACAAATAAATTAAAACCTACTCTTGCGATCCAAAGCTGAATTTTCATCAGCCATTACTCCAGTCTTCAGTGTCACATGATCCCTCAAAAAAAGTTTTTTTTGTTGTTTTTTTTTTGCAACCCGTTTTTTCAGGATTCTTTGATGAATAAAAAGTAAAAAAAAAAAAAAAAAAGCATATTCAAAATAGAAATCTTCTCTAACAATATGTCTTTACCATAACTTTTTATACATTTAACACATAATTTCTGAATAAAAGTATTCTTTTTTTTTTATTCTAAAAAAAAAAAAAAAAAAAAAACTGATCCCAAACTTTTGAATGGCAGTGTATTTTTTAAATAAATGATTTCATAATTGAATTAATTATTATAAATGATTAGAAATTATTCTTATTTAGTAAATATATATATATGTAATAAAATTATTTATAATTACATATATTATAATGATTATAAAAACAATTTATTATAACACATAAATAATCAATTATATATATATATATATATTATTTATTATTAATTCTATTTTATTATTTATTTTATTATTAAATGTTTACTTTTTATTAAATATTTATTCTCATTATTATTAAAATAATAAATATTAAATAAATAATATACAAAGCATAAAAAAAGTTACCTGTGAGGGATAGTTCTGCCAGTTTAAGAGGCAGGTCAGGTGGGACTCCAACAGGAGACCCCAGGATGTCGGGCAGTGCGTTGCGACGGCCAGAGCGGCCCGATGAGGCAAAATCCAACACCGGCTCCACTTCTGTCATTTCTAAAGAAAACACAGAGCTCACATGAGGCTTGCACTCAATACAAAATAGATCATTATCCAAATACTGTACATGCATTGTCTTTTCTGACCACTAGATGGAGGTAGCACCCCAGAAATTGTTTCTCGCCCACAGCAGGAACAACAGAATTATATAAGCAAACATTTTTATGCTTGACCCATCTTGATGGTTCCACCGTGGCCCGAGGCTTGTCTTTCACAAGCACAAACAGGCCACTCTACAGAACGCAAAGCCTTCCCAAACACTCTCTATTCTCTCTCAGTCAGGAAGCAGTTGCCTTGGCAACAGGATGGATCACCTATATTGCATAGCAACAGGTAATCTCTTCTGACAAACAGTGTTGAGATGCACTTTTGCTCTGTTTTCTTTTGACACAGCTGTTGCCATAAGTAAGCAATTTTTCCATGTGAGCCCAGTCTCTGTATATGCACTCACATGCATGTGTACGTGAACACTTGGGTGACTTGACCATATGCATGCATTCACATCCCTGTCTTAGCATGTGCTTGCCCAAACATATGTCTATGCATAAATATAGCAAAATTTGCATGCCACGAGTGCATCGTCGGACCATCAGAACCAGCATCAATCTGCTGATTACATCAAGTCCGGTTCAACTGGTTTATAAGACCTGGTCACACACTCTGTCAATGCAACTTTCAAAAACATAATAAATGAGTGTGTATATACAGTATGAATAAATCATTGACACCTAAAGCCATGCTGAACATATTATCAAAGATAACATATCTTTATGATGGGAGACATAAAATGTCACACTTCATCTGTTTTGATGCCATGATTCAAGTGTTTATTGCAGTGTACAGGTAGTATAATTTACACATTAATTTTTATACACTGAACCTTTGCCATCTGAGCATTGCAATTGTTTATACTTTTTTCAAAAGGGTGAATTAAACATCAACCCTTAAATATCACATCGTTTTATTATTTTCCTAAGTACCCTTTTGCCTGATGGAAGATAAAATATCTATACAACATTAATAAACCAAATATAAATGTGGGCATAATTTTATGGCCTACTAATGCTATCAAAAATGGATATTCACTGCTCTCTCAGCCAAGGATCTCAAAAACTCTTCTCAGGCTATTAAAGGAATAGTTCACCCAAAAATGAAAATTGACTGAAAATCTACTCAACCTCAGGCCAACCAAGAATTAGATGGGTTTTGGAGACAACATATTTGGAGACATGAATTGGTGCAGAGTTCAAACAGCTGATAGAAACATCACAATAATTCATAAGTAATCCACACAACCAGTCCATTAATTAACATTCATTAAGCACTGTTTACAAGTAAAAACAGTACAAAACCATTCTAAATAAATGAGTCAGTCAATTTTGTTTTAGGAGGACAACAGAGGATGGACTTTTTCACTGAAAGAAGCGTTATTATGGATTTTGGCCAGAAGTGATGGTTTAAAGTTAAAACACCTAAATGACTGGGTTTTCTTACAAACATGCAGCTTTTCACTTCACAAGACATTAATTGGTAGACTGGAGTCCAATGTGAATTGTTCGTGAATTATTATGATGCTTTTATCAGCTGTTTTGTCAGCTTTTATCAGCACCCATTCACTCAGAGGATCTATGGGGTGAGCAAGTGATGCAATGCTAAATTTCTCCAAATCTGTTCTGTTGAAAAAACAAGCTCATCCACATCTTAGATGGCCTCAGGGTGAGTACATTTTCAGCAAAGTTTTAGCGTTTTTAGGTGAACCGTTCCTTTCAACACTATTCACTGGTAAAAGCACAGCTAGGCTAAAGACAGCATCAGTCCCTCTCTCTCATTCTGTTTGTCTATCTCCTGGCAGGCTGCCTGACTAGCTGTGGCTCTTGTAGTTTTATAATCCATATTGTATGAAGCTGGAGGATTACGGATGAGAGACAGCGCTGGAGTGGATCCACTGCACTCTCAGCTACACTTCTTATTTATTATCATTTCTTTAAACCCCTCTTTATTTAAACTTCTCATTCGTCCAGACTTGCTTAACCACAGATCTTCAACTAAACTAGATGTCATTACCTTAAAGTTTAAGATACAAAGAGCAGTGTCTCTTAATTTCATCCAAAACCTCACCCATGAATTACAGACACACTTTTGTACTAGTAGATAAGTAGATGGAAAACATGTAATCTTCTGCTTTCAGTAAGTGTGCCTGTATCACACAACTGCAGGAAACAAAGTTCAAAGTTCAGTCGCTTGTTAACATTTTATGTACAAGTTGGAGAAATGCAAAAAAAGACAACAGAAAACATGGTTATTTTAAAAATGTTTTTGAAAGAGGTCTCCTATGATCATCAAAGCTGCTTTTATGTGATGTCGTGAAATATTATTATTACACTTTAATTTTCTATTTTAATGTATTTTAAAATGTGATTTATTCCTGTAATGGCAAAACTGAATTTTCTGCACTCATTACTCATTAATTTTTATTGTTATAAAAAGTACAACATTAATAAAATGCTTAATATTTTTGTGGAAACCGTGATACATTTTTTTATTTTTTTCAGGATTCTCTGATGAATAGAAAGTTCAAAAGAACAGCATTTATTTTAAATAGAAATCTTTTGAATCGTTTGTTAATTTTGATTATTTAAATGTGTACTTGCTGAATAAAAGCTTTAATTTCTTACTTACAGTGCTTAAACTTTTGAACATTAAAGGAACACTCCACTTTTTTTGGAAATAGGCTCATTTTACAACTCCCCTAGAGTTAAACAGTTGAGTTTTACCATTTTTGAACTCTTGTAAGAAAGTAATGGGTTCTTTGAGCAGCTTGTGCAAAATTACACCATCTGTACCTGTTTGCTTTCTCACACAAATAGCCAAATAAAAGCAAAACACAATCTGTGTTTGGGTAAAAGAATCAAACCTGCTGTACGTTAAACATGGCGCAGATTGAATGACCTTTTTGGGATGATGGGTTTGTTTTTCTATCAGACTCACATGATCAGCCACGCAACACCTGGAAGTCCAAAGCAATGACCTTCACATCGAAAACCTAATTCTGTTAGAGGAGACGCGGTGCACCCAGATTACTGATATTACATTCTGTTGAAAGATGTCATTTCGTGATTGTTCTATATCCACAGAAAAGCAAAATATCAAGCCTGATGTCCATCATTGCCAGTGCCCGTCCAACAAGAGTGCAAAGAGAGAGTGTTGCATAAGACGCAAGGGAAGTGACAGACTTTATATGACAGGCTGTGTAAACAAATAGAGGTGGACCGCAGGGGTCAATTCACTTCTCCAAGCATTCAGACTGAACAACTTTGGCCAACTTTTGACCTCATACTGACTCTCAAACTGGACAATACATTTGGACACTGCATTAGGGCAATCTTAGGACAACATGGGACGAGACTAAAGTGATCTTAAGAAGTGTCCTGTGATCATTCTCAAGATGACAGATACTGCTTCCGCTTAATTTCCCTGTGATCAAGTGCAGCAGATGATGTCATGTGAATCCTATTAATCATGTTTTACAGTAAAAAAAATCTAGTGACAATGCCTCACTTGCCAGGTAATGACTTCTCAGGTAGTGTTTATGTATGGAGGTACTTCCTCTACTGGTTTCACGCAGACTTCCAAGGCACCATAACATAATGTCTAATGATCTGGAACAAATTCATATGAGCTTTAGAAATAATTAGGTAAATTACTCGCTAGAAATAGAATCGTACATTGAAAAAAAATTAGACAATGGACATTTATGTATGAGTTTACTTCTTTCAGCTGCTCCAACATTCAGGACTGTGGAATATTATCGACAATGAAGGATATCCTGCCTTAAAAATCTGATGAGATAAAAGCATCTTAGTAAACAGTATGTTACACAAATATTGAATTCAGACATGATTTGATCCCTTCAGCCAATTACTGTGTTTATCAGCACTGATTGTATATTTTACAGTTTCTAACTGTATTTCATGTCAATTTAATATACAAACCTATTCAATCTGCAATCCATTTCTAATTATAAAAAATACGTGATGACGCAAATGGGACTCATGATGATTTTAAAGTTTCAAATGGGCCTCTCTGGAAATTGTCCAACAATAAAATAAAATCAAAGCACAGTGTTACCTAGAAACACGGATAACACATAGGACAATAAAATATTAAATAACATCTGTTGTTTTATGTGTTATTTTTTTCACAGGTAATCTTTTTATTCATACATTTACTTATAGAAGTAATTACCGGTTTAAATGTGTGAAAAAATAACACATAAAACAACAGATGTTATTTAATATTTTATTATTAAATAACTAATTTATAATAATAATAAATAACTTACTTTTTATTATATATATATATATATATATATATATATTATTTGTAGAATAATTGATCTTATGAGCAGTGCATTTTTAGTTTTTTGTGATAAGATAAAAAATAAATGATAAAATGATCTAAATTATAAGGTGATTAATGCTTTTTACTTCTATATACAGTATATATAAGCTAAATCATTGAAGTCTACTCCAACATTTTCTTTTTCATTTCTACAGTGAATTTATTAAAGTTGCCCTCGGGTAACAGCTGAAATGGATCTGACAGCAGTGCATGGGTGTACATGTATAAACGTTCATGTTGCACACGAGTCCCCTGATGCCTCACATGTGCGCTCTGTCAACATCAAATATCGCAATTCAACAGTTTTAATCCAATGATTGCGTTTATTTCAATATGTATAATTGTGTTGTGATCCTTATTTGATTTTAGTCAACAAAAGGGGTGTTCATTCTCCCCATATATCACTATACCAGTATAGCAAAGCCTCGAACAACGTGTCAGTGTTTCACCTTAATAATGATAATGAATGAGTTTCATACACTGTGATAGAAGATTAAGCTCATGCTGAGCTCAAACAGCATAAGGAAGAGGCGAGAACTTACCAGCGGTGTAGAGAGATATCCACAATATCTCTGACTGATGCAGATTTTTCACGGTACTGATAAATTAATGCACCGTTTTTACGGGAGACAGTGTGTTTTGAAAGCACCTGCCCCAGTCCTAAGGTTTGACACCATCTCGGCTCCCGTTTGCGATCATGATTTCAGAAGAATAAATGACAGGGGCAAAGAGGACGATACCATTCATTATTCGTAGGGGAGACGGTACACTGCAGCGAGAATGAATACTGAACAAAATCGTTGTTATTTCAAATAACTATGGCGTTAAGATGGCAAAATAATGATTTTCTGATTATTGTTTATTATTTATCATATATGTTTTTTTTTTTATAATCGGATTAGGTCGATTCAATAAATCAGAGAGGCGGGCACCCGTATTAAATGAAGCTGCATTATTATTATTATTATTATTATTATTATTATTATTATTATTATTATTAAACTAAAAATGTCAGTACCCCTACACTCAAGAGTTTGTAACCACAGCTATGGCCAGTGGGGATTGCTTTTTGGACAGTAAGAGTGAAATCACATATCTATAACATATAAAAGTACTGTTGTGTTCAATGCCAAACAGAGATTTATGTTAAATACATTTGTTTGTGAAATATCTGACCTACTTAATCAAAATATGTAAGGCTCTCAGGTAAAAATATACAAATATCATCAATGAAATTTAATTATCTAGAATATCAAGTTAATTTAAATATCAATATCACTTATAAATTATTCCTTTCGTACTTATTTATAGAGGTAAATGTTTAGCCGTTTATGTTTTGTACTAAGCTTACGTTTCAAAATAAAAGTTACTATGTCCTAAACTGCCTATTTTCATTTACATATTCATAACTGATATTAATATAAATAAGAAATTAACACAATTAAAATACTGTATTTTAGACTGCGTAGATATAGTTATATCTAATAACATGCTACATTATAGTAGCCAAGTTTGCTTAATTTACAAATGGACTTCAGCAAAAGCAGGAAACTAATATAAACAAGCCTTAGTTTAAAATCTCTTAAAGTAATATATACATAGTAGTTCAATACTAGTACATAACATGCCACAAAAAAACTATATACATATATAGTGTTTTTATTTTATTTATTTAGTTAGTTAGTTTTATTAAGTTTTATTTGTGTTGTTTGTTTGTTTGTTTTTTCAACGTATTTGTAGAGTTTATGGGGAATTGATTAAAAAAGGACTTTTATTATGAATTAGAATGAATTTCCTGTTAGAGTTGTCAGCTTCAAACACAGGAATCAAGTGACAGAAATAGAAATAGCTCATGCTGTAATTGACTGTCAATTCATCCTCTGAAAGTTTGGAGTCGTTTGTTTATTAATACAAAATGGGAGCTTGTATGGCGTTGTGTTCTCTTGCGAGCTGTGTAAGTGTGCTGTTTTATTTTTCATGGTTTAGCTAAACGAGCTGCTACCTAACAGCGTCGCTAAATCAATAAATAGAGAACAATATAACTAATACAACATATTTATAAAAAGTTAACGTAATGGACGGCGATATTTAAATAGAAAACGTGTGGTTTTGGAAGAGCTGTTCGCTAGAAAACAACAGCATACGGAAGTGTGCTCATATTTGCATTGAGATTAATTATAGCAGAGATCCTCCATGACTTCCTAAGAAATAACAATCAGATGATTATCTAAATCATTTAAAGAAATTATACAGCAATGCAAGGGATGATAATTCCATGTCAGATGTTAATGGTTTTTGTATAATGTAGGCTTTGGTGTGATTAGTCTTGTAGTTTCGATGTGAGATGATTTGTTCAAAATCAGGTTATACAGGTTTTCAGTTTTTGGAGTCAGCTTTTGTAATTGAGAATAAAAATTTGGGTTCACCTGTAATAATGCTTCTCGCCCATTTTCAAAGAACTGAAGCTTACACAGCAGTTTAATACTTAAGTTAAGTGTAAAAAAAGTGAAGGACTCACCTGTGCCAAGATATAGCTACGAAAAATTATTTTAAACTGAGAAAATGTGGTAATAATAAAAAGAATCTGATAGACTATATACATATATATATATATATATATATATATATAAGATAAATAATTATATTTGTACATGTTGAATGCATTTATTTAATCTCCAACATTCACGATTCAAGATGTAGATGAACCTGTAGAAACTAGTGAGTTTTCTTGTGACGTGTTAACAGGCTGAACTTCTTTCATCTGCTGGTTTTCAGCAATTTGGTATATTCAGTTTTGCATTTGAAACCTAAGCCATGCTGCTTGAGCCACTTTCTGTAAATGTTTATCTACTTGTTGGTACAGCACACACTGCAGGAGAGTCAAATCTGCTCTAAGTACAGCCAAATACGCTTTACATTATGGTTAAAATTGGTTAGTGTGTTGCAAAAGCAGTGTCTTGTATTTGATGCTTATTAATTGTGCTAGTAAGACACACCTTGTCTTTTTTTTGTCTTTAATACAATCTTCATTTTTGTTTGATCAATCATACAGCTTAAGAAATATGAAACAAGTGACTATATATAATATTTCTGGTTAGTCAACCTTGGTTAATCAGCTGATCAGCCACTCCTAGCATGAGTATCGGTCATGGTGAATATTTTTAAATGAACTTTTATACAGTGCACATGACTGGATTTATAAGGATCAAAGTCATTAACAATGATTTCCTCACTGTTTCATGCAGAACAACCCTTCTTCCTTCTTCTGCCGTCATATACAAATTAGACCATGAATGTCATGAAAATGAGTGGAATACTTTAATGGAGGAAATTCACTTATTTCTACTAAAGGAATTATTTATAGAGCCAAGAAAAAAAAAATCACTTGAACATTGAATGGTTCAGATTTACACACCAGGGTTTGAATTTGTCAATGAGAGCTGATCATATATTATGATAGCTAACCAATCTGAACCCATCGCGTATTTCTGAGGGAGGGGCATCATAAAAACAGGAAATAATCGGAGGGTTCAAGGGAGAATGGACAGAGTGGTGTAGAATAAAGGTAAATTATGTGAAAAATAATGCGTTTTTTTTTTTTAAACTAAATATTAACACATGTTAGAATGCACCCCATAAACACAATCAAGCCTAGAAACAACTGTCAACCACCCCTTTAAACAACCTCCCTCCACGTTACAGGCCTCGTGTTTGTGTGGCTCCGCTCCATGTCTCCTCTGTGGCTGTTGTCCTTCTTCCAACAACTCCACCGTCACCCGGCTGATCTTCTCTTTCTTCCTCCTCCTGGGGACACTGGTGTCTGTAATCATGATCTTGCCTGGCATGGAGACGCAGCTCCGCAAGGTGGGCCCACCATCAGTCTTCATCTGCCTGACTTGTGCTTTCAGTGCATTGTGTTAATTATCTGTTTTAAATGTCTCTTCAGATTCCTGGCTTTTGTCAAGGAGGAACCACAATACCAGGAATCGAGAACCATGTTAACTGCGACGTGATTGTAGGCTACAAATCAGTGTACCGCATGTGCTTTGCTATGTCATGCTTCTTTTTCCTGTTTTCCGCAATCATGATTTGTGTAAAGAGCAGCAAAGACCCTCGTGCCACTATTCAGAACGGGTAACCCTGATTTATTTTTAATGTACCGTTATATTATTATGCTATTGTTATTGTATCATTTACTAAATTACTTGAAATTTGCTTGATTTTATCATTTACTATTTTGTCAGGTTCTGGTTCTTCAAGTTTCTGATCCTTGTCGGCATCACCGTCGGAGCCTTTTTCATCCCAGATGGAACATTTCATGATGGTACATTTTAGGTGGAACTGTTCCGTTAACGACACATAATAGAACAATTTCCATTTTCATATATTCACATTGGGAAATACTTAAAAGCAATGACAACATGGCAATGATGTTAAGCTCTAAATGCAGCAATAGTGATGATAATGTTATTCTGGGAAGCCATTGTCATAACGCAGGGCTAAATTTCAAGGGATGCAGAAAACGCCTGGTCTCCTGCAGGGAAGAAGTCAATTACTTTTTAATGACTATTTTGAATGTTATGATATGCATGGGAAAATACCATATTGAAAGTGGAATAGGATGTTATTATTTTTTCATAGCATATTACATTAGCAGTGAGAACGCGTTGTTGCTGTCTTGCCAGAATTCTCATGGTGTGGAATTAAAGCTGCAGAACATTGTGTTCAGAGATCACGGGTAACTTCCAAAACAAGACCTTGACATTAGTATGTTTCATTGTGAATTTAAGTATGAAAATACGGCCCCTTCAGAGATGCATCTTTTATTAAACATAGTTATAAATGTAGTTTAAAGTGTTCACCCAAAAACTAAAATTCTGTCATCATTTGTCCCCCATAAACCTGTATGACTTTCCTTTTTTCTGTGGAACACAAAAGAAGATATTTTGAAAAATATCCCATTGTTGTTTTTTTGTCTGTACAGTGAAAGTCAATTGTCACCAGAAGTGTTTGGTTGCCAGCATTATTTTAAATATCTTTGTTTGTGTTTCACTGAAAAAAAAAAAAGTTTGGAACAACGTGAGGGGGTGAAAATGACAGAATTTTCAGTTTTGGCTGAACTATCCCGCTGAGATGTCTACTTTTTTTTTCTTCTGTTTTCAGATTTTAATACGATTCCTGAATATAATATATTATACTGATATACAGCCCTTTGAAAAGCTTCAACACTCAATGTCTCTTGGAAATTGAAGACATAAAATGGCATTTAAGATCTGTTAAGTGTTCTTTTTTTAATGACATTTTGATGAAAGAAAAAAATACAAAATAATAATCCCACATATAATACCATTCAAAAGTTTTTTTTTTTTAAGAAAATATACTTTTATTCAGTGCATTGAATTGATCAATGGTTACAAAAGATTTCTATTCTAAATAAACGCAGTACAACTATTTTCAGCATTGAGATGATAATAATAAAAAAAAAATTATTAAGCACCAAATCAGCATATTAGAATGATTTCTGAAGGATCATGTGATGCTGAAGACTGGAGTAATTGCTGCTGAAAATACAGCTTTGCCATCACAGGAATAAACTACTTTTTAAAACCTATTAAAATAGAAACCAGTTATTTTAAATAGTAATATTTCACAGTATTACTGTTTTTACTGTGTTCTTAATCAAATAAATGCAGCCATGGTGAACATAAGAGATTTGAAGATCATTGATGATCATTTAGATAGTAAAAAATTTAGATTTTATGTTGTGTTTAAGCACATTTAACCAGTATCCAACTGAAGCATAACTTCTCTTCTTTTTTTAATCACAGTTTGGTTCTACTTTGGAATTGTGGGCTCCTTCATGTTCATCCTGATCCAGCTCATCCTCCTGATCGACTTTGCCCACTCCTGGAATGAGGTGTGGGTGAGGAATGCTGAGGAAGGCAACAAGTGTTGGTTCTCAGGTACGTAGAGAGCAGAGACACTGAAATACACCCTGTTCATCACAATAGGTTTGCAAACAGCTGTGTCCAAATCCACTCTTTTCAGAGAATGAAACATAAGACTGTTTTCTATGCCCACAGGTCTGTTGTTCTTCACTGTCCTGCATTACGCCCTGGCCTTTTCAGCAGTCGTGCTGTTTTATCTCTACTACACCAAACCAGACAACTGCGCCGAACACAAGTTCTTTATCAGCTTCAACCTTATTCTCTGCGTCATCATATCCGTGGTTTCCATTCTGCCGAAAGTACAGGTAAAGCATGTTGCAGTGCTTTTCATTCCCGTCTCATCTCTGCACCCAATTTTAAATCCCTGATAAAAGGCCAAACAACTCCATATTATGATATTAAGACCTTGAACATAAAGCAGCAAACAGGAAATGATAAAACTGCTTTAACTAGCTGTTCCAAATATACGATTGCCTCAGCACACACATCCTGGCATGAATGCTGATTTATAATAATGTGCATAAGAAAACAGCCTCTCCGTTGTACTGAAGGTCATCTACTGTTTACATTAGCCTCCAGCTTTTGTCTTTGTAAGGAAACTTCTTTGTTTCCTTCTTTGCATACAGAATATCAATTGCTGGCCTGCCACAACAGACAAGCTTTCTTTACTGTGCCAGTCATTATGAAATTCTGCAGTTTATATTGGGTTGTTTCTTACAAGGGTAGACGAAGTCTGATTTGTGCTTTATTAAATATGCTTCTCTATTTTTGTATGTGTTTGCAGGATGCCTCACCGCAGTCTGGTCTGCTTCAGTCCTCTATTATAACGCTGTACACTATGTACGTCACCTGGTCAGCCATGACCAACAATCCTAGTAAGTTACACACAAAAAAATCTCTGAAAATATTTACTGTCTGTCTTTGGTCTCTCTTTTCATTTTATGAGCTTTCATTTTGTTCCTGCTCAGGTTGATGCAATATTTGGTGAGTTTTGTGGTGTCATACAAACCAGATGCTCAACTTTTAAAGTCTCCTGATGCTTGTTACTGAATAAAGCCAAATTACCTGCTAGAATCCAGATTATAAGTGTAACCCACTTCTATCCCCACATTCTGTTATGGTCTATTAAGTATACCTATTAGCAGCCTAGATAAGCTTTAAAAATGTGATTACCTGACCATTATAGGTGTGATCATAGTCTTTAGTAGTGAAGTATGTGATTAATTGGCGTAGTAGTTGTAATGGATTGTATTTCGGATGTTCACTTTTGAATTTAGATCGTGAATGTAACCCTAGTTTGCTCAGCCTGGTGTCTAATATCAACACAACTGAGGCCATGCCTACAAGCTCGCCTGGGATGGTGCAGTGGTGGGATGCTCAAGGCATTGTGGGATTGGTCATCTTCCTCTTCTGCACCTTTTATGCCAGGTACATTAAGCAAAACAAGCATTTTGAACATGACTTTTTCTTCTTTCATTGAGCTCATGTTATTGTCAGTATTTCTTTTTAAAATGCATAAAGGCAATCTCAAGTACTTTTCTACATCAGCTGATGTAGTTAACTGGTGTTTTCTATGCTGATTCATTGTACATTTCAATTTGACATTCACAGCCAGCTGCACAGAGGCATGGGTTGATAGATTGATTAGTGGTGTCAGATGTTGACACCTGTAGACGGGGTCCAAAATTAATATTTGCCAAGCAGCAACTGTGAGTTCAAATTGGCCTTGGCAAGTAAGAGTCACTAGTTAAAAGGTAACTTTAACATGGCCCGTATCATTAAATGTGTTATTTTATTAGTTATTAATTAGTTATGCTTCTTAAATATTGTGCTTCCTAAAATGATAAACGTTTATATTCAGTTTGCATCAGTATTTCTTTAGATTTTTCAGAATCCAAAAGCTTATAATAAAATAAAAGATCAAAAGTTTTTGCAGGTTAAAATTTTATTTCAAATCAGATTTGTATTCATTTTCATTCAGTCTTTTGAATGGCACTGATATATACACTATTTCAAAAGTTTGGGGTTGGTAAGATTTTTTTTATATAAATTCTTTGTTGTTTCTTTGATGCAAAGCTGAATTTCAGCAGCCATTATGCCAGTCTTCAGTGTCACATGATCCTTCAGAAATTATTCTAATATGCTAATTTGATGCTTAAGATATGTTTATTACTGTTCATGTTGAAAACAGTTGTGCTGCTTAATATTTTTTTGGAAACCAATCATGAACTTTTTCTGAGGTTCATTGAATCTAAAGTTTAATAGAACAGCATTTACTGTATTTGAAATATTTTTTTCTTTACTGTCAGTTTTGATCTTTCCTAAATTAATGCATTAACCTTTGACATCCAAATTTCCGCAATTACTTTGCGATCCATTGGCAAATGTGAGAAAATTATACGTTTTGCCATGTCAGAAAAAACAGCCTCTCTGCCTTTAAACTCTACCCCCAATCTTGCTCATCATCAATTAAATATGAATCTGAGAAAAGTAAACATCATTCTCATAGTGTCCATGTGATGTCTTTTCTCTTTTCAGCATCCGTTCATCCAGTAATGCTCAGGTGAACAGGCTGATGCAGACAGAGGAAGGGAAGGGCTCTATGGGAGGGGAGGAGGTGGGCGAAGATGGACTGCGGCGTGTTGTGGATAATGAAGAGGACGGCGTCACATACAACTATTCCTTTTTCCACTTCCACCTCTTACTGGCCTCTCTCTACATTATGATGACACTCACTAACTGGTACAAGTAAGTGCTCATTCTTCCACTTTTTCATTCTGGAGCGAACCAAAGCGTTTATCATTTTAAAATACTTTCACCTATCATAGTTTAAAGGAATAATGAAAATAATAATAATTTATGCACCATAATATTGTTCCAAACCTGTATGGCATTCTGTAAATTTGATGTAAATGTACTGGTCATTCTTTCATGCAGTCACAAAGAATACAACAGAACTGCACAGACTAGCTGAGGCCTAAATATTGTTTTTTTTTCTGCCTTTTCCTCACATCCATCTTCAGACCTGATATAACCACTCAGGCCATGCAGAGCACTATGCCTGCAGTGTGGGTGAAGATCAGCTCCAGCTGGCTGGGTCTGGGGCTCTACCTGTGGACGCTTGTGGCTCCTGTCGTTTTCCCCAGTCGAGACTTCAACTGAGCTTGAGTGGGTGAGACTCTCACCTGTTCAAGCTGGCCATGTTTGTTAGAAATATTACAATCTCCAAAAATCATTAAATAGCCAAGCCTGAAAGTGATTCAAATCTGAAACTGACCTGGTACGTACTGACACATATAAAAAAAATGCATGGACAACAACAAAAGTATATGATGTCATGACAAGTATTTAAAAAAATCACACTTAAGTCTGTTTCAGCTGTTCAGTATTGACACATGACTTGAGGATTACTGCTGTGCAGAAAGTCACCATTCACCATTAGCACACCTGAAGCACACATATTTTTTTAGAGTAATATAGCTGCACAAAAATGTCAGTTTGACGTAATGCTCAAGTGAACACGAAATTCCGTTTTGCTTTGATTCCTCCGTCCTTTTATCTCATACTCACGGCCTTAAGATCTTAAGATTAAAAGAGCTAAAATGCAAGTAAAGGTAAGGTGGATGGACAATTAAGGAAATGAGAAACACCCTTTTTGCTTAATGAATGATTCACTGCTGTCTCATTTCTTACATTACCGTTCAAATGTTTGGCATCTGTAAGATTTTAAAACCGTAATATTGTGCAAAATGATTACAATTTTAAAAAAAAGTTCTGTTTTATTTTATACTACAATTTAGTGACAACAAAGCTGAATTTTCAGAATCCTTTACTCCAGTGTCATGATCCTTCAGAGGTCATTCTAATATGCAAATTTTGTGCTCAAGAAACATTTATTATTATTAGCCGTTGCGTTGCTCAGTATTTTGTAAAAACATTTTGATCAATTTAATGCATCCCCTGCTTAATGAACGTGTTATTTTATGTAAGAAAAAAAATCTTACTGACTCCAAACATTTGAACAGTAGTGCAAATCTAGCAAAAGAGTCACTGTGTCTCCACACATAAAGGATAAATGAATGAAATGAGATATATAAACTAGTCCCTTCTACCATGTTGTCGATATCTTGAATAATTCACATCTCATGGTCCTTAAGGGTTATTTCGCTGTCATACTCCGTATGGCTGTTAAATATGTTTTATAAAGTGAATATTGCTAGTTTATCTTGTTTTTAGCACTACTTGTCAGTTTAACAGGTGCAAGCTACTCAAACCTAAGGCCACATATTTCCAGCGCAACAAATAATCACAATAACTATCCTACAGACCATCAACGTAGTGGTCCTAGCCACGAATTCAAATATGCATGATACTGCTGCTAGAAACCTACTCTACCTGAAGAAGAAACCTTTTTTTTTACAGTGATAGCATTTCAACTTCAGGGTTCAATGCATTGTACAATAGGCACACTATAATATACAATTTCACTTTTTTTTTTTCAAGCAATGGGGAGAGAGGGTCGTTGGCAGCCCATGTGCGCTGAGGGTCTTAAACAGGGGACCATTTTCGCTCCATGTCCCCTGTAGAGCCCCTGGAACTTGTGCATCCAGCAGATAAGCCCAATCCGACACACCCTTCCCCCGTACAGCTCACTACACCACACTCTGACCGGGGTCTACCGCACTGCCATGAACAACAGACTGTGCCGTAATATTGATCGCTGATCCAAATTAATATATTATGGTGCTGTCAATCCATCAGAGGCACATGTTAGCATACCTAGCTTGTTGTTTGGCAGTATAGTTTGGTGTGGCAATAGATAATTTAGTGTGAAATAATGCATTTAGATAGCACTTACATATAAATTAACAGTTCAGGGCTGGTTAATGTGTTAAAGTTGATATATTTAATCAGTAAATGTTTCTGAAAACTGAATGTTAATCTTTCCGCCTGTGAGACTTTGTATACTTTTAGTGTTTTGTTTTGTTTTTTAATTACTTTTTTGTTATTAATTTGTAAGCGCATGCTGGAGTAAAATTACATAAGAAAATGTTCTAAAAGTGACCATACATTTAGTTTACATTTGTGACCCTGGACCACAAAACCATTGATGTATGGTATGTTAGGATCGGACAATATTTGGCCGAGATACAGCTATTTGAAAATCTAAAATCTGAGGGTGCAAAAAAAAATCAAAATATTGGAAAAAATCACCTTTAAAGTTGTCCAAATGAAGTTCTTAGCAATGCATATTACTTATCAAAAATTAAGTTTTGATATATTTACTGTAATAAATTTACAAAATATCTCCATGGATCATGATAATTTTCGACCCATACAATGTATTTTTGGCTATTGTTACAAATATACCCCAGCGACTTAAGACTAGTTTTGTGGTCCAGGGTCACATTTGTGTAAAGTTGCTAAAAAGCTGTGTTAGCAAAGCAAAATACGAAGTTGGCGAATTTCATAACTCTAAGTATTGTAGGTGTGTCTGCCTCAAGTCATTCGTTATTGCCTGTACTATGCTAGTGACATTGGAAGAAACTGATTGTGAAGTATGTTCTCTCTCTCTCTCTCTCTCTCTCTCTCTCTCTCTCTCTCTCTCTCTCTCTCTCTCTCTCACTCTCGCTCTCTCTCTCTCTCTCTCTCTCTCTCTATATATATATATATATAGAAAGTATATATTTGAACTTTTCCCAAAGTAGTTTGACAAGCATGACGGTTCATCTGTAGTCTATTATTAGGAGCAACATGCAAGATTAATAATTCTTCATGTGCCTTTCTACAATAACTTCTTATCAAAAGCGACCAGGTTTATTTCAGACCTATGAAAAAGTGCCTTTGCTGTTTTATAACATTTCATTTTTCATACCATGGACGATAATGCTCTTTTGGTTGTTTCTGTAGAATTAGTTTTTCAGTGATCTGGTGCTGTTCAATCTGTGATAATGCTGTATATATTTCAATAAACTAATGTAAACTGTTGGTTAGTTGGTTAGAGTTTTTACAAATCAACTGTATTGAACTGATTGCCAATCAAAATGAAAAGTTGTGCACTTTATTATTGGATGTAGAATTTACAACAGAGTTTTAAGTTTGTTTAGGGCTAAACAATAATAACAATATTTCTGCAAAAAAAAAAAAAAATATATATATATATATATGTATATATTAAAGATGTGTATTTGAATATTTTTGTTACTTTATTTTTATTTTACTTTAAATAATGTTGAGCTGACACAACAGAATGAGAAGGTTGTATTTTTATTTGCTGTCTGCCCACCAGGTGGAACTGATGTTCTGTTGATTTTATCTTCCTAGTCAAGGATGATATTCATTGCTCAATCCTGATGGTCATCACTGGCCAAACAATGTAGCTTGTAATTACTGGATACTACTTCAGTTATGCAATTTCATATCAGCACTTTTTCATAAAAAAATATCACGTCAGTGATATTGTTTTTACCTCCACCAATGTGTCATTTAAGCGCTATTGTTCCTCTTTCTCAATTATGTTTATGCTTTTTTTTTTTCTTTTCAATTTAGTCTCAATGCCCCAAACTGGCCTCACTGACCATAAAACCCTCTTCCAGTTACAAACAATTATCACGCTCACAGTTGTGTAGCCTTTGGAAGCATTTGCAGAAAAAACATTACTTTACTATAGCCAGAAAAAGAGAGTAGTGATTCCAGAGAGTAGAGAATAGCCTAGAGAGTAGTGATTCCAAAAGGGAGCATGCTTGAATTCCTTTCGGTGCTGGAGATGTTTTGAGTGGCTTGCGAATAAGGAAGGTATTGAACCTTAAGTGCTTTTGGGCCCTGCAAATCAGGCCCCTCTTCTGAAATGTGTGGTTTATCAGTTGGCAGCTTGACTAAACATAGATAATGCTTGCTTATGCAAGAATGTTTTGCTAATAGCGTTGATACAGTATGTTTCTGCACACTTGTGTAACACTAAGGCAGCAGACGTACGGCTGAGGTCTGTATATATAGGTCAGGGTTCCATGACTCTCTTGTGATTTTCCTTTAGAATCAGGTGGGTGTGTTACAGACCCATGAGATGACACCAAGAGCTCAGCGGTGCTTTATTTACCCTCTGTAGGCAGGCTATGGGGTATTTCATGTGCTTTTATTAGAGCATTGAAGTTTAAATATTGAATGGCATACTATGCAACATTTATGAAAGTTACCAGTTGATATTTAATGCAATTTCTAGGATTGGCCTTGCTCTTAACCCAGTGTTTAGAACATTAGCTAATGGTCTGTATTATTTTGTTGCATCAACAATTCTTACAACCTCAAACATAAAAGAGAGGAAAAGAAGTGCACACTGTATGGCTATAACCTGAAATTGGAGTCAAATTGACTTTAATACATGTTCCTAGTCTTATTTTGTATGATTTATCATTCATGAAGACAAAACTGCATGTCTGCATTATTTCAATATTTCATAAAAAAAAAAAAAAACAACGCTGGAATTACTTTACTTTTCTGCTAGGAAAGTTGGGGCAGGGATAATAATGTTGAAGAGAGAAAAAAATCTATTTAGACAGTTTTAGGCCCATAGGTTTTTAACCAGGGGGTCTACAGAGAATATACAGTATAGGCTATGTTTATAAAATGCATTCCATTTTTAAAAGAATTATTATGTTTAGCTATCTGGATGAGTTGACTGTGAACTTGCATTTGGGTCTCAAATCTGATATGAAACGCCTTTCATAATCAAATAGGCTAAATAAATCAAGTCTTACCCTATTATTATTACTATTTTTAAAACATTTAGGGTCAGTCAGTATGGTTATTGATTGATTGATTGATTTTTTTACTTTTAATTTTTTTGAACGAAATTAATATTTTTATTCAGCAACATCATTACAAGACAAAATCTATTTCAAATAAATGATGTTCTTTTGAGATTTTCTTTACATAAAGGATCCTGAAAAAATGTATCATGGTTTCCACAAATATACCAAGCAGCACAACAGTTGACAACATTGATGATAATAGTAAGGAGAAATTATTCTTGAGCACCAAATCAGCATATTCAAAGATTTACGAAGGTTCATGTGACACTGAAGACTTGATGCTGAAAACGAAACTATGCCATCACAGGGATAAAATACATTTTAAAAGATATTAAAATAGAAAACAGTTACTTGAGATGTAATAATATATTCAGTTTCTTTTTCCTGTCAAATGCTAAGCATAAGAAACTTCTTTCAAAATCTTACTGACCCCCAACTTTTAAGCCGTCACGTTACTGAAGTTAAATGGTTTACGAGTTTCACTTTGACTTAAAATTAACTAAATAGAGTTAGAGGATTGAAATGGCCTTAGCTATATTTTACCGAACAGCCAATGAGGAGAGCCTATAATGACTCTGATGCAGAGTAATAAAGACCGAGAGCTAATGTGTGTTTGCAGAGATGAAGCTTCCCAATTAGTGAAGAGATATTGACTGAATGCGCTGTAGGATGTTACTCTTGATCCACAGAGCTGCTGTGTCACAGAACTCTCTCTCAGCTCAGCTACCAGAATCTACAGTTGATTTTGGCTGCTGTAGTGGAGTGTAACATTTCACATTGTCTTTGTCCTCATTTTTAATCAGGTCTGTCTCGTAGCTGATGCCAGAAACCTTTGGTTTCGTCTTGTTAGAGTTCAGCATCTTGGGACTCTGCCTAGTATGGAACAGAGGTTCTAAGAACTATTAACTTGGTGCCAACTCAAAACCGCTTAAAAACACGGTCGGAGGATAATAAATGTGTCAGGGAGGGTGTGTTTTTCTCTTTCTGCTTTTCAAATGGGGCTTTGCAGCTGTCCAGTGCGGGAACTGTGGGTCTTTCTCCATGCCAGACTAAAACAAACATGATATTAGATGAAATTAGAGTAAGATTGAAGCATTCTTCTAGGTTTTTATGATTTTACTATGAGAATGACAAATATTTTCATCATGCCCCAAAATGAAATTGTGCAGGAAAAACTGCTTTGCTGGTCTTAACTGGTTTTTGGTAGTCTCCCAGTCCAGCCAGCCTGGTGTTTAGCTGGGAAGCCAGCTGGTTTCACAGCTTGAACCCTCTAAACCATAAAATAGATCAGCAGTTAAAGCTGGTTTTACATGTAATTGTTTTATTTTATTTATTTTTGCAATACTATACCATTGACCCCCAAAAGTTTGGCGTCAGCAAGATATTTTTAAAAGAAAATATTTTTTATTCAGCAAGGATGCTTTAAAAATATCAAAAGTGACAGTAAAGTCTTGTTAGAAAAATATATAATTTAAAAAAATGCTGTTCTTTTGAACTCTATTCAGAGATATCAAAAAACGATATTAAAATAATAAAAAGGCACGTTTCTTTAGCACCAGTTCAGCATATTAGAATGTTTGACACTAAAGTAATCGCTGCTGGAAATTCAACTTTACCAGAATAAATGACATTTTAAAATGTATTTAAATAGAAAACAGTTGTTTTAAATTGTAATAATATTTCACAGTATTACTGTTATTATTCTATTTTTGTTTTAAAAAAATGCAGCCTTCATGGGCATAATAGATTACCATACCAACCCAAAACTGTTGAACAATGATGCATGTCTTTTCCTGTTTTCTCCATTAACATTTTAGAAACACCAACCTAATATGGTTAGCTGGTATTTCTTGCTGGCCAGCAGGTTTATTTGAGGAGTTTTGGGTGCTTTTTAGCTTAGGAGACCAGTGAAAACCAGCTAAGACAAGCAAACCATGCTGTTTATTCATCAGGGACATTGTTGAGCTTTAAGTCTGTGTAATGCAGTGTTCTTCCCTGAATTCTGAAGTATTGTGTTCTCACTGTATCATTTCCCAGCCCACTCTTCATCTAAAGGCTCGTGTTGTTCTCTCAGAGCTGCACTCACAATATCTCATTGCTACATGAGAAACAAACTTTGGAAGAAGCATAAAAGAAAAAATAACTCCCCTCATCAATTCATGTAAACTATTTACTCCTGTCTGGAAACCCTCCCTCTCTGGCAGGCTTCCCTAACAATGAACAAGGGAGAAAGACACATCAACAAAATGATCTCACTCCCTCAGCACTAGCACACACACACTGACTCAGCAGTGCTGCAGGATGTTCTGTCTCCGCTTTGACCCTCTCTGCTCCCGAGTTCCCAGAGCCAGACTGGTAAGTGTATCTCCAGGGATCCCTTTAACCCAGTGTGAAATCACAATGCTGATACTCGGCCCGCTGTCAGCGGGATGTGACGTGCAGTTGTGCATTATAACAACATCAGTTTTGCTAAAGACATTCTGCATCAGTCAATGTGTGCATCATTGAATATTTTAAGTTTTCACAAACCAAACTTATACAGAGTACCATAGTATTTTATTCAGTTTGATCAGCTTAACAACCAAAAGAACTCTAAACTCCTTTCTGTCTATCTCTGTCTGTCTGTCTGTTTATTTGTCTGTCTGTCCATCTATCTATCCATCTAGCTATCGGTGTCTGTCTGTCTATATTTATCTATCTGTCTGTTTGTATCTGTCTATATCTATCTGTCTGTCTATATATATATATATATATATATATATATATATATATATATATATATATATATATATATATATATATATATATATCTGTCTGCATGTATCTGTGTCTGTCTGTCTGTCTGTATGTATGTGTGTGTTTGTATCTGTCTCTGTCTGTCTACCTCTCTGTCTCGATCGTCTGTCCATACTTACTGTAAACGTATTTACCCACCCAATAAACTGTGATTGTTCACTTTATATATCGGTCAGATGCCCCTTTCCTGTCTAAGCGAATGGTTTAGTCCAGGATAAGCTGCAGTAAGACCCATTGATTGGCTTTGAGAGACTATCACGTTCCTAACAGGCTCCAGGACTTGCACCACAAGCAGAAAAAAAGTTTAAAAAACAATCATTTTATTTCCTGGGAGTATTCTGGTTTTTATGTGACCATTTGAGAGTCTACAAAACTAGATGTAACTGGTTTTTAGAACAAACTCTTTTTGAGAGGAGAAAAAGTTTTTGGAGAGCAACTGTACTCGATTTGCAGGCACTGCTCTTATAGTGAAATGACTGAAACAGCTGTCAGAGGTGTAATTGCATTCTAAGTGTAAAACCCAAGCACATTGGATTACACGGCAGTATGTAGCAAAGCTAATTGAGTTTTGGTCCTGCTGGCACATGTGTGCTGGAAACATTTACCCAACATTACCACCCATTAGACTCCACACAGCCCAGAGTCTGGCAGCAGAGTGGCAGAGGATTGTGATGCCTTCCTGCAAGGGTGGATTTATCTGCTCTGAATCCCAAGAGCAACTGCCTCTAGCTTTTGCTGCACTATGCAAAAATACTACATTAATCATCCACTTGTGTATGTGACAAGAGGAACTTCTAAGGGAATATAAAGGTCATAAATGAAAACACAAGATAGCCCTTGTAGTTCCTCACTGTCAGGCTCATGTGTGTTTATTCAAAATATTAACTATACTGTATGGCTAAGCCTCCTATATGATGTTTTACTATGTTTAAATCCATTCTGCAGATCCCCCTCCATAATCATTTCATCTCAGCCTGTTCATCAAACGATGTTGTCAGCCATTATATATGGAATACATTTGGGACAATATGAACTCCATGTAATGGGGGAAGGCTCAGATGTACGTCTGCTTCAAGTAATGGACAATGAAATATCAGATACTACAAGGGTGATGGTGTACATTACCAACAAAGTGAGATGTATTATAACCTATTGATTTTACTCTGAGCTATTATGTTGCATGTGTATCAAAATCAAATATTTACACACATGATATGTGGGGTCACTATATAATATCTCATGTCCTTTACAGAAAGTACACTGGAAGTACTTCGCTGTTATCAGTCTTGCCATAGTTAAATAAAACTAAAATGAAACTATGAAAATTGTTGATTTGTTAGTCATTGTTGAACATTTTTAATTTCAATAAAATTAAAATTAAATAACATAAATATTAGATGAAAAACTTCAACCTAAAAAACTGTTATATATATATATATATATATATATATATATATACATATATAAATGTCACTATGGTAACTAACTCAAATAAAATAGATTTAAGTTGAAGTACTAAAATTTCTAATATAAATAAATAAATACAAACTTACAAAACTTCAACTAAGAAAAAAAAAATGAAATTAATGCTGATTAAATACACAAATTAATGCTATAAGAGTATATAGTCCAAAAGTCTAAGACAATTATATTATACATACCTATTTATTTAAACCTGGACATAAACAGAAAGATGGGGACTTGGAAATTAACCTTTGTTTTTCTAGGTCACTAATCAAATATAATATAAAATAATTTAACAGTCTTAGACTTTTTGTCCCTACTGTCTACAATGGTACTGACTCATTTCTGAGTATATAACACTATTGCTATTGTATGTACATGAAACCTGTACTATAGTAATACTCAAATACTTTTTTGTAAGCAATGGCTTGATTATTTAATGCATTACTTTTAACGTTAAGCTGCTGATAGTATCCTCTTCCGAATGTTTTCTTTCACTCCCGCATTATCTTTGACTCTCTTTGTGTTCCTGCAGCAGGCAGCATTGTTTCTCTCTGTCTCACTCTCCACATCTCTGTCTCTCGCTCGCTCTCTCGCTCTCTTTGGCAGGCTGCTGTGTGCCGTGCACAGGCGCAGGCCGGACCTGTGGGGAGGCTGATCTAGTTATATAACAGTCGGTGCAGCCATTGTCTGCTGGAAGACGAGCATGCAGGCATCCCTGTTACATAAGCCTAGGATCATGTTGTCACACTGTGGAGCATTCACAATGCAGTGTCCTTGCTACTGTGCTTCCCTCTCTCTCTCGCTCTTGGGATAGAAAACCCGACAAAAGGGTGGTCCAATGCAGTTCAAAGAGCGCGAACTGTGCAATCACGCTTCAGCCAATCAAAGCAGACCTCTCTGCATGGCCTAAACCCCCCACCCACGCGGCCGTCACGCACCTCACAGCCACACGCCCAGTCAGGTGTCCTGTTTGAGTCAGGCGAGGACGGCGGCTGTCATGACGATGGAGCCAGTAGCCCTCTGGTTCTCCATGGGGAGCCTGAACGACAGTGGCATCAGTGACAGGATCAGACAGCTGCGGGCTATGACTCATCACCTGAATGCCAGGTGAACTTTTCCGGACACCCAAGAGTCTCCAGGAGTCCGTCTAAGCCTTCTAAATACACAGCGCTGACCCCACTGAGTTGGTGAAAGTCTCATCTTATCTCTTCGCTAATTTTAGAGCCAGCACGTTGACCTGCTCAACAGCAAGACATTCAGTCCGACATTACTGTGGCATCACTTGGCATTACGGCTGGTTTTGTCACGCAATGTCGCTCTAATTCACCCCATGGTGACCTTACGCATTCAAGTTTTGATAGTTTCTGCTCAGTTCCTCAAGCAACACTTTTGTGCTTCCTTAAAAGTAATTTGACTTGACTTTGAAATAAATATAAAAAAGAATAATAACAAGTTAGAGGCCTAGCAGGGGCAGAGTTGAATTAAAACTAAAATGAAACTAAAACTATAAAAAATATTTTTTATTAATTGAAATAAAGCTGAAATAAAATAAAATATAAATATTAGGAAAGAAACTAAACTAAAAAAAAAAACAAATTAAAAAAAGATATCTTGCCTTGGTGATGTGTCTAAAACTGAAATGTAATATAATATAATATACATGGTGACCTTACGCGTTCAAGTTTTGCTAGTTTTCGCTCCGTTCCTCAAGCAACACTTTTGTAATTTGACTCTTTTGAAATATATAAAAAAGAATAATAACAAGTTAGAGGCCCATGCACCAGGGGTCTAAAACTTAAGCTAAAATGAAACTAAAACTATAAAAAGATAACTTGGTTTGGTAGCGTACTAAAATGGCTAAAACTAAAATATAATATGATAATGAAAATAAATTAAGATAAATTTATAGTAAATGAAAAAAATAATAAAAAGATAAGCACATAACAAAGTAAAAAACTAATTGAAAACTTAAAATATTAAGAAATATGATATAATATTATAAAAAATAATTTTAAAATAACACTGGGTGATATCAAATGTTATATGATGGTATTTGGTATACAGTGGAGTCCAAAAGTCTGAGACCACATTTAAAGTCTGCTATTCAAAATCTTTGGAGATTTTGAAAATTATTATTATTCTTACGCATTCACGTTTTTGTAGTGTTTGCTCAGTTCCTCAAGCATCACTATTGTGCTTCCTTGGAAGTAATTTGACTCTTGTGAAATAAATATAAAAAAGCATAATAACAGGTTGGAGGCCCAGCAGGCGTAGAGTTTGGAAAGCTATATTTACGCCCAGTAATTAAACTGTCCTTGGGGTATCGACCCAGCACTGTATTTGCATCCGTTAAACAAAGCATTCCTTTGTCAACCGCTTGTCATATGGTAGTCACAGTGACTGTGTTTAGATTCATAGAGTGTTGTGAACACTATAGCATATTCAGAGACGAACAACAGAACAGATACCCAGGCTTCATTGTGTTTCATTGAGCACAACTTAACATGGTATGGGAATTTTTGAAGGCTGTGTTAAAAGGTGGGTCAATGAGGAAGTAATCTGTTTGGAAATATAAATCCAACAGGGAAAATGAAAAGACAAATAATTCCCAACAGGTATGGTGCGGCTTTGAGTTTTTTAGCTCTTCTTTCTTGAGAATTGGTATACAAAGGCCTTTTGGAAAGTTTGGGGAAAACAATTTACTCAGGTTTGTTAGTAATACTTGGGAATAACCACACTTTCTTGGGAGTTTGGTAATGTTCTGGTTTACTTTTCCTCCATGCCCTTGGGAAAGGGTTAAATGAATTAAAGTCCATGCTGATGGTTAACCCCACTAATAGTCCCCATGTGGCCCATGCTACCATTAGTGCAACTGAGAAGCTTCAGTCCTACTAAAGAGTCAGGGAATTGTGCTGACATATGCAACCCAGTATGCATCCCCCAGACAGGCCAGCTCATGAAGCACTTGCTACATATGTGACTTTGGTTAAGATTACAGTTAACAATATCAGTTTAGCTGATATTCCACAAGCAATTAGAAGTAATATCAATTATATGAAATTATTAGTAATTAGGGCTGTCAACGTTAACGTGTTAACGCATGTGATTAATCTAAAAATGTTAACGCATTAATATTTTTTAATGCAAATTAATCGTTTGATAAGGTTTGACCCCAAATTTTTGGCATCATATCAGAGCGGAAAGAAATCATTGCCTTCGTCCCAATGTGCGCAATATCCATCCTAAAATTCTATGTGATATTAGTAATTTTCAATACTATTTAGGGCAGATAGGGTGTATGGTATGCACATTGGGACGCAGGGATTGTGTGATTATGAGGCGCAGGGCTAGACAAAAGTGAAGCGAACGCAGAGAGAGATGTATAGGCCTACTCATATGTGATAAGGGTACAGGGAACCAGTGTTGCCAGGGTCGCGGTCTCCCTGCACAATTGGGCTATTTTTGAAAATACAATCGCGGGAAAAATTACAGAGCGTGGGTTACTTTTTTGGGCTACTTTTATAATGTACCGTCCAAAGTGTATATATACACATGTGATCGCAAAAGGAAGTTATTACAAACACTCAATGGTAGTTTAAAGTGAGTTATGAGTAAAAGTGTATTAATCTCATAAATTGTCTTTTGACAATAAATGGGGGGGGGGGGGGGGGGGGGTGGATACACGATGTTAATAGGCCTATATTATATAGGCTATTAATTGCACAGTGTGAGATTCGTTGGTCCTCACAGAACTTTGTGAGATCGCGATGAACAAAGAGTGACAGCTTTATTGGTTATGAGCACTCTTTGCAAGCTTTCTAAGCAATCCATTTAAAATGTAGAACTTTGTTTTTTGGCCCACACACACGTTGCAAAGTTTTGGGAATGACATCTGCATATTTATGCGGGATTCGCTCTCGAAGTAGCAGCATATTGATAGCAATAGAAGGGACAAAATATGTGAAAATGTGCATTAAGAGAGCACCCCCACTTATTTCAGAAGCAGCCTTACTTCTGGAACCTGGTTGATATTCGTAGACTATAACTATATACAAAAACAACAAAATACAAATGTACTACATAAAATAATTTAATAAATGCATATTTACAATTTAAGCACTTAACTAAAATAAGTATTAATGAAATTAATAACTAGAGAAGGCTAACTATATTTAGCTTGCTTCCATTTAGTGAGAAAAGCCTACTCTTCACTTGAATTCGAAAAAAAAGCTTTTCTGGTCTTCAGTGATGCGAGGATAACGTTTGAGCATACTCACAATATCTGAGTGAGACCCGAGCCAATTCATAAAAGAACAATGTAGATTTAAAAGCACACGTCCAGTTTTGTGCGAGTGAAGGAAATCCGCTTGCGAGTGGAGAGATTCGTGCTCGCGCATTACATGATCGCGTAACATTATGCGCTCTCGACATCTATCATTTAGATCACGCTAAAATGCCTAAAATGAATAAAGAAGAGAAGAAAGCGGCCCTAGGCAGCTGCCTACACATGCCAAGATACGCCAGATGCAGTTAGAAATTAACTAAAAACAAGCCTATCGCAAGACATCTGGTAGGGGGGGCACCTGGGGTGGCCAGCCAAATTTCAGGGGGGGTCGGTGCCACCCCTGGCCACCACGTAGACACGCCCCTGTATATAACATGATGCTAATGTTAGCTCTAATGCAGCTGCAGAACAGGTCCAATTCTTCTTCATTATGCATTTTATCATAATACTTCATGTAAGGTCGCCAGAAAATGTTTTGTTGTATTTATTTAGAAATACTTTTGATAATAGTTGGGTAAATGTGTTCTGGGATTGAAGCAATGTGGCTTGGTAAACGTTTTATTGCCAGTAAAAAGGCTGATAATGGCTGAATTAAAACAAAAGAATAAGTCTCATACCTGGCGGAGATGTGAAAGGTTATGTTTCCTTACACTAGTTTGTCATGCATTCCTTTATTTAACGCATTTACAGGTAAATTGTAGTATTTTAAATTTGCGATTAATCGTGATTAATCACAGTCCAGGACTAATAGTAATATATTGTGACCCATGGGTCCACAAAACCAGTCATAAGCGTCAATATTTTTTTAAAATCGAGATTTATACACCATCATGAAAGCTGAATAAATAAGCTTTCCATTGATGTATGGTTTGTTAGAATCAGACAATATTTGGCCGAGATACAACTATTTGAAAAACTAGAATCTGAGGGCGAAAAAACAAAAACTCGAAATCACAGGTTTAGAACAACATGCGGGTGAGTAGCCTAAATGATGACAGAATTTTAGTTTTGGGTAAACTGTCCATTTAAAATAGTAATAGGCCTATATACAAAAATATATGAGAAAGCAGACAAACCAGGAATATTGATTGTTAATAATATCAACACACAACAACTTTTGCAGGGTCCCCTTGAAATGAAGAATACCGGGACAAGGAATTTTTGGAATGTTCCATGACGTCACCTCACAGTGGCTGACAGCGAGGAGGGAGCTAAAAATTAAGGTACTTTCTTCGGCCAATGAGCGTCGCGGAAGTATACTACCTCATGATTATTAATCAACCCTAGAACTGCGAGAGTATGGGAGGAGGCGGGGCCCTCGGGGCGTCGCGGTGTGAACTGTTTGCGATGCGCGACACTGTCGCTGTTGTTGTTGAGCTGATCAGCTGAATGTATGATTGCGCTTCCAGTTTGACAAGCAGGAGGGGAAGCCCTGTTGGCTCGCGAGCGTCCAAATAACGCCGAGAGAGGCGTCAGCAGCGATTCCGTTTGACAAGCGATGGGATGCGGACCACGGCACGCTGCCCTGGAGAGTAAATGGCCACAGCAACGCCAACAGCTGTGTCAGGTATGGTCTAGCGTGTAATAGTTTTGTGTTTTACATATTCGTCTTAGTCGAGATTGATTAGTAAGCATATTTAGTAAGTATTTTTCTTTAATGTCTTGATTCGGCAGGAATAACATTTTATGAAGTCTGTTAGTAAAACTTAGACGTGGCGTTTTGCAGGAATTACTCTCTTAAGTGAAATTCGTGGAAGCTGTTTACACTTTTTATATGTTAAATATGAAGATTGACTTCCTGTAAACAATGCGGCACAATATATATATCAATATATATATAATCAGCTGTCTGGATTGTTCAAACAAGTTGAGAAATGTAGCGCAAGATCACATTTTGAGCCCATGGTTTTGTCCCGACGGTCAGCCAAGAATAACGTTTTGCTACATTAGAGTAACACGGCAAACCACACGCCGCAGGAATCTGACGCTCTTTCCTAATTCTTGGAAATGACAGAACATAGACGGAGTCCCCTGAGTGTGGGGTATACAGGGAGCACTGGACGTTTGCTCATAGAAAAGAGATGCTTAAAGGGGTAGTTCACTCAAAAACTCTATATATCTGTAATTATTCACCCTCATGTTGTTCCAAACTCGAATGACTTTCTTCCGTGGAACACAAAGCGAGATGAGCAGAGGCAGGATGTTAGGGACTGACAGCCTCAGCCACCATCCACTTCCATTGCAAGTGAAAGTGAGGATGTCGTTGCTCATAACATCTCATTAAATAAAGTCATACTGGATTGGAACAACATGAGGCTCAGTAAAATTTAGGAGAACTATTATTTTAAAAGCTCATTTCCATTTTTCAGATTGATTTCTGTGAGGAACAGTTCAAAATTGGCATGAAATTTTATGAAAACTCACCCTTGTGTTTTATAAATATTATTGTGAACTATCTGTGTATAGGTTTCATTTTTTAGAAATGTTTTGACCTCGTAATGTTTAATGAAAATGTCATAATTGGACCTTCCAGACTGACAACAGCCTTTATTTGTTGATGTATGTAGAACTTGTCCAATCATTTTGTCTGAAAAAACTCTGCCCCTTCAAGCTCATGTTCATCTGCCTCCACATTTGAATACTACGCCCCCATCTCAAAATCTTATGAATAGAACCAATTTCCTGCCCTACATTTTACTTTTTTCAATAATCCATTTTATGTAGCCTGTGTCACAATAAGGAAGAAAAGTACTTCCATTTCATTGTGACTTTAAAATCAACATTGGTTTAAAAAGTAATGGTATAATCTGGAAGGTTAGCTGTGTCATAGTTATTATTTCATATTGTGATGATATAATAATGGTTATCAGTTGTCAACCAGATGATTCATATCCTCGGATGAAAGACATGTTTTAATTCTGAACCATTAAAGTTCATTCACTCAGTTTTGCCGGTGTCAGTGTTATCATGCATTTGAACAGTATGTTCCATATGCACTGTTCTTGATGTCAGCGTTTGATTCCGGCTGGTTTTGTTTCGAGTCAACTCTTTAATGTGATGCAAACAAGTTTCCATTATATCAAGTAACATGAAATACTTGGCTTTGTTTGCCTCAGACACACTTGGCTAGAGCTAGTTTCATTTAATGCAGTGTGTACTGGTGAGGAGGGAGAGCTTAATGATATTATTTTTGAGTGTATCAGCACAAAACGAAGAACTCAGCGACTGAGATGTGTTATTGCTTGAACTAGTGCTTGAGCAAAATCTGAAGGGAGGAATGGTGTTGGCCTCTTTCCTTTTTTATTTACCATATTGTCACAATTGTTTGAATATATCATAAGCAAGACTTTTGTAAAGAGGAACAGTTTGTTTTTCTGATACCCAGGAGAAAAGGTTGCTTTTAGCTTGGTAATTTGGAGTGCAGTACACTGCAGTCTGCATTAAAGAATACATTTTGTTTTAAGCTTTAATCTTTCTTAAATGGACTAGAGACTAAATAACTCATTGTTTCTGTATGACACTATATGCAGTGCATTAAGTTAGACCACTTTTCATTTTCATTATGAATACTTGTTTTCAATTTTAAATATTTTTAAGTGACTTTTTGGCAACAGTGACTGAATAAAGTGTGTTGCTAGCTGATGTGAGCAAACTTTCAGGTGTGATCATGGAAAATATTTATAACACTTAGATGAATAGTTCTGTCATTTATTTACTCCCCTTCATGTCATTCTTAACTTGTATGCTGTTAAGAAAAAAGCAGCTCATAGTGACCAAAATTTGTAAAAGAGACAATGGAAGCAATCAAAATCAACAAAAGAGCAATGATATGCAAGTGCTATAACAAGAAAAAAGCAGCTCATAGTGACCAAAATTTGTAAAAGAGACAATGGAAGCAATCAAAATCAACAAAAGAGCAATGATATGCAAGTGCTATAACAAGTCTCAGTTAGCTTAACGCAGTACCCGTAGCAAGTTTTATAGTATTATATAATAAATAAAAAGAAAACAGAACAGAAAAAGAATAGGGCAATCTAGTGTTAGAGACCTTTTTTGCTTTTGTTAATTGTATAATAAATAAAAAGAAAACAAATAGATGGTATACAAAAAGATTAGAAAAGCTAGTTAGTTTTTTTTCTTTTTTTTCTTAAAGAAAACAAGCAGTAATTGAATATAGTAAGTCTAAAAGGGACAAGTTTGTCGTTTTTTTTCAAGAATAGAATTAGATTAGAAAGTGCCAGAGTTGGAGGGTCAAATAATGATGGAAGAGATGTGTTTTAGCCGATTCTTGAAGATGGCTAAGGACTCAGCTGCTCAGATTGAGTTGGGCAGGTCATTCCACCAGGACGGAACATTTAATTTAAAAGTCCCTGAAAGTGATTTTGTGCCTCTTTGGGATGGCACAATAAAGTTCACTTGCAGAATGCAAGTTTCAAGAGGGCATATACGTCTGAAGTAATGAATTTAGGTAAAGGGGTGCAGAGCCAGTGGGCAAAACATTTTTGTTTTTGTAGGCAAACATTAATGCCTTGAATTTTATGCGAGCAGCTATTGGTAGCCAGTGCAAATTGATAAACAGAGGTGTGACGTGTATTCTATTTGGCTCATTAAAAATTAATATTGCTGCCATGTTCTAGATTAATTGTCAAGGTTTGATAGAACTGGCTGGAAGACCTGCCAAGAGAGCATTGCAATAGTCCAGCCTGAACAGAACAAGAGCTTGAACAAGGATTTGTGAAGCATGTTCCGAAAGAAAGGGCCTGATGTTCTTGATGTTGAATAAAGCAAATCTGCAGGAACAGGCAGTTTTAGCAATGTGGTCTGAGAAAGTCAGCTGATCATCAATCATAACTCCAAGGTTTCTGGCTGTTTTTTTTTTTTAAGGAGTTATGGTTGATGAGCCTAACTGGATGGTGAAATTGTGATGAAACGATAGGTTTGATGGAACCACAAGCAGTTCTGTCTTGGCAAGGTTGAGTTGAAGGTGATGATCCTTTACCAGCAAGAAATGTCTGTTAGACATGCTGAGATGTGAGCAGTTATCGTCGGATCATCAGGATGGAATGAGAGGTAGAGTCGAGTGTCATCAGTATAGCAGTGATATGAAAAGCCATGTTTCTGAATGACAGAACCTAGTGATGCCATGTAGACAGAGAAGAGAAATGGTCCAAGAGCTGAGCCCTGAGGTACCCCAGTAGTTAGATGTTGCGACTTGGAAACCTCACCTCTCCAAGATACCTTGAAGAACCTATTTGAGAGGTAAGACTCAAACCACTGGAGTGTAGGACCTGAGATGCCATTTGTAACTTTCATAGTCAAACTCTCTTGAAATCCACGGAGGTTGCCGAGGTTAACGGCCGTGTGTCGCTGGTAAGTGTTAGAGAATCTTTAATGACCATTGCTTTCCTCGTTAGGCAGGACACCGCAGCACCTGTGGTGTGCTCTAACCATCAGACTAATGAGATGTTGGTGGAATTTCTTCTTGGAAGATTTCTCAGGCTTTCTTTCACATGTAAAATGGAGGACATGAAAGATTGGTCTCAGTAAAACAATGGCATTGAAATTCACACTATGAGGAAAAATAATAACGTTTTCTGCTGATGTTAATGTCCTTTGTTTGATGCCAGCATGCCACACGGGCACCATCAGCGGCGGATGGCATGAGGAAGAGCTCACTGGCCATTATCACAGTATGTGCCTAGTGCCTTGTCCTTATGAGCCCTCACGGCTTCTCTTTTCTCCTTTTCACCTTATCCTCAAACATATTCACAAACATAAACGCACCAGTTGGACATCAAGTTCACCGCTTGCTTCTCCTCTGCCCACACTCTTTTAGCAAGGTGTTTTTTTTTTTTTACTTAGAACAGGCTTTCTCTACCTAAGATGTGCTACAGTAAAAATACTCGGCACAAATCTTCAATACTTGGCACAAATGTTGCTTGAATGCAGAGTTAAATTCCTCAATTTAACAATTCCTAAAACTTTGCTGGCCAGAAAAAAAATCTGGTTTTGACACTGATTATTTAATTTTTAGCAGGTCCATCGTTTATAAAGTTCTACAAATCATTGTGAACTTGCATGTTCTTTTATTAACTATTCTGGCTCATTTTGTAATGCTTTAGTCCAGTGGTTTTAATTTTTTTTTGATGCTTTAGATAAATAACAGCAGTGTTATTTTAGTATTATTTATATTCTATTAAAGTTCTGTTAATATTTTTAATTAGATTACTTTTTTTTTTTTTTTTTTTTGTCTGGTTTCACTTTAATTTTAGTTAAAGTTATAGTAAATTTGTTGTTTTGTCATTATTTTTTATATATTTATGTACACTCAATTTTTCATTTAGTTTCAGTTTATTTAGTTTTAGTTGTTATGGAACTTAAATGAAAAGGCGAAATGTTGCATTGGCAACTAGATAAAATATAGTCAGTTAAGTTAACATTTATATAGTTTCAGGAAACAAAAATGTTTTCTTAAGATTTTAGTTTTAATGATCATGTTTTATCATTTTCTTACCGTTAAAAACTATCGCTGTACATAATATTGCAGTTAATGAATTGTTTATCATGATTTTTGACCAGTTTTTACCAAGCAGAATGATATTGCAACATTATCAAATTTGGTCAGTGTGAATGAAAAGAAATTGTGTGGAAATTTAGAGTACACTTAACTTTAACACATTTTACCTTATTTAAATGCAAATTTCTGTATTGCAGTAGACAGTAAAAGTTATAATATAATCTGTCATTTTAATATTGTATTAAATTTTTCTGTCTTCTGATAGAGAGAGCCATTACATTTTCATAGAAGTGCAATAATATTCAAAATTCTGAATTCTTGATGCAATTTGCATAAACTGAAAAAAATGTAATTCCACAGTAGCCCTCTAAATATGGACTCTGGGTGGTTAATATACAACCTGCTGGGTGGTTTGCAATGGTTTATATTCCAAATATCTGAAATGCAGGAAAGTGTTCTTTAGGGACACCGTATCAGCAGCACAGTAGGAAAACAGACTCACCATCCTGTCAGGTATGTTATTGCAGAAAGATAAGAACTTAGCCGTTATCTTAAACAACCCAAACTGATTAAATGCCCAGTCATCACACCATTGTTCCCTACTGAGGGACCTTCAGTGATGTACGGCAGCCTGCGAAGAGAGGAGAAATGAATGGGAATGTCTGGAAAGGGCAGGTGCTATAATTCCACAGTGAATGAGCCTGATATCCCTCGTCGCCCATGGTGTTTGCCATGCCACGGGGAAAAATGACACCTGAACGCTCACTCCCCACTCTTTGATTTACTGCCTGATGAGTAGCAAAGCTCCTGGAGATCCACTGATCACAGGGCTCTCATTTTTTCCTCTAACTTTCACATGCACCAGTGCTGAGAATTTAGCTCTTGTTTTCAGGAGCAGGAAATGACAACCTTCAGTTTTTTGCTTCCAAAAGAATGTGATTCCTCTGGTGTAACGTAATAGCAAGAGAACAGGAGGTGATTGTCACCATCATCTGTAGTCTGGCACCTCCCTCATGTTGGCCTGTTTATGAAAGCTTTCCTGCTGCTGGAGAAGCACATATAGAGTTGGGCCCAAAATCTGAGAACTAAGCTAAAACTGTTTTACATTTTAATTCAATGATAAAATATATTTTATATTATTGTTTTTAAAGAAAATGTAATTAGCTTTTACTTTTCTATTTACTTTTACTTTTATTTTTCTGCTTTTTAAAAAATAAAAAATAAAATAGTTTTAGTATTTCAACTTTCAGTTAACAAAAACAGTTTTTAATAGCTTTAGTTTTAGTTAACAATGACAACACTGGCTTCCATTGAAGATAAGCTGATATATGAGATGATAAATAATATAAATTGTAATGAATTTACCATATTTAACATCTAATTTATGTTAAATGAGAAGATATTGCACAATATTTTGTTCAGCAAATAATATAATATATAATAAACATCTAATTTGTGTGGATTTTGGACCCTACTGTATTTGCATGTTGTGTATTACATGCATCACCACTTGCCTTTTTCTGTTGCCTTTATAAATTTATTCCACTTTTGGTCAGTCTACCCCAATAGATGACATTTACCCACAGTTACTACACACTTTGCTGTGAAGCACTGTGCCCACAGCTGCAGTGGGTTAATCATTAGTCCTTCCACAACAGTCCCACATACCAGTTTGGGTGCAGACACACACTTTACTATCCACATTCCAACCACTCTCTGTGCATCGTACTTTAACAAGTCAACGGCTTTAGCTTCACAATGCATAACATTAATGAGATTTTGTGTCGATCTTTGGGGTTTCAGAGTGTTTGAAGGCATATTTTCACTTTATAGTTTTTGTATTGTGTTGGAAGATTTTTTTTTGTTTGTTTGGTTCAGTCTTGATAATATGTTTAAGGGATAGTTCACCCAAAAATGAAAATTGTCATTAATTACTTGCCCTCATGTTGTAAAACCCGTTAGATGAATTAAGATGAAATTAAGATGAAATCCGAAAGCTTTCTGACCCTACATAGAGAGCAATCCAACCACCACATTCAAGACCCAAAAAGGTTGTAAGGACATGGTTAAAATAGTCAATGTGACATCAGTGGTTCAACCATAATTTTATGAAGCTATTGTTGTGGTACTCTCGTGAACACACATCCAAGACTGACACGGAAGAGAAGAAATTGTTGAAAAAAAGTCATTATTTTTGTTTTCTTTGTGCACAAAAAGTATTCTCATACCTTCATAAAATTATGTCTATGACTATTTTAACTGTCCTTACTACCTTTCTGGGCACTTAACGTGGTAGTTGAGATTTCATAAAAAATATCTTAATTTGTGTTCCAAAGATAAACAAAGGTCTTGCGGGTTTGAAATGACATGAGGGTGAGAAATTAATGGAAGCATTTTCAATTTTGGGTGAACTATCCTTTTAAGGCCGTTTGTTGATCTTCCATTTTAGTCTGTGTTTTATTATTAGCATTTAGGCTGTAAAATTTCAAATGATTGCAATCTTAAAAGTTTCAACGTGACTGTTGTTCATATGTTGGTCTGACAAAGTGAACGGAAGTCATTCATCTTCACTGAGAGTTAGCGACATAAGAGGACATTGGTGATGCATTGTGGGCATGCCCACCACTGTGGAAAACGTTTTGAAAAGTTAAACCTTATGCAAATGAACAACAGAAAACATTTGGAGTGCAATTAGGGTGAGTTTGCATTATGCCTTGAAAATGGCTCATAAATTGCATCATTCTGTGCACAACCCTTTAGTTGTATCATTTAGCAGTGTCTTATTGTGCAAAATTTGGGTCAGGTGTTTGTGTTTGCGCTGTGCAGTTGTGTTGAACATCGTCTGGCTTGATCCCAGGGGACTGTTGGCTACCACTGCTGATGAGGATTGCATTTCCTTGTCTGGTACTGGCAAGGATGGCCAGCTCATGTAATGCAAATAACTATGGGCATGGCCAAAACTAATGACAGCCTAAACAATAACACATCATTGCTTTCTATATTTTGTGTTGCATGTTTATTAAAGCAGGCAGACGTAGATCAGGAATTATAGCTTGGGAGTTAATGAAGTAGGAGCAATAATTCCTCACACTTCCCTCAGGTCCCTTGTTCTTTTTATTACTAATGTTTTTTTTATTGGTGTTCTTTTAAAGGTTCTTATTTTGTCCTGCACAGTTTCAAGACATCAAATGGCTCCCGTTTGTCAGAGGCTGTCCTAGGCTGTACCCAAAAACTCCTATTGGCAAAAGTAGAATTGTCACAGTTTCTGCAGTGTAGTGACAACCAACTAAGCTGTAACAACTTAAAATTAAAGGAAATAGTTCCAAAAATGAAAGACTGATGGAAATTTACTCCAAATCTGTTCCAGTGAGGAAACAAACTCCTCTACATCTTGGAGAAATTTAGCATTACATCACTTACTCACCATTGAATCCTCTGCGGTTTATGGGTGCCATCCAAACAGCTGATCAAAGCATCACAAAAAAGCGAAAAGCTACGTGTTTGTAATAAACAAATTCATCATTAAAACATTCCTAAATTCCTTTAAGCAGGACTGCTTAAACTCTGCTTTTTTATTGTCAATTTTTAGCCAGACTTTAAAGGGTTATTGGTGTTTTATATGTAAAGAAATTTTAATGTAGAACTTTTAAAGTGGTGTGAATTTGACTGAATTTTTTTTTTGGTTAGTTTAGTTTTGCATTCCTAAAGATTTATTTGCAGATTGCATTATACCAGTGACTAGTTCTCTTGCTCAGTTGACCCTTATGTAGTCTGCATATAAATATTTTGGTTCAAGGACAGAATTCAATCCAACAGGGTTGTTTTTGGATTGATGAACTTTGGAACATCTTCCAGACTGACTTTGTTTACTGTCACAACGTTACCCAGAAGTAACGTTTCAGTTATTTAAATTAGCCACAGTTGTGAGATTCGCTGGAGTGCAAAGTCATTTGTCTGATGGGCTTTTGTCCGATGTTTGCGGATTACTTGCATAATTATGTATTGTCTGAAATGGATCGTATTGAACGGGAGGAGTACGCTCGGCTCTTTCAGGTCTACACTGTTGTACTGTGATATTTTAAACTGTCTTATCTTGTTGCTCTTAGGGTCAAATGTATACAATTTCCCAGAATCTGAGTGCTGACAACCAGGACTTGACTTCAACGTCATACAGAAATTAGATTCTCTACCCCAAGGAAAGCCGATCCAAAATCTCTAAGACTTCTCCGCCTCTTGTCCTTTTCTCCCTGAAAACATGTGTATCTGCATGTGTCTTCACGCTTGGCCTGGCCTAACTTCTTCCTTGAATATTGGAGAGGTGTGGGTGGGTGGGTGGGTGAGTGAGTGAGTGAGTGAAAGAGCGCGAGGTACTTGACCACGGCTAAGCTCAGCAGTCAGAGACAGACACTCACTGTCTGTTTAACCCTCACACACATTCCTCCTCCCTACATCCCTTGCGGTCTTACTAGGGATGGAAGAAACTACGTAATTTCAAAATCTACGAAGTACAAGTTACGTTTACATGCGCTGCTATAATCAAACTACAGCAGATTTGTATTATAAAGCTACAGGCTTAATTTGCCCAAAGTATACTTGGATTATTATGCATACGCTAAGGTATGCACACAGTGTATGCCACGTAAATCTCATCATCAGGTATGCTATGCATTTGTTTGTACGTATTTTCTAGCGTTTGCGTCAAAACTTAGCTTGGACCTTAGTCTGACTTAGTCTGACCAACTAAAGCATTTATATTATTTAACTGGACACATACGACATCATCTTGCATTAAAACAGCTGAATGACGCGCAACAGATTGGAAGAGAACACATCATTTTGAAACACTTTTTAAAAGTTGGACTATATACTGGTGCATCTCAATAAATTAGAATGTCGTGGAAAAGTTCATTTATTTCAGTAAAACTCAAATTGTGAATCTCGTGTATTAAATAAATTCAATGCACACAGACTGAAGTAGTTTAAGTCTTTGGTTCTTTTAATTGTGATGATTTAGGCTCACATTTAACAAAAACTCACAAATTCACTATCTCAACAAATTAGAATACTTCATAAGACCAATACAAAAACATTTTTAGTGAATAGTTGGCCTTCTGGAAAGTATGTTCATTTACTGTATATGTACTCAATACTTGGTAGGGGCTCCTTTTGTTTTAATTACTGCCTCAATTCGGCGTGGCATGGAGTTGATCAGTTTGTGGCACTGCTGAGGTATGGAAGCCCAGGTTGCTTTAATAGCGGCCTTCAGGTCATCTGCATTGTTGGGTCTGGTGTCTCTCATCTTCCTCTTGGCAATAGTTCAGGTCAGGCGAGTTTGCTGGCCAATCAAGCACAGTAACACCATGGTCACTGAACCAGCTTTTGGTATCTTTGGCAGTGTGGGCAGGTGCCAAGCCCTGCTGGAAAATGAAATCAGCATCTCCATAAAGCTTGCCAGCAGAAGGAAGCATGAAGTGCTCTAAGATTTCCTGGTAGATGGCTGCGTTGACTGTGGACTTCAGAAAACACAGTGGACCAACACCAGCAGATGACATGGCAGCCCAAATCATCACTGAGTGAGGAAACTTCACACTGGACTTTTGCAAGCAACATGGATTCTGTGCCTCTCCACTCTTCCTCCAGACTCTGGGACCTTGATTTCCAAATGAAATGCAAAATTTACTTTCATCTGAAAAGAGGACTTTGGACCACTGAGCAACAGTCCAGTTCTTTTTCTCCACAGCCCAGGTAAGACGCTTCTGACGTTGTCTCTGGTTCAGAAGTGGCTTGGTAGCCCTTTTCCTGAAGACGTCTAAGCGTGGTGACTCTTGATGCACTGACTCCAGCTTCAGTCCACTCCTTGCGAAGCTCTCACAAGTGTTTGAATCAGTTTTGCTTGACAGTATTCTCAAGCTTGCAGTCATCCCTGTTGCTTGTGCACCTTTTCCTACCAAAATTCTTCCTTCCAGTCAACTTCGCATTTAATATGCTTTGATACAGCACTCTGTGAAGAGCCACACCTTTCAGTAATTACCCTCTGTGACTTGCTCTCTTTGTGGAGGGCGTCGATGTTCGTCTTCTGGATCATAAATGGTCATTAATTGAAACTCAAATGTAAATATTCTAATATTTTGAGAGACTGATTTTTGACTTTCATGAGCTGTAAGCTCTAATCATCAAAATTAAAACAAAAACATTTGAGATGTTTTACTTTACATACAGTGAATCTAAAATGTATGTGAATCATAAATTTAGCCATGCAACTTTTCAGCAAAAATATCTTTGGCCATGCTAATTGCATCAGTTCTGAGAAAAAAAATAAATAATAATAATCAACTAGTTCATTATCAATCAGTTCTTACAATCAGATGCTTCTACACACCTCTATCCTACAATGAAACAAATATGGTGTTGGATTTACATTGAAACAATTTTCACTCAGAAATTGATAGTGAACATCTTTGAACTACCATTAGTCAGTGGCGATTACATAATGGGTAGGTGCGGCTCTGCCTTCTTTGACATTGGAAACATTTCTTCTTCAGTCCATCTAGGTCAGATGCGATTTAAAAACATCAACACACTTGAGAGGGGCTTTATAGTAGTAATGGAAGTTGTAATTCTAATTGAAAGCAACACTAGCTATGCTTCCATCCAAAGATTTTAATTAAACTTATGCGCAAAACTGGAATATCGCATAAAACATATGCGAATAAACCACCGTTTCCATCCAACGAGTCAAAGAGAACAAAATCGTCACTTCCTGGAAAAACTGTGGCACTTAATATCACTAAGAATATAGGAGAAGCCATTGAATATAATAATTTTCATGAATGACATAAATTGCACCTCAGAACGAGCAGACGTGACAAATGCGGTCATTACTCTCGGAGGTGGATGCTGCTGTTTGGGAACGCAGTCATGTAAGACAGTAATTATACAGAAATACTTTGATGACTGACAGACTTTCCTCAGGCATTTTAGAATGACCATAACGACATATAGATGCTGTGAACCAGATCGGTCCGCTAGTTAGTCAAGTTATCCTGTCTCATAGCGCAAAGTCACATGACTTTTTCGATGCGCATGGAGGAATTTATTTGGTAAATGTGTTTCCATCGTAGCTTATGCGCACTACTCAAATCTGCGCATATGTTTTTTTTAATGCGCATTTTTAGAATTTATGAGCATCCTGGCGTTTCCATCCAGCGTGTGTTTTTTTTTTTTTTTTTTTTTTGTGATATTCCAAAATGCGCGTAAAAATAGGTGGATGGAAACGCAGCTACTAACACCGTTTATTTCATATTTAATGCTGTACATCTGCAACCTACTGTATAAAGTGCTATATAAATAAACATGACAACTGGTGCAAGCATATCCACGCATCATATCACTATGAACAGATGCTTTCTTAACTGCTGATTTTGCTGACATTTTGGTAATGTGTTTATTTTGTTATTGAGAGGAAGGCACGCTACACATATTTACATATTAATTTAAACTCTGCTCTCAACAGCGTGGCTGGCTAACAGTATACTGCTGCAAAGGTTTTATGAACTTTTCAAAAGAAGCAAAGAATGGAAAAACTTTGCCAGTGTATTCGAAAATTTATTAGTAGCTAGAAACATAATTAAATAATCCAAAATAGTTAATAAATGAGCATGGAGGAGCTAAGGAATAGGCCTATGTAGAACCTGATTGATGAATATTGTGTTTCAGTTGAGTGGAAAACGGCACGCTGTGGGGCTGGCCATTGGCCGTGTGACTGGAGCTGCTGCTTTTCTCTTTGCTCAGATGGAAGGAGGGGTTTAGGGGGCTTTGGCTGGTAAATCCCCAGGCGCAGAGGGGATCAACAGCACCAGGCTGAGCTCCAGCAAAGCATCTCTGGCATCAGCTCTGTCATTAGCATGGGCTGCTTCAATTCCCTAAATCTCTGATGGGCCTCTCTGCGTGATCTAGTTGTGATATCCCGCACCTGTGATTCTGAGTTCTGCCTGCTTTTTAAGCCTCAAGGGGGCTCGAGTTTTGCTATGTGTACAAGTATGGTACTGTGGAAGACAATGGTTAGGACAGCAAAGTGGAGGACAAGTTGTACATTGTCTGAGGACATGATGTTTTGTCCATTATTTGTTGTATATGCTGCACAGGTTGCTGGAGCATCTCAGGGACACCTTTGCGTATTTGTATCAGATGTCAGTCGGTGCTGGTCCTGGTTGCGGAGCAGCTGATGTTAAACTGCATGTCTGAAACTATGTTGATGGTTACATAACCACACGTCCTACGAGTCGCTCGTCGCTGCAGCTGTCTGCCCAGCTGCCAGCAGTCAGAGAGCTGCCAAACATCCTCGCAGTCCAACAGAAGCTGCCTATCACACAGAAGCTGACTTTACACCTTCATTTGACAATCCAGTCTGTCAAGTCTCATGCCTTGCTTTAATGAATGATCGGCCCAGAAACACTTAAATGGTGTGTCAATGGATTGTTTCATTATTCAGTCATTATTTACTCAACCTCATGTCATTCCAGACTAGTGTGACGTTTTTTTTCTTCTGTGGTTGATTGCTGTTTTCCGTGAAATTACAAGCAGTGTGGACGGAAGCTTTCAAGTTTGAAAAACATCCAAGTTTGCATGCTATATTACAAGCCTCCTGAAGTCATACGGATAGCTTTGCATGAGAATCAGACTGTAATTTAAGTCATTGACTGTAAACTGACATCCGTTCTAGCTCTTTTAAGAGAGTTCACAAGAGAAGTATAAATGTGTAATTTGTGAAATTATTCTTTTTTTCAGTGAATCAGTTGTTGAATGTTTAGATCACAAATGATCTGATCCAGTTCAAGTGAGTCAGTAATTCGTTAGTAAATGTTATTTTAGTATTCATATACAATTATAGTTTTTAAGTAATATGAATTATCATTTTTTTATATTTTCAGTTTTCACTCTAATTTATTGAATTTTTTGTAATTTTTTTTATGCAAGGTCTAAATATTTTTAATTATTTATAAGTCAGCTTTAGGTTTTCAGTTTTAGTTTTATTTCTCTTAGTAATTTTTTTCAAAGTTTCCTGTAGTTTAGGCTTTATTTTATATTTTATTTTATTTCAGTTTTGTTTCAATTAACAAAAATGTTTTGTTATATTTTTAGTTAACAATAACAACACTTATTGGAAGGAAGTATCTTTTGTCAATATTAAGTTTTATTTCTCACAGAAAGCTATCAAAGGACTTTGGAAGACTTATAATATAGTGCACAAGACGCATCATCATGCTTTTGCATCATTTTTGCAGCTAGAAAACTCGTCACCCTTGGAATTGCATGAAAAAAAAAATGATTCTTCAAATTTTCTTCTTTCATGTTCCACACAAGAAAGATTTGGAGCAAAATTATGACTTTTCATTTTTGGAAGCACCTGGTAGCAAAACATATAAAGTAAATAAACACTAACTAGCTAAATGCAAATGACAGTATTTTGTGTTTTGCACTCAAGATCAATCAATGTGTAATGTACAATGGATTACCATAATGTACTTCTGTTTGCGTCACATTGTCTGGTTACAGGAGCAACGAACTTGTGACTTGTGTTTGTCTTAGTATTTACACAAGTGTGCACTTTAGTGTATTTAAAGATCATGTATCAGTTTGTGTGTTATTTTGGTTTTGCCATTGTGCCCCAGCCCTCTGTAAACACAACTCAAGTAATGCGTGAAGTTAGACTGCAGTGTAAGGCCATTGAGCTTCCTTAAGTGAGAACTACCTGCCTACAGGTAGTACGACATAGTACAGTCTGTTCTCAACTGTACTGTCTGAGGTTTTTTGTGTCGGTGAGCGAGAGGGAGTGAGAGAGGGCACATTTTCAGACTTGTCTGTGCCACCTCACACACGTGCCAGACTACAAGAATAACCTGATTTGGATCTACACGATTGCCAAGCAAAGCCAAATGACAACAGATTGCTTTACCATCTAGTTAGCATCCTTTTATTTTTGTCTTTGTTGTTTGTATGTTGTATCATTAGCATGTTAAAATGGCCAGTGGCAGGTGAATTGCAAATGTTTTCATCCATAAATATGTCTTACGGGGCGTGAAACTGTGTTTTACATTATATATTTTTACGAGATATATTTTTTTTGTATGTCACATTGGAATCATGTAGCTTTTCTGTTGCAAATTAATGACAAACATTGCTGGTTACTGATGCACTCACATCATCATATATGAAATAAATATAATAAATCCTTGCCCTTGTTATGAAATTGTGAAAACATATAGTGATTTTGTTCCTCATGTTTTCATTTTCATAGGTAAATATTTAAAAAAATCCAAGATATGGAGAAAAATATAAATATTTTCTAGAAAGGCTTTTAGACTTGAGTCCCGTTTTAGGGTCTTTTGATTTTAATCACTTATAGTAATGTGTTTTATTTATTTATTTATTTATTTATTTATATATATTTAAATATTTGCTATTCTTACAAATTCAGTTTAATTTACACTTAAAAATAGCCATTTGGCTGCTTGGTATTCTGCCATATTTATGTTAATATTCCACTTTTCGATTCTAACAGCTTCCAGTGGCCTCATGGGATAGCAAAGTTTTCACTACCTGCATACTTTCAAATCAACCAGTGCAGTAAATAATCCACGTATCGTTAGCCTATACATGAGTGCTACCTATTCAAACATCATCATTTTTTATTATTGTCTTTATAGTAGTTGCACTCCCTTGACATTATGGTGTCACAAAAGTTTTTTTAAAACCTTGCCGGTTAAAAATTTAGTTGATGTAAAATCGTCCAAGGGCAACAAGATGCGAAGGAGAATTCTATTTGATTTTCACATGCAACTTTCCATGCGCAAACCCAAATCGTTTTCAGATCTTTGTTCTGTTGTATTTAGTTGTCCAACTGACCATTCACCAAGAGCTGCCCCTTAGTTACAGTTGCTATGTTCGACACAGTGAAATATAAATCGCGGAGCAAAGAGGACACTTACAACATGCCAACAAAAAAGACAGAGCAGGTTACTTATGGTATAAAACAAAGTCTTTGCATTTAAAATTAGTCTTTTTAAAGAAATTCAAACAATAAATAGCATTTTGTGGCTCTTTAATGTGTCGTGTCAGATCTCTGTAGCACCTCAGTTCAAGCAGCACGTGAAGCGATCATCTCTTCATATTTACATAAAGCATGAAATAAACTTGAATGAACATCAGACTGTATTTTATTTCAACCTTGGAAAGACATCAGTACATACCATTTTTCAAGTTTAAGTCCACCTACAGGGTCTACTCTCCTGTCTGCTTTGTTTGTCGGACAAAATGGCGATTCAACATTATGATTGGTCAGATCGCCTGTCAATCAAACTCTCTGCTCAGGGTCAATTGGTTGTAATTGGTTTCTTTATTAACATCTTATAACTGGCTGTTTACTTGTCTTTTAGTAAGTTTGAGAACTTTTTTCTTATGTTAGTTTGGCTAGCATAGTATTGTATAGAATGTATATTTGTGACTTTTCAGTGTCATTATAAATTTTCACATTGTCGCAACTATATTTCCAGCAAAAATAATTACATTGGGGTATATATTGTTATCGTGAATCGTAATATAAGATTTTGGTCATATCACCAATCCATAATAGTTTCTCAGTATTACCAAACTATAATACTGCAGTTATATAGTTATATTTCTAATAATGCTAATGTTGTTTCTGCAGGCAAAGAGGAGAGCAGTGCTTATAAATGTTCTATTAGATTTAACAAACTTTTTATTTGAGCTAGAATGGTGGGAAACAACCCTGCCTGTATCATGTCCCAATTCTTTTCTCTCTTTTTTAATAAAAGTGGCAAAAAGCTTAAAATAAAATAAAACGCTGACGTTTATTCTTAGGAGATTTGAGAACCAATAGTTTTTTTCCTGCTCTGCATGAACCACTTTACCTGTAAAACAGAATCTTGAATGCACTAGCTCATTTCCTTCACCCTGAGATCCAATAATGGCCCGCGCTGCATTACGCAACGCCCGTGTGGTATTTCAATGGACAGAAATATTCTGACAAACGAACGCCTACTCATGTCTCTGTTCTGCTTCTCTCACAGTTCATCTTTCTACAACAGCAGCTATTTTCAGCGCTGCCGTAATATCACATTGTATGGCATGAGCCAATAGAACGGATGTTAGCTTATAAACTGCCCGCCATTTAGCGTCTAATTCATTCCTATTCCCTCAGGCCAAAGAAGAAAGGGACTCATTTGATATCGAGCTGAAGTGCTACGTTTCACAGCCAAGTAGTGATAATGTTTTCTTAAATGCAGCCAGATTTATTATTAAGAGCTTGAATCGTTAAATAACGTGCATCTCAGTGCTTTATTAACCCAGCATGCAGGCTAAGGGTTGTAGCACTTTTCCAGGTGTATGTTTTTATACATCTAGTGTACATTGTTGAAGGGTCTCCACACTGTGGCACTACAGTGCCCCTCAGGAAATCCCCTCAGACCACTAGGGAGGCCTGGGTGCCCCCGTTCTGCCCAATGACGCAAAATATGCTGCAGTAATTTGGACAATAAACAGCAGATTAATGCTAGACTATGCAGCATTGACTGTGTGTTTATGCTAATATGAAAAAGCCAGTGGGTGACGTTTGTATAGGTCTGGTTTTATGAATGGTGATGCTCCATCTCAGAGTGCACCCACTCCATGAAAATGCAAAGGCATAATGATTGTGTTCCTCCTGTTTTCATTTTGGTTGCTTGATATAAGAAATTTCTGAGTTCTGGAGAAGAAAAAATTAACTTGAGTGATCTTAGAAACTCTCCAGCTAAAAGTTGTTTGACCTGCGAGTTACGATTATGTTCTTTAGTATACTAGGGCTGTGTCTAATCCAGATACATTTGAACACGCTGTTTTCATCTTAAAACGCTCTCTGTCCACACTAGCGTTTTCCAAAAGTTTCCAAAAACATTCTTCTGGCATTTTATTTAAGGAAATATTACCATTCACTGACTCACTCACAATTGTATGATCTGATCTAAAACACAACTGTCCTCATGTTTTGCCACAAACAGGAATCGTGAGTAAATTTGTCATCTTTGCAGGAATGTGATATGAAGAGTGTACAAAGTAACACATCTGTAGCAATAGTGTGGAAGTGAATAGCACAGGTACAATACCCATATAAACATAGATATCAATATCGGTACAATGTCACATGATTAAACATGCGTCATCATTTTCAAAAGCCTCTGTTTTCACAGTCCACACTACAACGCGAAAATGCTATTTTCAGATTTATCTACTTTGGAGAGCTTTTTTAAAAAGTTCAGTTTTCCTTGAGAAAAACGCCATCTCAGTGTGATGCATTTTTAAACAAAAAAGCATTAGTGTGGACAAGGCCTAGATCTGTGATTTTTGGTCATTGTTTGTTTGGCAGAAAGGCTCCGAGTTTGAAGAACAGGATAGGAATGACAAAGGAAAAAAAGAGGCAATAATACATTTTGTGTGCAAAGACAATAATAAAAATTAATTCTGCAGTTCTTTTCCCCGAGTTACTATCTTCCACCATTCCACATCCGCAAGACCTTCGTTCATCTTCGGAACACAAATTAAGATATTTTTGATGAAAAAAGATCATTTATTCAGCAATTCTTCTCCCCGAGTACCCCAGAACATAATCAGCATTCTTTACATTCAGCTTGTGCACGCTTTCTACTGAATGTAAACAACACTGATCATGTTGATTACATTCTGGGGTACTTTCCAAAATGGCGGAGACTGTAACTCGGGGAGAAGAATTGCTGAATAAATTATCTTTTTTCATCAAAAATATCTTAATTTGTGTTCCGCAGATGAACAAAGGTCTTGCGGGTGTGAAGTGGCCCGAGGTTGAGTAATTAATGAAAGAATTTTCATTTTTGGGTGAACCAACCCTTTAATCTTATCTGAAGCGTTTTCTTATTCTTATAAGCTTCTTTTCTGAAGCTTATCTGTGCTCTGTCTTACCCATGTGCTCATTTTTGGCTACGATAATCTCACTAAAATTGCATTCATGAAATGAACACAAGGAAAAGTGTTAAACAAATGTCACACCAGTTTCAGACTTCATCTAAGCTCTATCTTTACCTTACTGTGATGATATTAAACTTAGCAACCTAAAATGAAATGAAAACCCAGACACACTCGCTAAACCAGTAACCATGGAAACACGCTGGAAGTCTCCGATAACTCTAACTCCGGCTCAGGTCCCAACTGTTCCCACTCATGAAAAATAGACTGTTTTGGAAGGTCAGTGAAGTACCCATTTGAATGTTTTGGCAGCGATCACTGACTTTGAATAGGCTGATCGCTGACACACGGCACTCGCTCGAGATCTTGCTCCAAATCCGAAGCACCAACGGCACCTTGACTGAGCCTTGTTAAAGCTCAACAGACCTATGACTAGTCGTGAGTATATGCTGGGTCAGCGACAGACCTTTACAGTCTGTGAGGTGTAAAGAAAGCATGTCTGGCTCAGTCCAATCATTGACGCTTGGCTCAGAAATGAATTTCACCCTGATGTGTTGGCCAGTCGTGAGATTCCGAGATCACACTTCTCTTAGTTTATGGGCTTTCATGAATTCAGTACAGGATCAGCCCACCCTGGAGCCAGGGGCGGACTGGGGCCAAACCCGGTCCGTAACACACCACACCATAAATGACTGGCGTACTTTTAGATTATAATTTGTCTTTCCTGGTGTATATGACAAATAGTAAATAATTATTTATTTTATTTTTTTACGAGGCACAGTTTAATATCACTAAAGTTAAATACCAATATTATCAGTCCATATGACGCAATGCTCTGGTATCGTCTAGAAGACTTGAATAGTGCAGAATGCGGCCTGTTTTTATGGTGCCTTTCTATCGGTGATATACAATATTTGTACTTTTGCTGGAGCTTGACATCTATCATTTTAAGGAATAGAGCTCCAATCGTGGAAAAGAGTAAATTATTTTGATGATGAATAATACAGTAAACAGTACTGTGAAATATATACTGTAATTTTACCATTTAAAATAGCTGTCTTCTATGCGAATATATAGTAAAATATGAATTATTGCTGTGATAAAAGCTGAATTTTCAGCATCATTACTCCAGTCTACAGTGTCACATGATCCTCCAGAAATCCAACTTTTTACCACCAGTGTGTATATAAAATAATGCATGTGATTTAATAAGCAAATTATATTTTTATTAGGCCATGGAAGAAAGCCTATATAGAGATATACATTAACTCTTATCTCATGTCTGCCTGCTGAAAACTGCTATGTTATGTACATTTGTGACGAATAATGTAAATGGGATTAAAATCTGAGAAATTTGAAAAGGCCAGTAGTAATTTGTATTCCTGAAAATGAATGTCTGCCATTGAACTTTTTTTTTTTTTTTGTAAACAGTTGGCAAATATTGCTGAATTGTCTCATCATGATTAGCTGCTTACATCTTACCTCAGCTCGCATTCAAGTCATGCGTAGCTCAGCGTCTGTGAACAGTAAATTCCGCCTTCTACACTTTGATTGGCTATTTCAAACATTTTGACATTGACGAGCGCTTTTGAGCCGGAGCACGCTAAATTAATGAACATTTTTGAATGAAGTGAGCTGCACGGGATGGAAGGATATATGTACATTTTACTACAATTAATTTTTATATATATTTACGCAAAGGGCCAGCCCACATTGTACAGCGACCCACTGGGAAAACTCCCGGTTATCCAGATGGCCAGTCCACCACTGCCTGGAGCAACCTCAGTTTATTTTACTTTATTTTATCATTTTTATTTTATTTTATTGTTTTGTGAATTGTTTATCCTAAACAAAACTCTGCTTATTATTATTTTTTTTTATTTCTTTGAGCTATGTTTTCTTAAAGTAGCAGTCTTTCCTACTTGTGCTTCACAAGTTAATTTTCTTGTTTTAAAAATGTTTAGATGTTTTTATTGGAAAATTTGAAAAATATTGTGAATTTTAATTCATTTTTTGTCAGTGACGAAATCAACTGTAACACTAAAAAGTTCAATCGCTCATCATTTTTTGCAGTTTCAGGAATTTTCTTCACACCTGGTTAGTGTGCTGCTTTACAGTCTAAAAGGCGATTTTATACTCTCTCAAGCCCTGATGGTCAACCTAGTAGGCCATTTGTAATAGCATTGTGTTTTTGTGAGGAATTCCCTCTGCACACGAAGATGGATGGATTTGTATCCGCCTCATCCTCCCACCCCACACCTGACCCAGCAGAGATCACAGGATGCAGTATTGCTTGCTGCATGCAGTGCCGTTCGCCAGAGAAATGTCTGTTAATGTTTTCGTTACAAGAACGAAAGTAGGCTCAGAATTAGATTCTGAGGAATTTTGCTTATCTGAATGCCTTTGAATTTCAGGAAATTGAGCAGTGTAGCACAATCACCTTAGTGTGCTTCTGACAGTGCCTTTCTTTGTCTGCGTGTTTGCATTGGCATGTACAGGCTTACATGCTGCAAACACATCATGCAGATTCCTTTCGTCTGAAGTTCCTCAACTCTGCCAGGCTGTGACAGCTCCTCTCAGCCGCCAGCAGGAGGGAGCGGAGTGGATGTGTTCATCCATTATTTTCTTTCACTCCATCCGTTTTGGAGCAGCTGGGCTGTGTCAGTAGTAGTCTATGGAAGACTGTACCGGAACGTCTGTGCTTAGTCACTGTAGAGGTTTTTTGCCCCAACCTCATTCCAGCTATTTATACACATTCAATAGCATTGTATTCTATTTTAGCTAGTGTGCGCCAGATTATTTTTTTCAATGAATCTGTTTATCCAGTTCACAAAACCAGTCTGAACAATTTGTTCAGAAATTAGTCTGAGCAATTTTCAGGCTGACAACAGAGGACTGATAATGAAGAACTTTATCTTTCAGACATGCTGACATTTCGGCTCAAGTATGTGTTAATGAATTTATAGCTGTTACGGAACTGAAGTATAGATGCATCATTGCAGCTGAAATTCCAAAGTAAAAGATTCAGTTATTTGTTGTTGCTTTTTCCTCTTGAAGACTTGAGATATTAAAAGGTTGAACCAAATGAAAAATTTTATTTTTTTTTTTTTTTTTTTTTTTTTTTTTTTTTGGCCTGTCAGTAACACAGATAACACATGACAGTACGTATGTGTAGTTATGCTATCATCATTCACAGCCTTTTTTTTTTTTATATTATTTATTTTTTATTAATTAATTAAATTTTATATACCCTTTTATTTAACCATACTATGACCGACAAGACCAGGGGACAGAGGAAACAAGAGAGAGAAAAAAAATAAATAAAAAAAAAAAAAATTATAATAATAATAATAATAATAAAAAAAAAATAATAATTATAATTATAATGATAATAATAAAAATAATAATAATAAGAAAAAAAAAAAAAAAAAAAAAAAAAAAAAATTGTGGATAAAGTCAACAGAGAAGGGGGAGAGAGAGAGAGGAAAAAACAAGACAAAAAAAAAAAAAAAAAAAAAAAACAGACAATTTGCTTCGATACCTGCTGACAAAAAGAGAAAACAACAGAAGACACAACAGAAGACACAACATCAGAGAAACTGCAGCAACAACCAACATCTGTATGAATCACAATAAATTCTAAATGTTAAATGTTATTGAGCAACACGCATAACTAATATTACAAAGTAAGTTTTGAAGCAACAGCAGATCAGAACAATGTGTGTCTGTGAGCACCCGTTTTTACACCAATGTGAATGCTTGAGTGTACACCTGTGTGTGTGAGCGCGCTTGTGTTCATAAGGTTCCTCCATGTAAATGTTTAATAGTGTGTGTGTGGGGAACAACAGCCCCATCCCGCAAGGCATGAAGCAGGCATGGAAGAGACCAAATGAAAAATTTTAAAATACTTGTTTAATCTAAAATTTAATAGACCCTTTTCTGGGGGGGGGGTAATACTTCCATAGTGATGAAAGGAAACCACAACTTATCGAATTATTATTTGTGCAGTCATTTGCCTATATAGCAAAAAAAAAGAAAATCCACAATAGCATTGCTTTTAAAAGAGGGAAAAATATAGGGACATTGTGTTGGTCAGAGCAGAGAAAAAAAGTAAAATTTGGACTTAATTTGAATTAGAAACACTCGCACAGCAGATTTTTATAATTTAATACCAAGGTAAAAAAAAAAGCATAAAATATAGTGTTACTAATGTATATTACATAATTTTAAAATATACATAAACTAGATTTACATTTTAGATTTACAAGGAAAAAAATTCTGTAAGTATATAAAATATTGGATTAAGATATTAATATTATAACAAATTTTTAAATATATAATAACTGATCTAAAACATTTGACAAGTATACATTTACATTATATTTTTATTATTTATTTGCTTATTTTTGAGTTTAACTCTTACATGAGTTTTGTGTTGCTTTGTGAGCATAACTAAAGGAACAGAATCTTACAGAACGTCATGGTCACACTAGACTGCACACGCTTAAACAGTCGTAATTTGACATCATACTCTTTGGTTTCTTTTTAAAAACGCGACTCTAAATATAATAAATCTAAAATGTACAAATACTGTACGTAATCTGCTTTTTGCCCTTTGACACTGCAATGTCAGATTTAAACAGATTTAATATTTGTGTTTTTTAAATTCAGCTAAGAGGTCACACCGAGCTTCTATTGGTCACACCACGCGATACGTGAAACAAATTCATCACAAAATTTGAATTTTAGAATGTAGTGAGATTCACATGAATCTGTTTGATGAAACTGAAATCAATGAAATTGTTTCCTGTCTCCTACACTCGCATGCATATGAATGGAGTCAATAGAATGAAAAGTGTAGTGTGACCGGCCCTTAAGAATATTACGTTTAGCCCAAACACAGCTCAATGGATGGCCTGTGCAATATGTGGACTGGATGTGACTGACCCAGGGGCCCCTCTGTCTCCTGTGCTGGGTGTGACTGGATCTATCCATCATACTCTTGGCATTGTGTCTGTTAGAGCTGACTCAGCCCTTCAGTCCGCCTGGAGGAGACCTCCCCACCTCAACCCCTTACAGCCATGCTAGCACCCAGTAAGTGGACATGTCAGCTTACCAGTAAATAAGATTAAGGACGATATGTGTATGTGAGCTGGAGTGTGGAGGGTGGCTGTGTATGTGTGACTGAATGAGGGCCAGAGGACAGGATGCAGCCCTGTTCTGCAACAGTCTGCCTGTGTCTCACACTCAGTAGGAAGCGCCACTATTTCTGCTCACACTCACATGGAGTCCTCCCATGTGTTTCAGCTTGTGGAATATTGTATTACATAATTTAGAGAAGGTTCTTGAGCTCGTTCTGTCTTGTGGTCATCCATTCCAGTATTATTTTATTATTATTTATGTACTATAATAGTATTTATTAACATTTTTATATATTTTCAGTTTTTGTAATTTTTATTGTTTATTTATTTATTGTATGTATATATGAAGGCATGTTATTTTGTATGTATATATATATATATATGTATATGTGTGTATGTATATATTTCTATATGTGTGTGTATATGTGCATGTATATGTTTGTATATATGTGTGTGCATATATGCATGTATATAATTTCAGTTACCAAAAGCAATACTAGTTTTAGTTGTAGCTAGCCATAAGTATTCACACCCCTAGGGGTTAGTTGTAGTTGTGCCCTAGTCCTTCACATACTATATATTATTCCATTGTAAAAGTTGATTTAAAGGTCTGTTTTGAAATCGTTTATTCTCACCAAATTAATTACAAAAATAATGTTTGCTTTTGAACAGGTTTTCATAAACGCCCTAAGTCAGGTACTCAACTCACCTGCCCCAATTCACACCATTAGTTTGCATGTCAGACTCAACAAATCAGAACAGTGATTTGAAATCATCACAGAGGTTCAGTGTTTATATTCTTTGGGAAGTCATTCTACTAATGTATTATTTATACTTGTCTCTGCACATCAGACTTGGATAGGAGAAACTATTGTGTCATAACTGCTTTCAATGGCAAAGGGCTTTAAAAAGCCTTTAATATTTGGAGTTTCAGTTTATTTGAACAGTTTTCCTGTCATTTTTCTGTAGAGACTTGGTTTAGCAATTAATTTTTAGGTGTCAGGACACATTGACCTTTTCATTAGTGATAACTTATTGGAGCTGCATGGCTGAAAGTGGTCACTTCAAAAGCTTCAAATATTTTAACATGTTAACTTGCACTTGACTTATCACCTGGTTTCCTTTCCAAGGTATAAAAGTAGAAGACAACAATTAATCAGTGTGATCATTCTAGGTTACACTAACATCATATTGTACAATATACTGTAAATGCTATTTTTAATGTACACTTAAAATAAAGGTTCCAAAAGGGTTTTTTCACAGCAGTGCCATGCAAGAACCATTTTGGGCTCCCCAAATAACCTTTCAATGAACAGTTCTTAAAAGATTGTTTGTTTATTTTTGTCCAGAATGTTTAATGAACATTTTAATGTTCTAAATAACTTTTTCCACTAGAAAAACTTTGCAATGTAAAGTTTCCATGGATGTTAAAGAATGGAATCCCTCCCTCCACACCAGGACAGGGGTGTTGAATAAAGTATTACTGAGGGATTTTTCAATACTTTTTTCGTAATAATTGTTAACAGTAGCTAACTAGCAGTTAACTAACCTGTAGGACATGGTGAGATGGTGGTTTTCAGATCAACAAATATGACCAGCAGCATATTAGGGCCATTAAAATGGAAATCTGTGCTCAAAGTGGACATTTCATCTGAAGCAAATTATTGTGAACGATTACTTTTTGTTACTGGAAAAAAGGTTTGGCATTTCAATCAAAGGACCTTAAACACAGGCCAGATGTTATTAAATTCAAGTATTCGCTCACATTTAGCTTTCATTCAACCTTACAGAAGACCAGATTTTTTTTTTTCCTTTGGTCTCATTATATAGCAGTTTGGTTTTTTTATTCAAAGAAGTTGATCAGTTCCTTGAAATAAAAAGATTCTGGCTGGAACCCAAGATTGGTGTTCTCGATAAAACAGTCTTGATCTCTGCTTCCTCTGTGCGCTCTCCAAACTCAATACACACTGTATATTGATTTCTGAGTGCAGTGCTGGAGTTGAAGGCCTTGGCCCTTTCCCATTCTGTGGCAATTCACGAGTAGAAGAGTTTGAGAGTGAGATAGGGAGAGAGGGAATGTCTTTTCTTTGTCTTCTCATTTCTTGCTTGGAGCTGCTGAGGTCATTGGGTGGGATCCAGAGATAAAGGCCCTGGGATATCAGATATTGTGGTTTAGATTCCCTATATTGGTTCTCTCACTTCTCGGAAAATATGATGTGGTTAAAAATGACTGAGCTTTCGGGGGTTATACAAAAGATCACAATCATTAGCAAGTTTGAAGCAGTTTTGAAGTTGCATCTGATGTTTTCCAGTAATGTAAATGGTAAAAGCATCATTCCAAATTGCTATTTTTGGTTTGCACTCGTTTTTGCTTTTCACACATACTTAAGGGATAGTTCACCCAAAAATGAAAATTGCGTCATTTACTCACCTTTCATGTCATTCCAAACCTGTATGACTTTCTTCCTTCTGTATAGTGAAGAGATTTTGAAAGTCAGTGTGGTCAAAACTACACAAAACAAAAATAATATGCCAAAGTTGCGTTCCATTCTGCCGCCTTATGCGACTTCCAATCAGAATGGAATGTACATGTTTCATTTGAAGGGCCCTGAGAACAGCATAGGGAACAAGGGAAAACATACTATCCAGTCATTGCATATCATCTCAAGGTATAGTTTGCCCAAAGATGAAAATCATTAATCAGACATCATTCACTCACCCTTTTTTTATTCCAAACATGCATGAAACCTAAACACACACACACACACACACAAAAGATGTTTTGAAGAATGTTGGTAACCAAACAGTTTTGGTTCCCATTGACTTCCATTGTATTTTTGTCTATACTGTACATTGGAAGTCAATAGAAAGTCAGTTTAGTATTATTATCACTGACCTCAATTAGTCCCAGGTGTGTTTTGTACATGGTTGTTTGTGGGTAAAAATGTGTAAAGTGTACAAGATGCAGCTGTTACAGTGTGACCATCATGGGGAAGTCGTGGCCTAATGGTTAGAGAGTCGGACTCGTAATCGAAAGGTTGCGGGTTCGAGTCCCCGGCCGGCAGGGAGTGAATGTCCAGCGCTCTCTCCACCCTCAATACCACGACTGAGGTGCCCTTGAGCAAGGCACCGAACCCCCAATTGCTCCCCGGGCGACGCAGCATGGCTGCCCACTGCTCCGGGTGTGTGTTCACGGTGTGTGTGTGTGTGTGTGTGTGCATTTGTTCACTACTCACTGCTGTGTGTGTGCACTTGGATGGGTTAAACGCAGAGCACCAATTTCGAGTATGGGTCACCATACTTGACAATACGTCACGACAATCATGATTATGGTTAAATAAGATAAAATACACATATAACCAAATTGTTTATTTTCTTATTAAACATAGCAAAAGGCTTTTATCATATAGTTTAGCACTTTCAAAAATGACCATTTATATTAGTTTAATAATAATAATATATATTTATATAAATACTCATATGTACAAAGTGCAGTCATTTATATTACTTTTATTTACGCACATTTTTATTATTATTATTATTATTATTATTATTATACATCAAACTCCTCTGATATATGCAAATTGAGTTTCGTCTGTGTGGTGACACTGCAGGGTGTTGTGAATGAATACATTTTGTCAAGCGAACTGAAATTTAACAAATATCCCATGCTCAGAGAGTAGGGTGCAGCGAGCACTGCGTAGGAACCCTGCCAAACGGAACGCATATCAAAACATTTCTCAAAATGTTCCACAGAAGAAAGAAAAGCATACAGTTTTGGAACAACATAGAATTTCTTTGGGTGAACTATCCCTTTAAAATGACACAAAATGATATTTGGGCACATGTACCATTTAGACCCCATCAGAATCATTCAGATGTGCCCGGGGATCATCAGGAAAGATTAATGAAGCATCATGTCGGCATTCAGACAGAATACTGTGACTATGTCACTCTTGGCTCCATAACAGCAGGATGTCGTTGTACAGCACATTTAGAGTATAATGAAGACAGGCTGTGAGCTCAGTGGATCAGCCCTTCCTCATCTACATTTCCTCCACACACACACACACACATACACATATCACTACTCTTCAAGCAGCGGGTAGATCAGAGACAGAATAGGCAGTGTTTTAAATTGTAAAGCGTCTTTATTGGAGCTCAGTGCTTGACGGGTATTAAATCTGTTTGACAGCATGAGGCCAAAGTCAGAAACCCAAAGACCTATAAAGACTGCACCATAAACCTCAGGTGTTTTATCATACGTGAATGCTGTAGGGTCTAAAAAAGCTTGCACCCAATGCATTTAATTTTTGCAACTAAACTCATTTTGGGCCGGCTGGAACGATCTCTCTGGGGTGCCGTAACATTGACATCCTCCTACAGCTGTTATCCTTTGTCCTTGTCTCTGCAGTCTGAAAAATAAGTATGCCTTGCTGAATACAAATCTGCATTCTCTCAAAGTTAAATTTGGAGATGTTACCTCTCGAATTGTTACACGTCTTCTTTCTAACTAGGTGTGGCGCATCACTGTGTGTGAGGTTATCTAGCGTGATGCGTTAAAAATAGAGACCAGGCATCCGTCAAAACATCTTGATGTGCAACGCTGTTGACACTTGTGGCTGGTCAGGTTAACAAACACTCAGATTAACACGATAGAGATGCCATTTATCACTTGATAGTTTATTGTTAGGACATTGCACTACTGCTACCCTTGTTTGACATTTCTAGTTTGCTTGAATTTCATCCAGTCCTCTTAAATGAAATCGTCATTGGCCTAAAGGTGAGGGATAATGGAGTTTTGGCAGTGACAAAAGTTTTTGACAGGCTACCTGTGTGAAGTGAATTCACTTTTGCGCTGAATTGAAAGGTGAGAGATAGCTTAGCTTTTTAACCTGCCTTCATGAGCTGCTTTTGCTGTAATGATAGAAAATACATATTTGTTGATGTTCGTCTGAACTTGGGTTGCCTCTTCCACTGTAGACAGATTTTCTGTATTATAATGAGACTGATTTGAAGTTTTGTATGATTTAGATTTGTTTTGCATCAGTCTAGACAGACTAAAGGTCACACTAGTGAATTTTTCATGAAATTTCACAGGCAAAAATCGGTTGTGAAATCTGTGTGGAAATCTTTCGTCCTCGTTCCTATTAAAATAACTGAATTCCGCAATGAATAACAGTAAATGTGACCACACCTTAAGTTATTTTTTCCCCCAATGTATTATGTTGGACTAATTCTAGGATCCTCTTGATTTTAAACTGAATGCACAATTCTAAATTCTGGCCTAGTACTGATAAGCCAATAATTATTTACATTTATGGCTGATAACTTTATATTCAAATTCTACACTAATTTCACAAAAAAAAACTCATACCAGTTGTTTTAAATTCTGCTAGTGATTGAAGGCATCACAACATAATAATGTACAATATCAAAGATGGATATTCATTTTAAAATTAGCTGAAGATAATATTTAACTTATTAACTATTAGTGTTTTTAAAACTTTAAATGGGGGTTAGCTGACTGCAAAGTTAATCTAAATGTAAAAATAGAGAAATTATCCAGTATGCAATATTGGCCTATATATATATATATATATATATATATATATATATATATATATATATATATATAAGTATTTACAGATAAAAATAATAATAGTAATCAAAAAAATCATATCAGCCAATAACTGATATGCTACTTAAATATTATGCATCCTTAATAGGAAAAAAAGCTAAAATAATCGGGCAAAACAGAAGTACGATATTAGTGGTAGAATAAAGTTACTCTACTATAGATGGTGTGTAGTTTTTTTTAAATTGTTTAATTTTGATCTGCCTACTTGCAGCATTTGGTTCCAACTGTACATTTAAAGTGAATCCTGTAAAACTTCATTAACCAGCAGCACCTAAACCAGCTATTTAAGCTGAACTCGATGAAGGTAGATTTTCAGGATATGATTATTTCTTCTCTACACCCATTTGTTCCCAGTGTTCAAGAAGTAGTCCCCTTTTCCCGCATGTGTTGGTATTGGTTGACACATCGACTCGCACACCAAAAAAAAAATGAGAAAGAACAAAATCAATACACAACAGAAGCTCTGAGCCATCAAGCAGAGACACTTATATGTGCCCTCCTCCCCACAAGCTCCGAGTCAAAGTGAGAGGGAAGATGAGATCCTAGGGGTTTTGTTTGAGAGCTGCTGGGAGCGACGGGCCACGGTGGAAGCGAGGTCAGATTTCCCCTAAACAGATTTTTATGAGTTGATGACAGCTGCCGGAGTGTGGTGCCAATCCCCCTGACAAGAGTCATGTGACCCCTGCCTCAATTACTTGAGCTAACCCTCAGCTTCTCAATGACACGTGGCATAGTATGGAGATGTAGTCTAAAGTTGCCCTGTCAGCAGTCATTCAAAATGCATTGCTTGTACAGTAGATCAGGGTTTCTGCTTCAGCCCGTGGAAGGGATCCCCAACCACACCTCTTCCTCTCTGCTGTAGCAATGTGACTACAAATCCACTCTCTCATAAGGTAGATAACATTGCTTCTCATTAATGTGTGTGTGACCACATCCCTGGAGTCCATTCTGACCTGATTCCAGACCACCAGCGAGCCTGGCTCGCTCCCCTGACACACTTCTGCCTTGTTGATGGTGGAAAACTGGGCCAGTTGGGTTTGTAATTGAGAAGAATCTTTCACTAATGCCAGAGAGGGTTAGCACTGCCATATCACATCACGCCAGCTTCTTTTTAATTCGTCCTCATGGCCATTAGCCACCCGTTATTTATTTTTTTAGATATTTGATAGCTGTTTAAGCTTAGGTGTGTTTGTTGCCAGGTAGTATACAACAGTTAACTGTGCTTTGGTCCCTACAGACTTCTGTGCATTCACAGGTGCTAAGTCACTATTGTACACTATGTCCAGCCACATCAGATTGCAGATAACATGAGTTTCAATGTCTCAACTGCTAATGGTATACAGTCTTTAAATAAAGCTCACTCTAACAAGTTACTGCTATATTCAAGCCACAAGTTATTTTCATGTTAAGCTGTTTGGTTTTGCACAACAGTATAATGTACAGTATCAAGAATTAATATTAATTTTAAGATTAGCTAAATATTGCATTTAGCAGTGTTTATTATTCTTTTTAAAGTGCAACATTAACTGAGCTTCAGATGAAGGCAAAGGTCATGTACACTACGGTTTCATTTTTGTATTTTTTACATTGATATTAATACTTTTAGTTAGCAATAATGCATTAAATTAATCAAAAGTGATAGTAAAGACTTTGCATTGTTAACTTTTATACACTTATGTTTATATTTCAAATAATTGGTGTTTGTTTGAACTTGCTATTAATCATAAAAGTCCTCAAAATCCTTTCAGTTTCCACAAAAATATTAAACAGCACAACTGTTTATCATTAATGAGAAGAAATCTTGAACACCAAATCAGAATATTGGTGTAATGACTGTTGAAATTCAGGTTTGCATCACAAGATTAAATTACACTTTAATATATATTAGAATTTAATTTTTAAAATGTTGTTTTAATATTTATTGTTGTGTATTAAATATTGTTTAATATTAATATTCATATTTATTGCTATTAATATTTTATATTTTAATTGTAATAAGTTTTACATGGTAATAACATTTTACAGTTTTTACTGTATTTTTAAATAGTAACATAATAAAAACTTTTTTTTTAAATTACAAAGCCCCAAAAATTTTGAACGGTAGAATTAATGTAAAAAATTAACAGAAATGAGCATGCACAATTAAATATTAATTTTCAGCTGAAAAAACTAATATTTGCAGATATATGGCACAGACATATTTTGCATAAGCAAAGTCTCAAATCTCTTACTCTGATTTAAATGAATGACTTCCAGTTGCTTTGTCGCTGCAAATCGCTGTCACCCCTTTAGAATAATGATCTAGAGTTACTCTGAACTATGAAACATTAGCTCACTTTTACCACAATGATTGATTTATTTGCCTACAGGAGGAGAAGTTTTAAATGGTCTGTTCATTATGTTTTCCCTCCAAAATGCTGTATTAGGTTCTGGTTGTGAATGAGTTTGCTTGCCATTAACCCCTGGGGTGCTTTTCAGACCCCTACTTGAGAAATACCTTTTTAAATTATATTTGTCTGCATGTGTGTGTTCATACACTAGCCGTACACTCCCCATGGAGGCCTGCAGTGGAGATCCGGCACAGTCAAACCCCTGTTTCTCTGCGAGCTCTAATAGTGAGCCAGGAGACTTGAGTAAGAGAGGATAGAAATAGACGCCAGTGTCAGGGGAGAGTCCTTGGGACTGCTCTCATCCAGGAACATAAACCACAGAACGTAAAGTAACCTACCCTGGCTTAATGTGTCTCTGAACGACAGCTAACTGTGAATTAAGCCTCATTTTGTTCAGGCCGTTTGTATAAGAGAAACTACCACCAAGTCACTGACTTCCAACCATTGTGCCCCTGTTGAAAGCTAATTAAGCGTTTCCAATGGGCAGATGAGTTTTTTTTTTCCCTCCATTTAGCTCGTTTATGTCTGAGGCTCTTCCTTTTCTTTTTCGTTCAGGCAGTCATTTGTTGGGCGTGAATGTGCAGTTTATTTGCGAAGACTAAACTGCGGTGATTTTTGCAGTGGAGCTGCACTGCACTGATGGCTGCCAACTGTAATTTAACATGTGACTGGCTGTACTGTCCCTAATATTATTTTCATACGTGATTTACAGTGTCTTTAGCTCAGCGCTCGACGAGAGATGGAGAGCAGATGGTGCATAACTGCAGATGTCTGCTGATTAGGACAACTTGATGAGAAGATATCTGCTATCTTGCAAACTATGTTTATATGTGTTTGATAAACGCAAACACAGAGATGGCCCTTTAGGAATGAGAGCCTTACGGGAAATATGCTGTGCGGGATATGAGCTGTGCAAACAGCTGTGCAGGCGAAATGAAATAGATTAATTCTTCTATTAAAGCTGAAAGTGACTTTAATTTCTAAAATGACAACTACTAGATGATTGCAGCAGGCTGTATGCGACCCCACTGCTGTACATCTGAATAACGGTGGATGAATTTGTCACATGCACTCTGATTGGCTGGAAAAACACTTGAACAGCACTGGTAATCTTATGTAGCCCACTGGATTTACCCTTTAGACATGAATCTAGAAAGATAAACAAAGTCTTTCAGCACAGAATAGGAAAATAGAGAAAAGTATTTTAAAGTTAAATGCCTGTTTCATTAAATGTCTGTCTCCTTCAGTGCTACTGTATAACCCAATGCTAACGCTCGTATGTGGTAAAATTACTTCTCAGCAGGGGAATAACTGGGACATTATTGTATCTGGCTGCCTTAATGGTAAATTAACATTTTGTGCATTAAAATTTATTTATTTTTAGTGCAAATATTGTGTGAAATACATTCATTTAATTTCCATAATTTTTCATTTAAATTTTTTTTTTCTCATTGATTTGTATCACACTACTGTTCAAAAGTTTGGGTCAGCAATATATTTTTTTGGCTTTCAAACAAAGTCCTTTCGTCAAGGCTGTATTTATTATTACTGGAGAAACAGTAAAATGTGTAATATTTCTAGAATTTCAAATAACTCTTTTCTATTTGAATAAATTTTTAAATGTAATTTATTAAAAAAATTATTTTAGCAGACATTATTACAGTCTTGTTATCATTACAGTGCCAAATGATTTTTTTAGAAAATATTCTAATATGCTTATTTGGTGCTCAAGAATGAATAGAAAGCTCAAAAGAACATTTATTTAAAAAATGGCTTTATTGTAATCCTTGTTAAATAATTTATCATTTAAATAAATAATTTATGATAAAGTATTAATTTTCTTTAAAAAATAAAATAATCTTACTGACCTCAAACATTTGAACAGTGGTGTATATACAGTATAGTTATTATAATGTATCGGCCTAATGCTTTATAGATATTAAATCAGCTGTTACTATATCGATCAACCACTATAGATATAATTACAGATATAAACTCGTGTCGGTCAACCAGATAAGAATATTGTTCAACCCCTAATCTCAGATCTGAACACTAACTCTAAAAGTTGAATGGTTGATGCTCTGTCAGCACCTTTAGCTTGTCACTGGGATAGTACGCTTAAAGGGATCCTTTTGTACCTTTTCTCTACCCACAAAGGGTGCATATTAGTATTTTTTTTTAGGGAACTATGCACACATTAGGGGTAGATAGGTGCAAAGAAGGGATACCACCAAGAAGGGATACTGTTCCAGCTGTGGGTTTACATCAGTCGCGTTCAACCTTTCTATGACCCATTTTGGTTTTTTTGTGTTTTGTTTGTGTGATGTACTAACACACAATGTTGAACTCAGTCTGGTGCACTTGATACATCGGAGCCAATGCATGCAAATGATGCCGTTTTAATATGTTTGTTGTCACAAATGTGTTTGTTGCTGTCAAAAAAGGTGAGTTCGTCTCTCGTGACCTTGGCTGTGTTTGTTTTTTCTTCACACGTGGTTGGAGAAGCTCTGTTCTTCTGCCAAGTTAGAAATCAGACTTGCTTATTTTATGATGCTTCCGTTGTTTTTACACTGACAAATTCCCTTTTGTATCATGGTCAGGATGATGTCTTTGAAAAAGAGCTGATTTTAAGACGCATTTGAAAGTAGCTAATATCTAAAATAATGACTGGTAAAGTACACAATTAAAAAATCAGTTGCTGGTTGATGCGGGCAGCTTCAGATGCCCTCATTTGTAACCTATAGCGCAAGTGAAACCAGTTTTGTTCTTTCTGACTTCATGCCCTTTCTTTCCTCAGTGTCACTTCCTGCCTCAGTGACTACTTCCTGGTCTTGTCGGTCATGTGTCAGCAAGTTCAAGTGTTGCTGGGGAGTGTATAGAATAGTGTGTGTTGTGGTTTCCCTGAGCTTTGAGCCTTGTCACCCACGCAGTGACAAGTGAAACTTGTCGGCTTCTAAATGAGTAGGCGGCTTCTAAAAGTGTGACTTCCTCGTCCTATTTTTATCGCTTGTGTTCTCTTCCCATGACATGTCATGCTTATTTCTCTCTCTTGCCTTTGTTGCTTCCTTTAATTTTTCTTCTGCTAAGTAACTTGAGATTCTGATTGTTGCCATGACAGCTAGAAGTTTCTGTCAGAATGTGTCTCATTTTGCCCCTCTACTTTCACAGACATCCCAGTCCTTTGGTTGTTTTCTGAACATTGTTTTCTCCCATCCTCTCCTGTATTTTTTGTTTTTCACAGAGAGAGCATTTTCTTGTCCCTCATAATGGCAACACAGGCAAAACCTCTATAACGTAACCCAATGATCCCGACAGTAGTTCCTATAGCTGAACTGGTAGAGGGTAGTGCTAGTAACATCGGGGTCATGTGTCCCATTTCCAGAGGACGCGCATACTGATAAAATGTATCTTGAATGCACTGAAGTGTCTGCCAAAGGCATAAGTATAATGTAAATGATAGGGGAGGATGCACAAGTGATGTATTACACAACACATAACACCGGAAAGCTTCACTCCTACTCATGCTTCTGCTGAAAGCTTCAAGCTGCAGTATTGCGCTGTGCCACCTGAGTTTGAACAGTCTAGATTTATGTGTATTTTGAATTTGGCATCCAGCCCATGACTTTGGGGGAATCTTGGCTGCTTTTCTGTACACTGTGGCTCGGTGAAGAGAATTGTGAGGGATATTGGCGCTCTAGTGCGATACGGACTATACACAGAATCAGGATTACTATGTTCAGACATAATCAGATCACATATCCAAGCCAAAGAGCAGCCTTATTGATTGATCATAAAACAAAAATGACTTCCACGCAGAAGTCCATAAGGATCTCATTCACATTAGGGTGGGAGGATATCCATGTGCATCCCTGTCTGTCTGTTTGACTTATATGTATGTGTGTTTGTGTGTGTGTGTGTGTGTGGTGTGTATGTAGACCAGATGTTTGGAATAATTAATGTTTTTTATGTTTTGAAAGGAAAAAAGTCTCACAAATGCTGCATTTTTTTCCTCAAAAATATAAGAACATGAATGTTGTGAAATATATTTACAATTTAAAATAACTCTTTTAAAATTTAATATAATTTTAAATGTAACTTATTCCTGTGATGCAAAGCTGAATTTTCCGTCATTACTCCAGTCTTCGGGGTCACATGATTTTTCAAAAATCATTCAGATATGCTCAATTGTTGCTCAGTTATTATTACTTATTATTGGTGCTCAATTATTAATAATGGTTCTATTAGTTACTGCAGCATAATTTTACTGTAGAAACTTTGGTTGTTCAATGAACAGCATTTGTCTGTATTTAATTCTTTTTTTTGTAACCTTTTTTTTTTTTTAAATCATACCTACCCCTGAACTTGCATCAGTCTCCACAAAAATATTAAGCAGCAAAAACTGTTTTCAACATTGATAATGATTAGAAATGCATCTTGAGCACCAAATCAGCATATTGGAATGATTTCTGAAGGATCATGTGACACTGAAGACTGGAGAAATGACTGCTGAAAATTCATTGAACCCCAAAACCCTGTTGTCTATTTAGTGTGACATTTGAAGTCTGTGCAAATATTTTCACAAGCGGATCCATTTTTACCTTTTCCCTTATTATAGGTCCTCATTTTGTGGGCGGCGGTGCAAAAATACATTTCATCTGTCTGCAAATCCAAGACCGCTAATTTGATTTAAATTACAGTCCAGAATTGGGCCAAAATGACACAAATGTCCCTCGTAAAGCTTGATACGTACACGTTGCATCATATCACCCGTCTAGCAAGTATAACTTATGTTGAAGTTACAAGATTACCCATGCAACCTTAATAACAGATAAGCCTGACAGGTTATGAGAGGAAATAGTGTGGAATTACCCACATAACGACCACAACGAGGGGCACTGTGGATGCTTGTTCTAAACCAAACTACTATCTCTGTTTGCCATCAGAGGTGTGAGGGATGTCATTGGCTGCGACTTATTCACTTTTTCATGTGTGGGTGTTATATCGTTGGGGATCGGGCTATTTTTGACTTTCAATCCCCCACCTTTAACCATCTCCCCTCTGGAGAGAATCTGGGTGGTGACAGTTGAGGAGACAAAGGCCTCCTATACCACTCTCGCTCTAAAAACAAACCCTCATCACTCCCACTGCAGGAGAACACTAATAGAAGTGAGAGTTTAGCTGAGGAGGCTGGGAAAGTTTGCCATAGTGCCAGCATTTTCAGTCCAAGAATCCCTTTTTAAATCCCTCTAAATCTGCGTGCTTCTAATGACATTGATAAAAGATGGAATCAATTCGTTTTAAAGAGCGACTTCATCTTTCGAATAGATGTCACGTTGACCATGTTCACTTGGCAGTAGAATTTAATTGTTAGTCCTAGTCCTTTTTTTCCAAATTAATTTTTTTCCGTTTTAATTCTGGATTCAGGTTTTTTTTTTTTTTTTTTTTTTTTTCTAGACTCTGTTTTAATGGTTAAATAAAATTTTATTAATCGGAAAGCATGTCTAATTAATTGAAATCATGAAACTTACAATATTAAACAGCAATTTATTAATTAAATTTTTTATGGCCCTCAAATTCAGATATATTTGTATTTTTATTTTTTTTACCGATAGATTTAATTTTAATGGCTTCATTAAATATTAATAATCAAAATTGTATCTAATTGATTTTTGTTTGTTTTTTTTTAATCCAGAAATACTGTGTGTATTTACTTTTTTCTGCTAAATATATTCTGGTAAATAATTTTTCTGGTAAATATTTGTGTAACGATGATAATGTTTAATAAAATGTTATTAGCAGTAGTAGTACTATCATTACATTAATATTTCTTTCACTGTTTCTTCAATTTAAACCAAACATTTATTTTGATGGGTTGCCTTGAACACCTTTAGGTTTCTGTTTGTATATATGATATGATGATATTTGTACTCAAAAGAAATGGTAAAATGCTCAATAAGTGAAGTACTTTTTGTGGCTTAATATTCACAGATGTCAATATCGCATTTTGATTTAAGTGTACTGACCTACTTTTGACACATCCATCCAAATTTGGCAAATTCCATGACATTCCGAATTATACAGTAAATTTCATTTGTATGACTGGATCCTGCGATTCTGTCTGCGTTTTCCACATCGCAGAATCATAGGGCCCTAAGTTTAGTTAAAACTGAGAATGATGTCCGCATTCTATAAATGACTTCCTTAAATTTTCAGGTGTAAAAGGACCAAACGTGCTTCCTCGAGACCAGTCTGAAAAGTTGAACTTGAGCTTTGTGCCACAATAGTCTGGGAATGAGAATTTCATATAGAGGGCTGGCTTGAGGGCGGATGAAATTTGTAGAAACTTCTATGTGGAATCTTTGAATCTTTACACACAGGTCACAATGCCACTCCCCTGAATTCTTGATGTACAGGCTGGTGTAAACACATCTGGTAAGGTAGTGGTCTTTACGCACTTTGTCATGCTTATAGAAATGCCTGGTGAGTGGAGAGGAGCCTCAGGCTGGAACCGTTTCCTGGAGATGTTCTAGTTTGTAGAAACAACACTGACTCTAAACCTTGTTTTATTATGTAATCTCTGTAGCTTTTATGATATCAAGGTATAACGAGAGTTATTTTCGTTTCGATCTGGTATTGGTAGTCTGGATTATGTTCTGATTCAATGCAATTTATTTTATTTCATATCCTATCTTGTATTGTCTAACAAGGACATCGGCCCAGCTCTCTTCGTATGCTGTGCCAACGGAGATCTCGCTCTAACAAGACAATCCGTCATGCCATTGTTGTACAGCACTCGGCCTGTTGACCAGATTTACAGAGCCTCTGTTGTCCCATCTCTTCTTGGAAAAACAGAAGACAAAGAGATGACGGAAATGTGAGTTCCCCTCCCAGAGGGCTACAGTATGGGCAATGCCTGGCCACAGACCCCCCCTCCTTTAAATAGGCTGACCATCGCCACAAAGATCACATTCAGACAGACACAATACATGCACGGCCCCAGGGCCGGCACACTGCCCTGCTCCACATGACGCTGAAGGTCACACAACCATTTGGAATAATTGATAAAACAGACACAGAGAGAAAGAAAGAATGAAAGAAAGAATGAAATGGGGAGGGGAGGTGGAATAAAATTGTAAGAAATTAAGTAGAAAACCCAAAAATGTGTGGAAAGAAATTGACTTTTATCTTTAGGGCTAATAATGTTCCTGAAAACCAGTTCCAGGGACTGTATTACTGTATTATGATGTTTTAATGTCCATGAAATTTCTATAAAATATGATTTTTGAATTTTATTTTATTTTACTTTTTTATGATTGATTTTATTTTAACATTTGTAACAGCAAAATTACTTCCAATTAATTTTTTCTCTTTAAATTAATTCCAAGGGCCAAATTTTACCTTTTATGACAGCATTTTATGTAAATGTGACCCTGGACCACAAAGTCTTAAGTCGCTGGGGTATATATGTAGCAATGGCCAACAATACATTGTGTGGGACAAAATTTGTGATATTTCTTTTATGCCAAAAATCAAATGTAAAGATCATGTTCTATGAAGATATTTTGTAAATTTCCTACCATAAATATATCAAAACTTAATTTTTGATTAGTAATATGCATGGCTAAGGACTTTGGACTTATTTGGACAACTTCAAAGGCGATTTTTCTCAATATTTAGATTTTTTACAACCATTCAAATAGTTGAATCTCTGTCCTGTTCTAACAAACTATACATAAATGGAAAGCTTATTTATTCATTTATATAAATCTCTAAGTGGATGGATTCAATTTACACTGTGAAAATAGCAGTATTTTCTTAGCTATATGGTATTTACACTGTTAAAGCTGCAGTCCGTAACTTTTTTTGTTTTAAAAATTTAGAAAATTTATATAGTAAGCAAGTACTCCATGAACCCATTTTCCAAACCGTGTTTTTGGCTTGTCCTTAAACACTACGGTACACCTATAATAAGTGTTTATATTCAGACTACAGGTGCTGGTCATAAAATTAGAATATTATGAAAAAGTTGATTTATTTCAGTAATACCATTCAAAAAGTGAAACTTGTATATTAGATTCATTCATTACACACAGACTGATATATTTCAAATGTTTATTTCCTTTAATTTTGATGATTATAACTGACAACTAATGAAAGTCCCAAATTCAGTATCTCAGAAAATTAGAATATCAATTAAGACCAAAATTAATTAAGATGCAAAAAAAATGATTTTTAGAAATGTTGGCCAACTGAAAAGTATGAACATGAAAAGTATGAGCATGTACAGCACTCAATATTTAGTTGGGGCTCCTTTGGCCTGGATTACTTCAGCAATGCGGCGTGGCATGGAGTCGATCAGTCTGTGGCACTGCTCAGGTGTTATGAGAGCCCATGTTGCTCTGATAGTGGCCTTCAGCTCTTCTGAATTGTTGGGTCTGGCGTATTGCATCTTCCTCTTCACAATACCCCATAGGATTTCTATGGGGTTAAGGTCAGGCGAGTTTGCTGGCCAATCAAGAACAGGGATACCATGGTCCTTAAACCAGGTACTGGTAGCTTTGGCGGAGAAGTAACTCCGGCTACAATTTTCTTCCGCAAGATGCACACAGTTCTGTTTATTAACCACTAGAGCATCAAAAGTTACGGAGTGCAGATTTAAAACACAGACAAATGTTCTGCTATTTATTCTACTATTTATTCTTATTTCAAATAATGGCAATTATCTGCACCTCGGTATTGTAGTACATTATAAAACAGTATCCAATAATAATATATTGTGTAAATTATAATTTTAATTAAAATTATTAAATGAATGCCACCGTTTTGGGACAATATAAGCCCTCCCTGCATCTACCCTAACCCTACCTGATACTTTTTCAACTTTTCGATATTTTTCTTCATTTTTATTAAAAATAAATGCCTTTCTGATGTGATATTAGATTTGAAAAGGGAGTAAAAAGTATGGCAATAGGCAGATTCAAACCCGGGTCGATGACGTCAAAAAGACAACACCATGTGCTTCACCATCTACACAACTGGATCTGGTGTTAAACTAGTGTAGTTTGTAGTGTTGAATAGCCCAATCACACATTGGTGGGCAAAGTTAGTGTAAATAGCCTCTGCCGACAAGGCAGGCTATTTGCACTTAGTGTAAACAGACACTCTGTTTAATAATTATCTATGCAATTTTTGCTATTTTTATTTGGTTTATTAATCCAGAAATTTGTAATTTTCTGTAGAAAGCAAAGGGTGATATCAATTAGTCAAAGCTTCTCTTTTTCATGCTTTCTTATTAGATTTTGTTTCACCTCTGTAAGTTACCGGTATTTTAGTTGGTCATTTGTAATAGAACGAATCAGCAATCATGAATCAGGAAAATGTAAATTTAATTTAAACCACTTTAATAAAGAGTGTTTTCAGTGCCATTGGTGTCACGAGTAGGCAGTTCAGTTCTCCCAGGATTCTTAGTGCTCATGTCATTCGTTCACTGGGAAAGCCCCATTTGGAGTGTGTTGATTCATCGGCCCACAATGCACCATTACGGCTATCTGTTTGTGCAGCAGGAACATTTGTGAGCCGCAGCCCTGGAGGAATTTCCTATAACTGTGACCTGTTTTCATGCTCAGGAGCTGTTGTGATAAATATAGGCATGTGCACATGTGGATGTGTGCGTGTAAAACTAGAAGTTGATTGTTTTTTTTGGTTTGAAAGAACAAGTGTTTGAGAGCTGGCCGGTAGTTATGTCAGTAGTGGTATGTATCTTGCTTTGAATCTTTCGTACAGTATATCAAATTCAACTTTTCTCCAAATCCTACTTAGTTTCATAATCTAGGAGTTACTAAACAAAGGCTTAGAGCATCTTTTCTGACTCTTATTCAGTTCTTGCTCTTTAGATTGTGTGGCAGATGATTACTTGTGCATGTTCATAAATACAGTAGTCATATGTGCTTCCAAAGTTGAGAGAGCTCCACCCAGCCAGTGGACTAGCTCATAATGATGTTATCATCAAAATATGGAGCTGAGCTTTTTAATTGAACTGTGGAAGTTAGGAAGTTGACATGATGGTAATTCACAAACCATAAGCTTACAAATTCCCATTTGTGATCATATGATCTCCTCATGATGTTCTTCTGTAATTCTTAGTAGATTGATTCATATGTACTGAGACGAAACAATTTACAACGTATCATGTATCTAAAGTATTTTATTAAAAATAATTTATACAGACACATATATTTTTTAATAAATTAATTCTTCTATTAAGGATGCATTAAATCAGTCAAAAGTGACAGCAAAGACATTTATAATGTTACCAACGATTTCTGTTTAAAGTCAACTCTCTTCTTTTGAACTTTCCGTGCATCAAAAAATGTTCCACAAAAATAAAGCAGCACAACTGTTTTCAACATTGATCATAATAAATATTTCTTTAGCACCAAATCTGCATATTAGTCAGATTTCTGAAGAATCGTGTCAAATTTGCCAACCTCAATCATGCCAACCTCAAATTTTTGAATGGTAGTATAAATATGTATTTATTTATATACTGTATAATTATTTATTCACGATATTTAGAAATGACAATTTTAAAAATACATTTAATTTTTGTTTTTAATCATTTAGAAAAATAATGAAAAGAAAATTAAATGCTGTAAGTTAACATTCTAGTGATAATTTCTGATACATGTCAAAGTGTAAATGTCTCCCTCAATGTCTATGATGATCATGGCCCTGTAATAAGCTACATAACCAATTCTGCATTCTGGCTCAGTCAGTTGGTCATCACAGCAATAACACTCCTTGTTGTCCGTGTGCATGGAGGAGAAGCCTGTTATTCAATCACTGTAACTGTGTTCATTCACACACCCTTTTCTGCCACCTCGTTCCCACCATGTGTCTCTGTCTCTCTCACACCCACTCGCTTTCTTACTCCTTGTCTTTCTCACTCTTACTCTCCCCCTCCCATCTCTCTGTCTTTCTCCCCTCCTCCCCCTCCTCCTCCTCACTCACTTCACAGAAGTACACCCACTCAAACACAAACATTCATATCCGCTGTGTCGTTTGGTGGCTTTCATTCATGCTTTAGCAGTGTGAGGTGGCAGAACTCCTCAGGTAATGGACGGCACTACCTCCCGTCTGTCCGACTGTACACTCTGTTCTGTTTGGAAAATGAACGTTAACTGGAATTACTAGACATAAGGAGATCAGCTTTCAGAGTGAGTATTTCACTGTTTTTGTTAACGGTGCGTTTAGGTTTAATGTCACTGCATTTTTTGAGTGCGTGGTGTCTGAGTTACATTACACAAGACTGAATGTGTGTGTGCACTGCAAAAACATTTTCTTAATCTTTTTTTTTTTTTTTTTGGTCTTGTTTTTCAAAGATATCTAAACATCTTATGCAGTTTTGCTTCTCAAATCAATTTAAGGCATAATTATGTACCTTGAAATAATGACATAATTCCCTTAAAATGAAGATCCTGTGATTTATAAACTTAAGCTTATGTTATTCCAAACACTTTTGACCTTCTTTTGTGCTTCTTTGATTGTGTGGAAATAATCAGCTTGGACAATCTGTTAAATATCTCTCATTCAAGAAACAGATGTTTATTGTCATTTTATTCCATTCGTCAGATCATTTTCAGTCAGATCATTTTTTTTATTATTGTTTTGTATAAATAAATGTGTGGCTTATGTTTAAAACTATATATATATATATATATATATATATTATATTTTACCGAAAAACAATGACTACGAACATTAAAGAATTTTTTGCAGTGTTTTGGCATGTTCTGTGCATCCAGGGAAATTCGACTCACAGACTCATTCCTTCATTTGTCTTGCATGTTCTACACGTTTTCAAGAAAACCTGTCAACTAAACATTTTCTAAGAATCTGTTGTTGAAACCGCCTGAGGCTGTGTGATTGTAGGCTCTTTAGGCGAAACACCGTGTTTCCTTAACTCGGTGTGCTAGCGTGTCAAATCTGATGAGCTTGAACTCTTTGCAGTGTCCGAGGCCCTTATTTTCCATGTCTTCGTTAGAGAATCTCTCCATCAGGAAGAGGATGTGGAGTACAGGTAAAGTGCACTTCTGAAAAGCCCTGAGAGGCTTCCTCATTAACGCTGCTTTGTTTTTGGAAGGTTAAAGCCAGGAGAGACCTGAGAGGTGGCGGTAACGAGGGAATAAAGAAGCTCAGAAATGCAGCCGGAGTATGACTAATCATATCAGAGCGCTCAGCGGCGGCTGTGTGGGCTGAACCGTGCGCTTGTTAGAGTTCTGGGGGCCATCTGATTCACCGTTGCTCCCCGTTAGAAGCACTGCTTGATTCACTTCCTGATGTGGGCGGAATTTTCCTATCAGCCCTGTGTTCTAAAAGCCGAAGGGTGAGGTGATTGACGGGCCCGTGAGCACGATGTTGTGGGTGGCTTGGAAGACTGAGCCGTTCCTCTGTGAATGTAAATGAATGAAACTCGCACAGCTCATCTTTCTCATTCTTTGTCTCGGGTTACTATGGAAGCCCTGAGTGGCAGTGTTTAGCAGTACGCTTGAAGTAGGCATGTGTCACCTAGTATTTTTTAATGCTCTAACCAGTCTAAACCTTTTTAGTTGATAAAAAATGAAAACTGCCAGTATTTACACAGTTGTTCCAAACTCGTGTGACTTTCTTACATACAGTTGTGTAGAATAAAAAAAGATTTTGAAGAATGAACTTTAAAAAAAGATGAAAAGCAAAGGTGAAAATAAAGGTGTGATAAAAGCAATTCATATGGCTTGTGTACTGTATTACAAATCTTCTGAAACAAATCTGTATTTATGTTTGAGGAACGGACCAAAATGCATAAATTTACATAAATTGCAACTCGCTTAAGTCACTGAGACAGTTTTTTTTTTTTCCTCTCATGATCTCTGAAGATGTATGTCAAAGACTTTTAGTTAATAACTACATTAATTTAACTACATTAATTGAAGCTTAAAAGTATCAGGAAAACTTTTTTTTAGTTTGAAATGTTCACAGATATTCACAAAATTATTTAGTTTTAGTCAAATATTAATTGAAAACCATTCATTTCTGTTCTAAATATGGTTAGACTGAACAAATAAAGTGATCCAGCATGGCTTGTGCTTTTTTGCTGATATGCATACCTGCTCAGAAACGAGCACCTTGGGCTGGTGAAACTGAAGACCCGCTGACCTGATTTGCCCTCGTTGCTCCTTAATCAAAGTAAACACAAAAAGCCTCTTGAACTCCCCTGTTAATAAGTCTCTCTGCCAGCATCTGAAGGTCTGTGAGGTAAACCAAATAGTTCATAGTCATTCAGCATGTGTGGTGTTTTACAAATGGGGTCTTTCTTGTGATGCATGGTGATATTAGGCTCATTTAAGTGTAGCCCCGAGTTTATAAGGCCTGTTTGTTTTGATTATAAATTCAAAAGTTTGGAGTCTTTAAGATTTTTTCTGTGTGTGTTTTCGAAAAGTCTCATTTTCACATTTATTTGATCAAAAAATTATGGTAAAAACAGTAAAATTGTGTAATATTATTAGAACTGTTTTCTGTATATATTTTAAATTGTAATTTATTCCTGTGATGGAAAAATTGAATTTTCAGCAGCCATTACACGAGTCTTTAGTGTCACACGATCCTTCATAAATCCTTCCAATATGCTGATTTGGTGCTGAAGAAACATTTCTTATCAGTGTTAAAACAGTTGTGCTTCTTAATAATTTTGTGAAAACCATATGGGTTTTTTCATCCCCAGGATTCTTTGAAGTTCAAAAGAACAACATTTATTTGAAATAGAAGTCTTTTGTTACACTATAAATGTCTTGGACTTGAGCAATTTAATGCGTCCTTGCAGAATAAGTTTTAATTAAAAAAATAAAATCTTACTGACCCTAAATGTTTGAATGGAGCTCTAATTTTTTTCTGGTTTTGATTTGATTTGATTTATTATTTTCCTTTGTACTGCATAACTTTTTTTTGTTATCGTAAATCCTAAAGCCTATTCATTTGTTGTACTCCTTTGTCCAAATTCAGCTTTGCTTTTGGACTGAATGTTCACACAGAGTTGGAAAGCTCATGTTTTTGTTCCCATTTAGAGCAAACTTGTTTTTTGGTGGTGTCCACACAAATGCAGACTTCATCGAGGCAACAGACTGCAGGCCTGTGACAGGATGTGGCATGTGGACGTCCACGTGAAGTCCTTGTTCTGAAAACAGTCACAAGATGTAATTCTATGCTTTTATGGGCAACTATACATAAATAGTTTGTGGTGATTTGCAACTGATTTGCATAAGAAAATAATTCTCACATTGGCTTCCTATTGCTCTGTAAACAAATCTGTGTAGTGTAGTCACTGGTGATTATTTCGTCTCAAGGAAAGGATGTTGGACAGGGACGATAACCAGCAAGATTCAGAGGGGTCGTGATGTCTTTCCCCCATGATCTTTACTGAACGTTGATGTTTGTGCCAGTACAGACGGGGTGGTGAGGTGTGCCTCTGACTCCTGCGGCGTGACATTCAGGAGGGGCCTTCTGGCGGCGTGGGCCAGCGGCACTGCCTCCTCCGGTTTGTCTTTGATGAACATGTTGAGGTCTCAGCGAGGGGACACGTGGGGTCATGAGATGCTGCCACTGGCGTGCGGAGGTCAGCCTGTTTATCTACTTCCTCTTGCCTGCGTGCCACTACACTCAGATAGGATGCTGGGGGACAAATTTAGACCTCCAGCTCACCCTCCATCTGCCATGGCTAGCTGTAGGCCTGTCTCCATGGGAACCGCAGCCAGGTTGCCAAGAGTAAGAGCTGGAAAGAGAAGCGCTAACTCTTTATCCGTCATTCTGCTCAACTAATAATAAAAAAAACACCATTTTAATGGACCTGACATGATGGAGACAATGAGTTATTATCTTCATATACCGAGTGATTGGATTATTCTGATCGCTTAAAAGCCAGCGCACTGTCATCGGTTTTGTAATTATGCAATCATTAGACAAAATGAACTCCTTGAATCAAGATGGTCTGCTTATTTATTACAATCTTGACAAGCCGCCACGTGGCCTCTAGAGTCCTAGAGTCTACTCTCAACTCCATTAAAGAGCCCATGTTCTACACCAGCAGGGTCAGCTCACCTGGAAACCACTAAAAATGAGCCAACCGCATCCAGTTGGGAGATATTTATATCATTCTTGGTGTTGCAATTTAACGTACGACGAACAAGGTGACATTTGTTATCAAATCTGCCAAGTTGTCTCTAGGACAGTGGGAGGCAGAGAAAAAGCAAGATGGGAGAGCTTTAAAACGTGTTTTTCCACTCCTGTCTAAAAGCATCTGTGGGCTATTCTAAGAAAAGGCTTGACGTTTTTTTTATTTCATATACTCAAGCTTTTTTTTTTTTTTTTTACGTTTTCTTCACAATATGTGAGACTTTCGACATGCAAAGACTGGTTTACTAGTTCATGATCCGGATCGGATTACCATGCCAGCAAATCTTGAAAGTGAAACTAAACTTAAATTACAGGGTTTTTCCCTTGAATTTCAGTGTCTTCTCAATATTTGTGCAAGATTAATATTAACTAGATATAAAGTAAATGTTGATGGTGCTTACCTTTTCAAAACTATTATTATCATACTGTGTTGTGGGCAGTTATCAAAATGTTTTTTAGCGCATTGCTATATGCTGAAATGCTATAGGGATATACTAGGTGGTTTCTAGGTGTATTTTTAAATGGTAAATTAAGTCACCCTTGTGTTTCTATAAAATTCTAGTCTGTTGGATTATTTGTATTATTTGTATTTTTTTTATTTTATTTTATTTTTTTTTATAACTTTTAACATGCATGTAAATTACAAAATAGGAAGTAGGATGGTATTGTGAAGTGTCAGTACAGCACTGTCTGTATGTCAGTTTGAGGAGGTCCCAGCTGTAGGTCCATATGTTTGAGAGAGGGAGCAAGAGAATGAAGAGAGTATCTTGCATCATGTTTTGTCACATTCTCCTTCTGTATTTAGTTCATCCTTCATTTGACCTCTGCCTGGCTTTGTTTTCTCACTGTTGTTGATGTTACATGAGTCTGTTACAGAAAGGCTGACAAAAACTAGTATTTTTTTTCTTTAGGTCTCCAGTGTTCATGGTCCAGCATTATTTGATTTTCTGCTGTCTACGCACTGTCCATACCCTACTCTTCCACATTCTTTCTCATGCCAAAGCCTCATTCTCTCTCTCTCTCTCTCTCTCTCTCTCGCTCTGTCTGTCTCTGTCTCTGTCTCTGTCTCTGTCTCTGTCTCTGTCTCTGTCTCTGTCTCTGTCTCTCTCTCTCTCTCTCTCTCTCTCTCTCTCTCTCTCTCTCTCTCTCTCTCTCTCTCTCTCTCTCTCTCTCTCTCTCTCTCTCTCTCTCTCTGTCTCTGTCTCTGTCTCTGTCTCTGTCTCTGTCTCTGTCTCTCTCTCTCTCTCTCTCTCGGGCAATTTCAGTATCATCGTTATAAGTCGAGTGAGGTTTTAGACATAATTAAGCAAATATCAAATAAATACTTATTTCTTGATAGAAAATAAATGGAGCCGGAAATCACCAAGACTTGTTGACTTCAATACCGTGTCAGAGGTCATTAAGCTGTCTTACACTTATTTTTGATGTATGAACGGACATCCTTTATGAAGTGATAACAACAAAGTCTCCTATCAATGTTTGTCTCTCTCTGCCCTTTTAGTTTACATCGGTATAAATCCAGATAGAAATTCAAACAACCAAGCAGTGTATTTCTATAATAAACTGTACGCCCCATTCGCAGTAAAAACCCTATGCAAATCAGGTGAATTCTAAATGTGTGGTTCAGTCCTTTTGTAGTCAAATATATTGCTATTTTATCATGAATAATGATAAATGTCTTAGTATTGTTATCTCCTATAATTGCTTGCTGATGATAAAAACACTGTGTAACCAAAGCCTACCTCTGCTCTGAGAACGCTCATTAAATTGTTGCGCATCACTCAGCCAGAAGCAGCTGTTTGAGAAAGCAAACTCAGTCAAGAATCTGTCAAGTTATTTCAAGAGGAAAGCAGTTTTTTTCTGCTCACTGCTTTTCCCTCAGTGAAACCAAGTAATGAAATCTAAGATGCTATAGTTTTTGTGAACATATGGAAAATATGTAAGGCACCTCACTGAAACAGTAAATAATTGCACAAATCTAATATTTTTGTTGTTTTCCAGTGAAATTATACCTAATAGAAATTTACTGGAAGCAAAATTGTGTAAGATATTAAGACTTGTTTACAGAGAGTATAGCCTATATTAAATTAAGTATATTTTTCTTGTTGTTAAATGTAGGCTTAATTTATGGGCTAAAGTTAATTCTAGATATTTTCCTTGAACAACAAAAAAAGTCTTAAGTTGTTTACTTGAGAACAACAAGCCTTAAATACTAATTAAGAAGAATATTTTTTCCAGTTTAATCAGAAACCTGGAACCCTGAATTTATTCGCCAAAAATAATGACCATTTTTCTGACAGATTTTTTAGTCAATTTTAGTTAATGTATTAACTAACATGAACGAACAATGAGCAATACATTTATTACAGTATTTATTCATTTTTCTTAATGTTAGTTAATGATAATACAATTGTTCACTGTTAGTTCCTGTTAATGCAGAGTGCATTAACTGTTAACGAGCACAACTGTTAAATTTTAATAATGCATTAGTAAATGCTGAAATTAACATTTAAGATTAATAAATGCTGAAGAACTATTGTTCATTCTTAGTTCATGTTATCTAAAGTAGTTAACTAATGTTAACTAATGAACCTTATTGTAAAGTGTTACCAGAATAAGTTTTACCCACAGTGTTCATTTTGTCTAATAGTCTTGAAAATTCACTAAAGAGATGGTACCTAGCACTCCTGGCTTGTCATAGTGCTTTGTATGATGTATGCACATGGACAAAATCAGCTTCTAAGTTATGTTTCTTCTTTCATTCATTTTTGTTTTTACTGAAGGGATGACATCTTGTCACAACCGCTTTTTACAAAGCTAAGGTTAAATGTTCAGTCTCAACTTGTGTGTGCAAGGAACAACTTGAAATTTTAAAAGAGAAACGATATAGGTCAATTTAAATGAAGCAAACAAGTAGCATGTCTCGAGTGTTTTAAAGAATTATCTGTCTGTTCTCTTATAGCAGAATCAGGAATGGGAATATATGATTTGCAAATGAATTTTTAAGTTGATTGATTTAAATCATATAAAATGAGCTAAGCATTAGTTGGTTGCTGCATTATTGAATAGCTTAGCCAACCCTAACCACGTCTTTTATGTTTCTGTGTCTCTGCAGGGCCAGTGAAGTTCTAATATTTGACTGAAGATGGGAGACAAATAGGTCTTAAAGAATTATTCAATATCAGCAGAGAAAGGACCTCAAAAGCATCTCGAGACATTCTTTGTCAAACCCCATTGCCAGGCATCAGCCCAAAAGACACACAAAGATGAATTTCACCAAGGCTATTTGTGAACAGGAGAGGCGACATTTAACACACAACCAGCACTCACATATATGGTGGCTGCATACTGACACTGTTTAATTATGCCTTTCTCAGTTAAGACACCATCCGGTATCTTATGTTAATTATGGCATAATACAATTAGCCCCCTAAAACGAGCGTAAAGACTTTTTCCTATTGGAAGAGTATTGATGCAATGATGTTTATCAGATTGGTGCTCAAAGCAGCACTCCCATTGCTTTCTTGAGGCCTCCTCCCCACATCCTATGGAGGCGGAGGAAAAGCAGTCGGCCGATGGGGAACGGTCTGATGTGCAACAGCAGCCATCAGAGTCTTTGTTAGCAGCACAGCTGCCTCAGTTACAACAACAAGCTACCTCGCAATCTGTCCATGGATCACAACGCCTTCAACACAGGCAGCCAAAACGCATTGAAATGCTCCAAAGGCAGAAGCAGCAGCAACAGTCACAGGTGGGTGGGTCATCTTGGCAGCTTTCAGAAGTACCTGGTCCATCAAGAGGCAGCTGTTCTGCCCTGGGAGATCCATCTCCCCAAATTCATAATGTTAAGCAAACTCCGTCTCTGCCCAATGTGGAATTACAGGAAGGCACCCCATGTAGACGAGAACGTAAACCCCAAAAACCAGGGAAATATGTGTGCACATACTGCGGCCGTCCTTGTGCTAAGCCTAGTGTCCTCCAAAAACACATCCGATCTCACACTGGAGAGAGACCTTATCCATGTGTCCCATGTGGCTTCTCCTTCAAGACCAAAAGCAACCTGTACAAACACCGCAAATCCCATGCGCATCGAATAAAAGCAGGCATGGCCTCAAGTCAAGAAGAGACCAGTTTCACCGGGCCGGAAGGTGGAGCCTTGGGAGATGAGCAAGAGGAGGGTACGGAAGGAGAGAGTTCAAGTTCTGAGGATGAGATGGGGCAACACCAACCATCTACCTCACAGGGCAGGCCAACTCTGAAAAAAAGCAGTAAAGTGGAATTGTCATTTATAGAGGAGGGTCCCCAAACAGAGGATTCACAGGCAGTCAAGCAAAGGTTAGCAATGAGGCTAAGCGAGAGGAAGCGAGCTCCCAGAGCATCTTCAGATGAAACCCGATCCTCACTGGGTCCCGGCAGCAAGGGGAGCACAGAATCTGGCTATTTTTCCAGTTCTGGGAGTGCTGAGCTCTCCCAAGTGAGCCCACCAAATGCCAGTGCTAAAACGTATGCTGAGATAATTCTAGGAAAGTATGGACGCCTAGGACAACAGCAACGAATTTCACATCAACAACTGCAATTATCATCATCTTCAGGTCAACAGGAAAAATCAATCCCTTTCACTGTTCCTAAGACACAAGTCATTGAGCATATAACTAAGCTAATTACTATAAATGAAGCCGTGGTGGATACAAGTGAAATTGATAGTGTCAAACCAAGACGTTCCTCACTCTCTAGAAGAAGTAGCATTGAGTCTGTAAAATTCTCTTCACCCAAAGAACCCTGTGTTTTTGAACCAAAAGCGGATGCCCCAGGCTCTTGTGGCTCCGCTGTTCAACTTATTCCTGGTAGTTTTGTAAGTGAATTACCTGGCTCATACTTGGCTGAAACAGAAATACTGACTGGTCAGAGCTCCAGTGCTCTTCTTTATAGGAGTCAATCAGTGCCATCTTCTCGTAATACTTCAGATACAGCTTCACACGGGTTTCGTCTAAGTCATTCTTTTGATGATCAGCAGGCCATAGCAGCTGAAATGAGGATTGGGCCACATCAACGAATGTTACGACGCCAACCTGCTATTGAGGTGCCAGTTGGAGTGGACCTCATTAATGAGGATGCAGGTCCTTCTTCTACTTTGAAAGAAATAGAATCAGGAAAGAAGCAAGACAAGGAATTGCACCTTTATGAGTGTGAAATTTGTGGGACTCGCTTGAATAAGCAGGACTCTTACACTGCACACAGACTAGCATGTATGAGTAAATCTCCACACAGTCTGCAAAGTGAGGAAGGCAGTTATTTTATTGAGAATCAGCCACAGATTATGAGCTACAAGTTCAAAGCAATGGCCATGGCTGTGCGCAAGAGGAAAAAAAAAGAAGAAAGTCTTGAAGAAGACCCTCCCAGTCCAGGTCCAACAGCAGTGTCTTTCAGCACCCAGCCTCCATCAATGCTAGGCAGTATTGATAATCAGGGCACACCTCATGGCCCTTCACAAAGTGAGGTAGAAAAAAGGAGTTCCTGGAAAGAAATTTCTGTTATCCAGCATACCAGATCCTTTGAAAAACAGGAAAGCATCTCTATGGCAAATCAGGACGCAGAGCCAGAACACGAGCAATCACATGAGACAAAACCAATTTCAACATCCCGGTTAATCCGTCAACCCAACATTCAAGTGCCAGAAATTCTGGTTACAGAGGAGCCAGATACCGAGATGGTCTCTCATCCAGCGAATACTTACACCTCTAAAGAGTCAGAGAAGGTGGAGGAATTCCAGTGGCCTCAGCGTAGCCAAAGTCTGGCTCAGCTCCCTGCAGAGAAGCTACCGCCTAAGAAGAAGCGTCTCCGTTTGGCTGAGGCAGCCCAATCATCAGGCGAATCTAGCTTTGAGTCAGTGTCCTTGCCACACAGCCCAAGCCAAGAGAGTAATGTTTCCCATGGCTCCAGTAGATCTGCATCCTTTGAGGAATCCGGAAGGCCAGACTCTGAGATGCAAAGTGGTACCTGGAGCTCCCAAGGCTCTCACATGCTGACTGTTCCATCAAGTCTCCATCAGCACCATCATTCTCACAGAGAGATGCGCCGCTCAACCTCTGAACAGGCAACTGCAAGTCCTCCACACCCTGCACATGTAGAGGAAACAAGAAGTAAGTCATTTGACTATGGCTCCCTCTCTCAAGAGCGCACTTCTGCTACTTGGAAGGAGAGGAGGAAATGTCTCTTGGTGAGGCACGGAACCCTTGGTGAACCTGATCAAGAGGAGCCATGTACTAAACCTGGCATCTCAGCTGTTTGCCAGTCCTACCTAGGTCATCCTCCATTCACATTTACAGAGCATAGAATGGGAGGCAGGACCTCAAGGAGTAGCTCAGAGCAAATAGGGAAGACCTTGCAGCTCTTCCAATCCCCTCTTTCACTCCCACCAACAGTTTTCCCCCTACAACAAGCAAACCCTGATTTTTATTCCCCAAGTGAGCTCTCTAGATTCCCTCCAGTCACAACAGCAGTCGTTTCTACCCAGATTTTTCAGCAAGCCTTCCTTCACAGTGAGCCCCCTCCACCACATCTAAGACCCATAGAATATGTAGAGCGCCTGGGATTACCCCTTCAAACACTCACCACTTTATTCCCATCAAGTGATGTTGCTCAGGCTGTTTGCTTTCCCATGCCAGGTGGTATGACTATTCAGGTCCCCTCAGGGCCTCTTTTCGGTGAATCTAGGTCCTCACCTTCCTCCTTGCATACTCCTGTTCATTCACAACAGCAGCTAGTTGTACGCCACAACCCCCATCCCGTTATTGCCCCTTGCCTTCAACAGCTTATGCCAGTGGTGTCTCTTGTAGTGCCTGTGCGCTTACAGACTCACATTCCTACCTATGCTAGTGCCATGTATACAACCATCTCACAAATTTTAGCCACAACACAACATCCAGTCTGCTGCACAGCTATGGTAATCATGGGTAAGCTGGAGGAAGACAAGCTTCAGAGATCTTACCTTAGGCTGCCCTCACCTAGCCCCAAGAGCTATATTCCCTTACCACTCCCTCTCGAGCATGGAGCAGGTACTTCATCTGATGACAGCTGTGGGCAGCTCGGTGCTGGAGGAAGTAAGCGAATGCTGTCACCTGCAGGTAGTCTAGAACTCAGTTTAGAGGCACAACGACATCAAAAACGGGTGAAAGAGGAGGAGGAGGAGAAAGAAGAGGGTGACAAGGAAGATGATAACAAATGTGACAATAAACCTCAGGAGGTGAGTCAGGGAAAAATTAAGCAGAGGCTAACAGTGGAGACAGTGGGGAGGGCCAAAGATCCAAGAGAAGTAATAGAACCTGAAAGGTTAAGCAAGCAAGACACAACCCAACACAAATCTGAGACCTTAAAGGAGGACGAAAGGAAAGAGTCAGGACAACGGTATGCTCCAAGGTTAACAAGTCCAGATAGAACTGTGGACCCTTCATACCCCACTTTGCATACTACTACATCCGTCAGCTGGTGCTACTTGAATTACACAAAGCCCAGCCCCTCTACACATAGAGATTCAACTTCTGTCTATTCCTCGTGGAGTGTTAGCATGCATAACCCCAATATACCTGGCTTGTCCACCAAAATATTACTGTCCCTGCTATGCTCCAAACAGAAACATAGTGCTGAGACATACACTATGGCTACAGCTCCACCACCAACCACTGACAAGCTGGTTCCTACAGACAGCAAGACAACCAGTGCGTCAGAGGTAAACATCACTGTAATTTTTCATTTCAACACATTGCAGAGATTGTTTAATAAAAAATAAATAAACTGCCTGCTGGTGTTGTGTATAGATTTACTACAGTGTTGGTGAATTAATCTGTCTGTCTGGAGTGTAGGTATGTGCTTCTCCACCCAACACACCCGTCAAAGTAAAAGAGGAACCACCAAATGAACAAGGTGATAAAGAAAAGAAGAGTGCTGATGACGTGCCTACTACTTCGACGCAAAGTGAGACTACTTCGGCGCGTATTTGCATTTTTGAGGGAGGGTGAGTAAATTCTAGTTATTTTTGAAGCTGTAGCTTGTCAAGATAAGATAAAGTAGTTTAGATACAGTCAAGCTTAAATAGTTAGCTATACTACAAGCTACTAACAATACAATATTGTAAAAATAGTAATGTAACGTTTTGTCATACTAGACTGCTATTTATTGGAACAAGTAGCTTGTCATTGAAAATGCATTATTTAAAAATAGTTGACCTTCCCTATATACCCTGTTGTAAAAAACAGCATATGCTGGTTATATATCCTGTTTTGAAGCAGGGCAGCTGGTTTAAGCTGGTCCGTAGTTGGTCCTTAGCTGGTCATGAGCTGGTTTAAGATGGTCATGTGCTGGTCCTAACCTAGTTGAGCAACTAGCTCCTGCTCAGGACCAGCATAAACCAGCTCATGACCAACTGAGGACCAGATTTAACCAGCTCAAACCAGCTGCCATCTTTCAAAACATACATAAACAGCAGATGCTATTTTTATCAATTATTTTGATTATTAGATAATACTATAGGTAAATGTTGTACTCCATTTACCTATAGTTATAGTTACTATAATTATATAGCATATGCTGTTTGAAGTCATATTATAGAGTACTAATAGTGCAATTTATTCATTATCTTCCTGCCGTGGAAGTGCATTTTTGTAAGTGCCAATTACAGCACAGTTGCTGCTCAGCTTGAGGTTTTCTGTTTATTTGCTGTGTGAGTGACATGGTAGTACAGGTGAGACTACGAATCATTAGGGACTTCATTTATCCTGCCTTGTTCAGTTGTCTGCAGAATTCACTCCTTGCTCAAAGGTATAAATTTGGATGGAGTGTAGAGCGAGTGCTGATAACTTAGACAGTAGCTCTGCAGATTTATTTTTGAAGTCTGCTGCTCATTAGTGTTGTGCCAACTAAATCTGCATAGCACAGTTAACAAGTAAAAACATCAAGATTAAAAATCACCTTGAATAAAAACAATAACTATTGAATTTCATGTCCGCACAACTTCAGTGCGGACATGACAAGTCTCTGCGCTTTCTGTCTCTCTCTCTCTCACACACACACACACACACACACACACACACTCCATTTTGTCTCCAAAACTTCTCACATCCATCAGCACCCTTTTGTCTTTGCACCTCTCATAACTGTATTTGTTGTTTGCTTTCTTCTTCGTGAGCAGAACACTGTCTTACTGAAGGACAGAGGTGCCAGTTTTTCTGTAGGCACCGGACCGCTTTCTAAAAATAGTCGACAGGTGTGTTTGTATATTAAAAGACTTTAATGTCATCCCTCTGATTGCATTTGCAGTGTCCTGAATGAAAGCTGGGTCCTACAAATAGGAGTGTACTAGATTTTTATTTATTTTTTTAACCTAGAAACAGATGTTTAGCAAGTCGTTTTCTCTTCACACATCCATTTTTACACTTTTCATGAAAGCCTACAGACAGCTTTCAAAATGCATATGCTGTCTATAAAAACACATCCCATCCTGCTGCTATCATAGCTGCCATAAATCAGATCAGGATTCATACTCTAGCAGTCAATAATGCAATTATGCATAAATATATTCTCTCCAACTGTGGGACTCGCAGCATTGCCTCATAAGCCTGTAACAAAGATTGTCACATCCAGCTTTTGAACAGTGAACATTAAATATATAATAATTATTATAAAAAATATAATAAATTATATACTTATTATTGTAAAATATATATATATGCTTGTAAAATATATATTTATTTTTTATATTTAATATTTTTATTTAATTTAAGTATTATTTAAAATGATTTATGTTTGTTGCTATAGTATATATCAAGTATGTTTGTTAACCCCAAGAGGGTAATTAGGACCATTTTGGTTCATATCATCCTATAGAGGTTTATTTTGCAGTACTGACTGACTGGCTCTGCAGTTTTCTGTTTATTCCATGACTGCTCATACCAAATAAATATATAGATATGAAATGAGGATTTAAGTTATCTTATTATCTTAGATTAGGTTAATGTGTCTGCTAAAAAGAATAGTCTAATACAACAAAAATCCGCCTCGCAACCACACAAGTACTGCAACAGTATTACAAAATTAATGTATATATTATTGTTAATCTTCAACACAAATTACTTCAACACAAATTACAAATTCTAGCGTATTTAGCATCAATGTAACATGCCTTTCTCTGTTTTTTTCTCTCTCATCCTACAAGTTTACTTTTAAAAGCATTGTTTTATACATTCCTGATTGTTTTAGAATATAAAGAAATGCCATTAAATACAGCTAAATCTCTTGTCCAATGCATTATATATTGGGTAAACATGTATTTTGTAAGAGACCTTCAGTAGACGCATGAAATGGAGTTAGTAGGTTTTTATATATGGCCAATTTTATCTCTCTGTCCTCAACTGGAATTGTCTTGCCAGCAAAAAACACCTAGTCTGAGCCAAATCATGGTTTCTTGAGACCATCAGTGGCCTGACAAGTGCTGAAAATATATAGTGGCAGTCCAGACCTCTTCTAATGAGGGATTCAGTGCTTTGGAAAATTTATATCAGGATCCTGCCAAAGTGAAGACTCTATCTTTATATTATTCATCTTAATGAATCTATTATTTTTATTAACCTATCTGTCTGTCTGTCTGTCTCTCTCTCTATCTCTCTCTCTCTCTCTCTTTTTCTCTTTCTCTCTCCTTCTCTTTCTCTTTCACCTGAGCAGGTATAAATCAAATGAGGACTACATATATGTTCGGGGTCGGGGGAGAGGAAAATATGTGTGTGGTGAATGTGGGATTCGCTGCAAGAAGCCCAGCATGCTAAAAAAGCACATTCGCACTCATACAGATGTCCGTCCTTATGTCTGCAAGCACTGCAACTTCGCCTTTAAAACCAAAGGTAGGCATACAGGTCCTTCTCAAAAAATTAGCATATTGTGATAAAGTTCATTATTTTCTGTAATGTACTGATAAACATTAGACTTTCATATATTTTAGATTCATTACAACACAACTGAAGTAGTTCAAGCCTTTTATTGTTTTAATATTGATGATTTTGGCATACAGCTCATGAAAACCCAAAATTCCTATCTCAAAAAATTAGCATATCATGAAAAGGTTCTCTAAACAAGCTATTAACCTAATCATCTGAATCAACTAATTAACTCTAAACACCTGCAAAAGATTCCTGAGGCTTTTAAAAACTCCCAGCCTGGTTCATTACTCAAAACCGCAATCATGGGTAAGACTGCCGACCTGACTGCTGTCCAGAAGGCCCTCATTGACACCCTCAAGCAAGAGGGTAAGACACAGAAAGAAATTTCTGAACGAATAGGCTGTTCCCAGAGTGCTGTATCAAGGCACCTCAGTGGGAAGTCTGTGGGAAGGAAAAAGTGTGGCAGAAAACGCAGCACAACGAGAAGAGGTGACCGGACCCTGAGGAAGATTGTGGAGAAGGACCGATTCCAGACCTTGGGGGACCTGCGGAAGCAGTGGACTGAGTCTGGAGTAGAAACATCCAGAGCCACCGTGTACAGGCGTGTGCAGGAAATGGGCTACAGGTGCCGCATTCCCCAGGTCAAGCCACTTTTGAACCAGAAACAGCGACAGAAGCGCCTGACCTGGGCTACAGAGAAGCAGCACTGGACTGTTGCTCAGTGGTCCAAAGTACTTTTTTCGGATGAAAGCAAATTTTGCATGTCATTCGGAAATCAAGGTGCCAGAGTCTGGAGGAAGACTGGGGAGAGGGAAATGCCAAAATGCCTGAAGTCCAGTGTCAAGTACCCACAGTCAGTGATGCTGGTGTTGGTCCACTGTGTTTTATCAAGGGCAGGGTCAATGCAGCTAGCTATCAGGAGATTTTGGAGCACTTCATGCTTCCATCTGCTGAAAAGCTTTATGGAGATGAAGATTTCATTTTTCAGCACGATCTGGCACCTGCTCACAGTGCCAAAACCACTGGTAAATGGTTTACTGACCATGGTATTACTGTGCTCAATTGGCCTGCCGATTCTCCTGACCTGAACCCCATAGAGAATCTGTGGGATATTGTGAAGAGAAAGTTGAGAGACGCAAGACCCAACACTCTGGATGAGCTTAAGGCCGCTATCGAAGCATCCTGGGCCTCCATAACACCTCAGCAGTGCCACAGGCTGATTGCCTCCATGCCACGCCGCATTGAAGCAGTCATTTCTGCAAAAGGATTCCCGACCAAGTATTGAGTGCATAACTGAACATAATTATTTGAAGGTTGACCTTTTTTTGTATTAAAAACACTTTTCTTTTATTGGTCGGATGAAATATGCTAATTGTTTGAGATAGGAATTTTGGGTTTTCATGAGCTGTATGCCAAAATCATCAATATTAAAACAATAAAAGGCTTGAACTACTTCAGTTGTGTTGTAATGAATCTAAAATATATGAAAGTCTAATGTTTATCAGTACATTACAGAAAATAATGAACTTTATCACAATATGCTAATTTTTTGAGAAGGACCTGTATATCTTTTTTAAACACATCCCATCCAGCTACGTCACAGTTCCTCTGTGTTTGTGTTCTTGTCACAAAAAGATGTGATTTTTGTATTCTGTGTAATTGAGAATACCCTTTCGTCAAAGGGAACCTTACCAAACACATGAAGTCTAAGGCCCACGGCAAGAAATGCCTGGAGATGGGTGTGTCAGAGTCATCTGTGGATGAGCTGGAGTCTGAGGAAGCAGGTAGGGTTGCCAAAAAGAGTTTTTGTGGTTTGATGGACATTAGGGGTGTGAATGAGAATGTAACTGCAGTTTGATCATTTAAGCCATCTTCCACAGTTCTCAGTAAGGATTCCTTGCATTCAGGCGTAGTTTAGTGTGTTATATTACATTCATATGATACTTTGCACATTGAAAATGTAGATGGCTTGTGGTATAGTTAAGTATAAATTTCAAAACCTTAAATTGCTCACCCTTTGGGCTACAGACTAATTCTAGAACATATTCCACCATATCCAGATATTTTTTAGCTTGTTTGCTTCATTGGTGCAGAAGTGATGTCAACCTTGCGGTGTGCTTTCAGACTTGAAAGTTGAACGAAGCCAATGAAAATAGTTTGCCATAAAGAGAAGCAAGACTGACCTTCAGTTTACCGTGTTTATATAAAGCCAAAACTGAAAATTGCCTTTCTCCCTGTCTGTCTCTCTCTTACTTCGTCTTTTTCTTGACATTTTTCATTCTCAGTGCATCTAAGAGCTACAAGGACATTCCATTCAGCCACACTCCATTCACTAGATTTTAAATGTGGAGCTGATGAATGAAGCACAACTCAAAAAGAGATTTTTTTTAGCATTTTGAATGTTATATATAGCTTTCTATGGGGGATTAATGAGAGTTTATGAGAGGAGATTGGGGCTTGTTGTCACAAGAGCTTTGTGTCAAAATGATACATGTGTATTTTCCTGATTTTTGTTGTGGTTTTATTGTATTCACTCGTTCATCAAACAATTACATCTTGTATACATTCAGACAAAGAACAACTATATAATGAAGAATTTATCCAAAAGTTTGAATTGTGTTTTCAGGACAAGTAAATTTTTCATAAATGTTAAGATGAGGCAAGTTGCCACATACCTTTCAAACATTATACACTACCGTTCAAATATTTGGGGTTAGTATTATTTATTTAATTTTTTTTCAAGGATGTTTCAAATTGATCAAAAGTAATGGTAAAGACATTTATAATTGATGTTACAAATTTTTTTATTTTCCATTCACAGAATCCTGAAAAAAATACAGTTTACACAGAAATATTAAGCAATACAACGGTTTTCAACATTTAATAATAATAGTAAATGTTTCTTGAGTACCAAATAAGCATATTAGAATGATTTCTGAAGGATCATGTGACCAAGGTTGTTGTTATTATTAACATAATGTACTAAAAATCTAAAACTAAAAGATGGATGGATGGATGGGTGGGTGTGTGTGCGTGTGTGTGTTTGATTTTGATTAAATAAATGCAGCCTTGGTGATATTGAAATTAAAATGAACTAAGGTAGTCGGCACCAATAGCCTTGTAGTTTTTTACATTTACATCTATTCATTTAGCAGATGCTTTCATCCAAAGCGACTTCATTATAACGAGGCAAATAGACACGGGAAGTGATTGCAATACAAAGTTTCAGGCATTGTTCAGAGTAAATACTAACTAGACAGGGAGAGGTTAAGGAAGGAAAGCAAAGTAGTTGTTGTTGTTGTTTTTAAGATGAAGTCAATCGATGACGGAAGAGATGAGTTTTCAGGTGTCACTTGAAAATTGTCAGGGATTCAGCATTCCGGATAGGGGTAGGAAGTTCATTCCACCAGCCAGGAACAGTGAATGAAGACGTTCTGGAAAGTGATTTTGTGCCTTTCTGTGATGGCACCGTTAGGCGTCACTCACTCGCAGATCTCATAAGTGAGCAGAAGTAGGAGGGTGCTGAGCCTGTAGCTATTCTATATGCAAGCATCAGTGTCTTGAACTTGATGCAAGCTGCAACCGGGAGCCAGTGCAGGGAGATGGAGACAGGTGTGACATGGGCCCTTTTGGGTTCGTTGAAGACCAGTCGTGCCGCTGCATTCTGAATCATTTGTAAAGATTTGATTTTGCATGATGTAAGTCCAGCTAGAAGAGCATTGCAAGTAGTCCGGTCTAGAAATTACAGATTCAATTCCCGTCTCGAGGTCCTTTGCCAATCCCGCTCCCTCTCTGCTCCCAGTGCTTTCCTGTCATCTCTCTCCACTGTCCTATCTATAAAAAATGCATAAAAACATTAACTAAGATAAATAATTGCTGTAGAAGTATTGTTCATTCTTAGCTCATGATAACTAATGTAGTAAACTAATGAACCTTATTGTAAAGTGTTACTGTTGAATCTATTTGTTTTGTGTGTTGACACCTTTAATACATTTATGAACGCATTCATTTCTGTCCAACAGGGGGCAGTGAGGAGCGAGTGTGTGAGTCAGAAGAACAGGAGGGGCACCAGTTCTCTGATGTTGAAGATTCTGAAGCAGAAGATGATGAGGATGAGGAAGAAGACTTCTCTTCCCACGATGAACCATCTTCAGCCTGTTCCACTGATACTCGCCAATCCACAGGTGACCTCTCTGAAAGTGGCCAAAGCTCACAGACTGAGCCCTCTGACCCTACAGCCAAAGAGGAATACTTCTCACCCCACAGACCGTGGCCTGGCATACGAGCCGGGTCTCCAGGCAGCAAGAGGGCGTTGTTCTCCCGCAAGGGCTGGGAGGTTTCCCCGAGGACCTTCTCCCCTAGCAGTGAAGGCTCTCCCCTTAGAAGCCTGTCTCCAAGGCTTGAATTGTCCTCACCCAGCCGTCATCTCTCTCCTTCCCCAGAGAGGGGCCCGTCACCCATCAGAGCCCTCTCCCCTCTCAGGCCTCTCTCACCTCTGAGGCCTGTATCCCCGGCTCGGTACAGAAGTGCAAGAGCTGTCTCCTCTCATACACCCCTAAAGCCCCAGCATCGGCCACACAGCTCACCCGCAGGGCTTCACTGGGAGCCTAGTACACCAGCTAATGAGGGTCAAAAGGTGGGTAATGCAATACAATTTAAATAACGTTTTCAATACAGGCTTATTGGAAAACCGTGCCTGTGATGACAATTCTGCAAAAGTATATTACGTTTCTTCTTGGCACTTTCAAAGTAAAATGTCCAGTGAGTAATAGCTAATAGCACAAAAATGAGATGAACATGAATGTGGCAACATTGTTATGTTGATTGTTGTACATATTGCAGCAGTTCAGGAAAGAAAGGTAAATGTTGTCACATTTGAAAATAACATACCACCTAAATTACTAAACCCTGCCTAGCAGAGAATAACGTGCGATAAAAGTAAAAATTTTATGGCAACATTTGTTGTACGTATGGCGGGAGTAAGTGAGTGCATTGTCGTGTTTGAAAATAATGTACCACCTACTACACTCTACCTAGTAAAGGCAAATGTGACATTAAAGCTCAGTTTTCTTAAAACAGATGAATGTTGTTGTGGCAACATTTTATTATATTGGTTGTATGTATCACGGCAAAGACAAACCTGAGATAAAACATTTGATTGAGCAGTTATGCCATTTTAGCTTACTTTTACAAGTCTTTGTGTTTCACGGGACTCGTACCCAAGCGTTGTGCATCCTAAGTTCAGCTACCAAGGAAGCTACCAAGCTACCATCCTGAGCTACCAAGGAAGTTTACTTTGTTAAAAAGACATACATATGGAGCAGTTTATGTGATTAGTTTAGAAATGATGCATATGGTAAAAAGTGTTTTGAGGTCATAACATAGTATTATGCAAGGAACTGCATGAAAATAATAATCAACCCTGCCCCAGGGGCTATAAATTGTGTGAAAAATTGTTGGTGTTTTACTGCCATTAATTTTCATTCTGCTGGAAACTGCAGTGAGACTTTCTTATTTATGTATTTATGCTTTGTTTTATATTTTGACAAGAATTTAGGTAGAGGCAATTTTTTCCTGTCAGCCTGTGTGGGATGAATGTTGATTAATGTTTTTTGATTTTATGAACAAAAAGTGTAAATTACGATAATCAGAAAATATTTTAAACTCAAACCAAAAAAGTTTAAATTAAAAATATATACTGGCTAGGAAATTATTATGAAAAAAGACAAATATTAACAATGCAAATCATTGTAAAACTGCTCGTCAAAAATATTTGTCAAAAAAAAAAAAACAATGAGTAAAGCAGTGTAAAAAATGAAGATTTGCAGTAAAACAAAGGAATATACAAGTTTGATTGCAATGCCATGTCTCCCCCTACAGGACAAGCCTGGTACTCAACCAACTCTACAGGAGCGTATGCCCCCGGATCCCTGCCTGCTTTCCCCATCCCTACACTTCTCTCCGAGTCCTGTGACGCCACGGACAGTGGACCGCATGTTCAGCCACCTACCTTTACACTCCCAAAATCAAGCCCGCATGCCCTATCACATGATTCCCATTGGGGGCATCCAAATGGTGCAGCTCAGACCCCGATCACGCCCCAAACTGGAACGACAGTCATCCTCTACCCCTTCGCCCACCTCTCCCAAAGAGGACTCCCCTTTTTCCCTCACCAGGAGGGATTATCCATGGATCTCCCTTCCGGAAACCAGTCCGCAAAGAACTCTGGTGGACAACAGGACAAAAAGCCAAGATGAGGGAGCCAGCCTGTCTGACCTGTCTTGTCCCAGTACAAGCTCGATGTTACCCAAACTCCCTCCTTCACAACAAGGTGGAGGGGAGCAACGGACTGCAAAGGTCAGAAAGCAATATTGTGACTCGAGCTCCACCACAAAGACTCGCACCTTCGGTCCCGAAACATCCAGGAAAGCGGCAGCAGACAGCGATGAAGGAGCCGAGAAGATCTCGCAGGGGGAAGCAGCGAGTTCCTCACGTGAAACCAGACAGCTGTGTGAGACGGAAAAGCCCGTAGCGGCGCCACTCAGGGGACGTGGCTCTTTTTCAGAAGGATGTTCAGGATCTGGCAGTGCTCCTCAGAACCAGGAAGGTGATCCAGATAGCACTTAAAAGCCTCCGTGCACAATGTTGAAATGCTTTCTACTGCTAATACTACTATTGTTTTGTTTTGTAATGCGCTTATTTTTTATATACAAAATTTTCAATACTATTGGTAACTTGGTAAATGTTTGTTCTGCAATATTCAAGATTGTAATATGATGCACATTTTTTCTTGGAAAAAGTATTTCTGTAAATCGATTGCATCTGTCCCTCCTGTATCTTTACTGACATTGCAATCATAATATATCTATTTGAATATGTACATGTAAAAAAGAAAAAAAAACTTGTACGTGCAAAACATTAAGAATGGGTATGAATACATTTCTAAATGACCAAGATGAAAACTTCAATCGAGAGTAATTCCAATATTTCGTCTCTTGTCCAGTATTGTGCAAATTCTAGTGATGTGTGCCTTTTTCTGTCCAGATTTACTGCTTGAAGTGTCAAAGATAAAAGGCTGTGAATTCTTTTTATGAATATAGATTTTTTTTTTTTGTGTTTCAACTGAGCTGGTATTTGAAGAAACGAAAGGTTTTTCTTTATACATTAGAGTAAACGAGACTGGCGTTGCTGTTGAATAGACAAGAAACAAAGGTTTCGGCGGCGAGCCTTGCAGGGAAATTGCACTGAAGTCATATTTTTTATAATACAAGTAATTAAATGATTAGATAAATCGTCTCTGTACAGATAGAAAGTCTATGGTCCATATTTATTGCCATGTGAAAATATGAAAATGCCTATGTTTTGTTTACTTTGGTTTTCAAAGGGATTTCTATTGTCATTTTTATTATTCTTTACACTTTTTGTTAATAGTTTTTTTTAGTTATGACCTCAAGACTTGAAATTAAGAAACTGGACAGGGTTTCAGTGAAGTCGGTCAATAGCCGAAGTTCTGGGTGGATCAAATGCCCTCCAAATTTGTCAGACATTTTGCATTTCTGAACCAATAAAGGTACACCAGGAATTACTAAACCTGCTTCTGATGGTGTCCAGTGTTTTGCGACCAGCAGATGGTGCAGTCTGTTCATTCATGCCACTTTCATTCTCATTTTCTAGCACTCCCACAGGGACCTGAGCAGGTGGACTTATGTGAGCTGTGTAGGAGACATGCATGGCCTGTTCCAACCAGGTTTTATAGTTTCCGGGAGAAAAAGATAGCACTGTAGAGTCAAATATCTGGGCTTCCGCAAGAGTTTCTGTTCCCAAGCGAAAAACATTCGCGTCTGAGACGTGGCAGATCATCTGTTCACTTCCTAAAGGCAGTTTGTCCAAGGCTATTTCAGAAGTGTCTCTTTTTTTAGTTCGTTGTTCTTGAGACTTTTCGAACTCAGTGATGTAATATTTTGTTTTATCCATGTAGAGTTCCACAGCTGTGTGTAACAGATGTGTTTGCTGTGGAGAACGTTGCACAGACCTTGAAGCCCCTCTCTCATTTCATCAAATTTTTCTCTGAAAAGATTCAAGTACAAACTGTGCTATCGGCATAAACATACAGTAAGACAAAAGACATATAGGTGCATCTCAATAAATTAGAATGTCGTGGAAAAAAAACATTTTTTTCTTGTAGGTTATTTCAAAAAGTGAAACTTTCATATATTTTAGATTCATTGCATGTAAAGTAAAACATTTCAAAAGTTTTTTTGTTTTAATTTTGATGATTGGAGCTTACAGCTGATGAAAGTCAAAAATCAGTATCTCAAAATATTAGAATATTTGCATTTGAGTTTCAATTAATGATCATCCCTACAGTATAAATTCCGGGTATCTCTTGTTCTTTGAAACCACAATAATGGGGAAGACTGCTGACTTGGCAATGATCCAGAAGACGAACATTGACAACCTCCACAAAGAGGGTAAGTCACAGAGGGTCATTACTGAAAGGTGTGGCTCTTCACAGAGTGCTGTATCAAAGCATATTAAATGCGAAGTTGACTGGAAGGAAGAATTTTGGTAGGAAAAGGTGCACAAGCAACAGGGATGACTGCAAGCTTGAGAATACTGTCAAGCAAAGCTGATTCAAACACTTGTGAGAGCTTCACAAGGAGTGGATTGAAGCTGGAGTCAGTGCATCAAGAGTCACCACGCTCAGACGTCTTCAGGAAAAGGGCTACCAAGCCACTTCTGAAACAGAGACAACGTCAGAAGCATCTTACCTGGGCTGTGGAGAAAAAGAACTGGACTGTTGCTCAGTGGTCCAAAGTCCTCTTTTCAGATGAAAGGAAATTTTGCATTTCATTTGGAAATCAAGGTCCCAGAGTCTGGAGGAAGAGTGGAGAGGCACAGAATCCATGTTGCTTGCAAAAGTCCAGTGTGAAGTTTCCTCACTCAGTGATGATTTGGGCTGCCATGTCATCTGCTGGTGTTGGTCCACTGTGTTTTCTGAAGTCCACAGTCAACGCAGCCGTCTACCAGGAAATCTTAGAGCACTTCATGCTTCCTTCTGCTGACAAGCTTTATGGAGATGCTGATTTCATTTTCCAGCAGGACTTGGCACCTGCCCACACTGCCAAAGGTACCAAAAGCTGGTTCAATGACCATGGTGTTCCTGTGCTTGATTGGCCAGCAAACTCGCCTGACCTGAACCCCATAGAGAATCTATGGGGTATTGTCAAGAGGAAGATGAGAGACACCAGACCCAACAATGCAGAAGACCTATAGGCCGCTATTAAAGCAACCTGGGCTTCCATACCACCTCAGCAGTGCCACAAACTGATCAACTCCATGCCACAATTAAAAGAACCAAAGACTTAAACTACTTCAGTCTGTGTGCATTGAATTTATTTAATACACGAGTTTCACAATTTGAGTTGAATTACTGAAATAAATGAACTTTTCCACGACATTCTAATTTATTGAGATGCACCTATAATGTTTCAGCATTCATGACTAATTTTATGCAGACTATCTTATATTAGATTATTACTTTTAATCAGTTGCTCATACTACTAAATAAGCATTTACTGAGGATCTGTTTGAATAAGAACAGACAATGTTCTGTTTCAGTCTGGTTTCCTTCAATAAGAAATGAAATAGAAAGAATGCTATTGAGCTCAGTTATATGATCCCACCAGCGTCGTCATCATTCTCAACCAAAAATGTAAGTAGTACAATCATTAATCAATGGAAATCTACAGGTTAAATGGGTCAAGTGATAAAATTTGAATGTTGTTCAACCCCAGTGCAGTTAGTGCCATACCAGTATCTTTATTTGCCTTATCGTTATCACTTTCTCTTGCATACAATCGGGTGTAAACATTAACCATTCCATTAAGTGATACACTCCACAACAATGTATTTTATGTTCAGTCTCTGTTTTTGCAACAGTGTGACGCATGGGATTGTCTTTGTACAACACTGGAAGATATAAACACAAAGCTATGCAGGGGTGTTTATTACACTCCTACTTCTTAAAAGTAAAAATGCTATTAGAAAATGAATAGAAAAACTACACAGTTTTTGCCGAATTGATCATTTTTACTGAAATAATTCAAATATACTACAAATTAGATATTTTTTGTATATGATTTGTCTTATAACTTGTGGTAAAACTGTATAATTATGACATTTTGACATTTTTTAAGTGCAGGTCTGGCTCCAACATTCTGCTGCAATCCTTTATATATAAACAGGAAACCGGAAGTGAAACTACTTGAAGGTAAAGCTCAGAGGAGTCAGTCAGTCTCATTGATGGAGGGAGGTTGAGGATGAAAAGCGTGGAGCAAAACTAAATGTTCATGGACCGGTCGAAGGGATGAGAAACACAGTAATTAAAGATAAACAAAGGTGTTTATGGGAGGAGGGGACAGCGACACCCTAACAGTATCCCCTCCCTCCACAGTCTGGACACACCATGTGCTTGTGTGCGTTTATGAGTGAGTGGCTGCTGTTTTCAGACTAATTTGATGTGGTAGCATGAATATAAATGAACAGGAAGTTCAAGTACAAATGTACAAATCAATGTTTTTTATTTTGTTTCATGTGCAGCGGTATCGATAGCTATTACGTAAAATATGACATTCTTTCATTTAAATGTCACACATTTATGAAACAACCAAAAACATTTCCAGGAAAATTTAATATTTAATCGTTAATCATTATATAAATCCTGCTAAGCTTCAAGTGTCTTTTATTCTGTTTACTGTGATAACAAGGATAAAGTATTTTAACTGTGCACTGTTTGAAGCAACAGGTTAAACATTACACATATTAGTAGAGCGTGAGGGATTCTGTAAGATTGAGATCGGTCAGAAAGAAAGAAATTAATACATCTATTCAACAAGAATGCATTAAAACACTTTATCATTGTTTTTTAAAATAGTAATAATAGTTCACAATATTACCGTTTTTACTATATTTTTGATCAAATAAATGCAGCCTTGGTAAACATAAAAAAAAAAAAAAAAGAAACATAAATCCAACCTTAAATTTTAAACAGTCATTAGATATGAAATAAATCAAGGTTAATATGCAGTCATTTTCTGTTACTCAGTGCCTGAATATTGTATACTGTCAAGCTCATTATGGCTACTTATAAGTAAATAAATGTAACTGAAATATTGTTTTGAGATGGAATTGATAATGTGAGACGAAAAAGACTGAAATAGATATGAAACTAGCTCAACTGTGTAGGAAATCTCATAAGGTTTAGTTATATATTTAATGTTTCATACATTTTAAATGAAGAATACTGCGCAGGGGTGGTGATGGCGCAGTGGATAAGACACATGCCTTTGGTGTGAGAGACCCGGGTTCGAATCCACTGTGAGACACCAATGTGTCCCTGAGCAAGACACTTAACCCCCTAGTTGCTCCAGAGGCGTGCGACCTCTGACATATATAGCAATTGTAAGTCGCTTTGGATAAAAGCGTCAGCTAAATGAATAAAAGTAAATGTAAATGTACTGCGTAATACTGCGACTGAGCAATCAGAATCAAGAATTCCTTGAAGTGCTGTGAACTAAAGTTTATCGTATAAAAATTCATAATTTGTGTTAACTGTTCTTCAAGGATGATAAAGAAGATAAAAATGTAACAACTGTCTTTAATCAGAGTTCACTCCCCTCCCCTTCTCAGAGCAGCTCTCTGATCAACATGCTCTGAAGGAAGAGACCGGAAAGAAACATGATAGGATTTTGGAGGGATGAGCACATTTCCTCTGTCTGTGGAATGCAGAGGAAAGTGTTCTATTACTCTGCAGTGACTTCCTCCACAGTGTCACACATTCTTTCATCCATCTGCACAAGATATGATTTGGCAGCACTGAGAAGAAAACTTTCTGCCAAATGTCTGCTAAAGCTCATTTCTTGCTCATAAATAGCACAAAACGATATTTATATCAAAACACATTTGAACAGGATGCAAATGAGCTCAAATTTATGCATGGAAAAAAGTTAACCAAGTTTTCAAGAACATATTTAAGACTGTCAAATATAAAAGTGATTTAATGCGTCCTGTTCTTCACAATTCGAAATATTTGCAGTGCATAAAATCTTTCCATCTGAGTGTGGGATGATGTATGCAATCTGTATGTCCAGATTAGTAATTCAATAAGATTTCCATATTAATATTCCTATCAGCATGAGGGACTTTTCTCAGCTGCAATGAGCGAAGCGCTTCAGCAAACTCTCATCTGGGTTTTACGATGCAATTGATAAAACATGCTAATCAAAGTATGTGGTGAGATTATTTTATGATGCATTTGCATGACCCACAGCGGCTGCTGCTGACTCTCAGTACACATGTGCTGGAAAGTCCGTGAATGGACACTGTGTGCACATCCCACGCTAGGGGGCTGCATTTGCAAACTCAGCCCGATACCTGCGAGGCTGTGCCCCTGTGTCTTATCTTTGCACTGGTCACGGCAAACCATCACGGAAACCCAACTTTGCTCATGCGCTAATGAACATTGCTCATCTTCAGTTCCTGTAAGGCAGATTTCTTTGACAGTGCAGAGGCACTCAACGTTTATTGTCACTCATACAATGTAATGTATTTTTATAGTGGTAGTTTTATAGTTTTATTACGTTTTATTTTATTAAAATGTTAATTTACTTTGCATTTATGCTTTTGTCTTACAGTGCATTCTATTTTTATGCAAATGACTTTATTTTATTTTATTATTTTTATCTATTATTTTAGTATAATGGAGATACTATTACAGTTTTTGTAAGATTTTCTACTTGTTTTTTTCATTTAAATTTTAGTTAAAATGTGTCTTTTTGTCATTTTATTTTTTATTAGTGATTGCTTTTTAATATGCACCTGCAATAGTGGTTTTAGTAAATATATAGTAGTATTATTATTTATATTATATAAAAATATAATTAAAAAAATAGGAAACCTTACATTTAGCCTATTTTGGGTTTACTTTTATTAGTTTTGCTTTTTAAAATATTTTTATTAGTTTTTTTTAGGTTTTAGTATATTAAACTAAATGAACATGCTAAATGTCTCCTTGGTCCTTGGCAACAAACTAAAATAAAATAAGTTATAATAATAATATATTTATAATAATATAATAATATTTCAATGAGCTTTAGTAAACTAAATGTTTTTATGGTTTTAGTTTTAGTTATCTATTATAAATAACTCTATAATTGTACTTTCAGATTTTCAGAAACCTTAAAAGATCAGTCATTTTAGATTATTGAAATATCATAAATAATATAAGTGGTGGCATTAAGTAAACGATTTATGACACAATTTTATACAAGGCGATGCATAAATGTTGCATTTTATCAAAGTACCACAACAGCTCTTTAATAATATCTAAAGGAAATGAACTGGTTTATGCTGTCCCTGTATGTAGCAACACAAAATAATCAAATCAATTTTGAATTACATTTTCATATCTCTGACTAATTTGTATAATCAGAAACAAATAGTGGCCAGAGGGCATAGGAAGCTTCTTTCACCCACTGTCCACCCACACTTGGACCTCATAGACAGGAGCTGCCCTCAAGAATGTTCCTTCTTTCCACGGGACGCTGTCTTTCCCTGCAAAGTGCATGCAACAGAATTCATGCAAAGCAGCAAACCTGCTGATATCCTCTTGTGACTCCTCTTTTCCTGCTGGCCCTCCACAGCAACCCTCTTCCAACCCCAAGTCCCATTAGTCAATTTAGATCCACATTGTTAAATTCCAGGCAAGAAAAAATTTATTTTTTTATTTATTTATTTTTACTCTTGATCATCATTGTTCGGGAGCTTGGGTCTCTTCCTCACAAACAATCCAGTGACCCTGTTTGTCGAGGGGGTAGCAGAGAATTGGAGTTTGCAGAGTGTGAAGACAAGCTGGAGTTGTGTAACTAACACCCACAACAGCCAGCCTAGTGGGGGGTGGTGCATAGCACGAGCTATAAGTGTGGCCAAACAGGACAGCTCAACATTAGACAAGCACCTGAAGCTGTGTAAGATCTATTGGAATTGCTTAGGTGAACATCTGCACTTCTTTCTATTGAAACATACATGCAACATGGAATCAAGAACTACTCTGATCTTCATTTTCACCTTGTGCACAACTCTTCTTGAAGGTAAAACATTTATGTGTGTTATATTTCTAGTATTTATTTCACGTGATGTACTGTATATGTCTTTTACTGTAAATATGATATTTTATATATTATCCATTGTACATATTTCCCATTTAAATTAGGGTTTTAGAATTTTTTAATTAGGATTTTACTTTATTATAAATCTAAATTTGAGGTTTTAAATACCTTTTTAACTTTGCCTTTATTCTCAAGCTTGTTGAGATGAAACATTTGTAATTTTACTTTGATGCTTTAACATTTAAACTCACTTTAAACTCATACAGTTTCATACAGTTTATAATTTTAAACATCTGTCTGACAATATGTGAACACAGTCTGGGGTTCATATTCATTTTGTACTAATCTGTCGCCTCAGTGTCGACAATTGAAGCCAAAATTGACAGCTCAGCAGCACAGATGTGTGAATAGCTGTGAACTTTACAGCAGCCCGCTATTCGTTAAGTTCAAACATCTGAGCCCTTGTTTGTCATTACATAAGATAATGGAGAGAATAGTGGGAATAGAGTGAGGTGATAAATCAAAATCATATTAGTATAATAATATGTGGTGTACTGAGCTCATCATTTCTCTGAGACTATAGTCTCTGCTGGAGCTTTTTGGCCCAGAATGATTACGGGAAGTTTTATGGACCGCAATATATCTCTTGTCTGCAGGCTGGGGGTTGCCTCTAGTGCCCCAGACTGACCTGAGTGACCCATCTGCAACCCATAGGGTCAGGAGCAAACGCTGCTCCTGCAACAACCAGCTGGATTCGGAATGCCACTATTTCTGCCATCTGGACATCATCTGGGTGAACACACCAAGGTGAGTGTTCACCCATGCATGGGCTAACCTGCGTAAACCGTATGTAAGTAAACCAAAGCAGAAGTTCAACCAATGCCGAAGACTCTTTAGAGGCCAAAAGGAAACATTAAGGACGTATTCTGTAAATCTGTTTCCGTTTCAATAAACCAGTGCACATTTGTGACTTCAGTGAGAGTGTTTTTATAGTTCAAAAATATTCACTTTTGAGTTATTGTGCATTTTATTGCTTTTTATCTAGAATACTTTTGGCGCCAGTTAGTTGTAATTATCATGCTTAAAGTAAAAAAAGTACAAAGTCCCATTGTCTTTTATTCCTGTGATTCCCTCTCTGATGAGTTAATAAATGACTGGATGTTTTCTGGGTGTCTCCTCTCTTGCACAGTAAGACCACAGTGTATGGATTGGGCAGTCCGTTGGCTCGCCGGCGCAGGGCTACAGGCCGCTGTTTCTGTTCCAGTCCTGCAGATCAGACATGCAATGCATTCTGTCAATACAGGTGAGCCTTATTTCTCACCTGCACCTTATTGATCAAGTGACAGCCATGTGCAAATTTGTGGGAAGTGACAGTCATTCTTCTTTAGAAGGCTATTTTTAATGCAAGGGTGGGGTGCACGATTAGGGCGTGTGGGGTTATCATGAGGGCGTGAGGTGATACCAGACAAACACTGCTGGAGAATTCACACTATATGACAGGAGAACGTTTCTGAATTAGAATTACTAAAATGGAGAGAGTTTCATCTAATGAGTCAGGGTTTTAGCTAATGGTTTTCAGCCCATGACTGCTATTTGATACCGCAAGAAAAAAAACTGTCATTATGACAGGCTGCTTAGTCATTAAAGCAGTCTTATCTATTATCAGCTTTTAACCACTGTTACGTATCCATAAACTATGCTGTTTTGTTGTTATGACAACCAAATAGATGATAGTTTTGATTTGGCCGCAAAAACTGAATTACTTTCCTATTAAATGCTGGGAAAAAACAGCTAAAACCAACTGTTAACTGGTCTTAACTGGTCTTTATCAGTCATCGGCCAAAAAAAGTCATTCTGAAATTGATTCCAATTATATTTTTCATTGGTGTAAACGGCCTTATCTAGCTACAATGCTGCTAATGTTTCTAGATTTTCAATAGCATTTTCAAAAAGTTAGTTTTTCTTAACAAGTAGCAATGTAGCTCAACCAAACATGTTTTGGTGTAGCATCACCAAATCTTTCATTATATGCTGTTTATAAAGACATGATGTAATGGAAGAAGCAACTGATCATTTTTCATCCAAACTTGAAATTGTAATTAGCCTTCTAGCTACAAGTCTGAAGTGGCTTCCCCAACACATTTTGACTTTTTAATAGATTTATTAGCCATTATAGCAGTCATCTAGAACAATGCAGTGTTTATTTTGATGCATTTACTTCCCGGAATGTTTTTTTTTTGTCTAATTTTGCACATATTTCTCCAAGCTCTGAAAATCCTGCCATCATGCTGGTTCACCCATCTAAACCTGTGCCTGAAAAACAGGAACAACCCAAATCAGATCACCTGACTGCCCTAAATAACTCAGAAAATGCCAGTCCAGGAGTTCTGGTTTTAGGGAAGTCTTCCTCCCTTGGGGCTCGGTCAGACGTCATAACCTTCCTCAGGTAAGGCCACATTACACAAATCATGAAATTCATGTTTACACACCTTATTCTGCAAATGTGTTCTCATTAACACCATTACTAATAACAAACCCATCTGACTTTACAGGAACCTGGTAAGGGCTAGAGCCAGAGCCCTGGGAAAGGCATCCAAGGCCAGTAAACCTGGCTATAGATGAAGTTCTTACCTGGAGGAGAGATGGGAGTGCGAGCACTTGAACAAAAAATGTCGCTTGTGAAACCAGGGGCAGCAGAACATGCATACTCTGCGATCTAGAATCAGAGTTTCTCAAGGACAGTCCTGTGGAAACGGAGCCTTTGTCGCATGTTTGAATGGGAGAGAAAGAAGGCTTGTGAGATGTGAAGGAGATATTTGTGAGTTGAAGGCAAGTCAGACCTGTCCACTGGGACAGCACAAAAGAGTGGAAACAGGACGTTAGCAAAGTTGCTATGAGCTACCTGACAGGATCATAGCTAGTCAAAAAAATAAAGTTTGAATGGTTAGAGATAAAAGAGACAGGTGAAGTGCTAATGAAATTTGGTTGGAAGAGCACAGATAGTTAGAAACTGCAGTACTTCTACAATTTATTGGCACCATTGGAGCCGTTATAACAAAAAGTGTAAAAAATTTAAAACCGACTAATTATGTTTTAGGAGAGACAATAGATGACCTATATTTGGGGGAAGTCGTGGCCTAATGGTTAGAGAGTCGGACTCGTAATCCAAAGGTTGCGGGTTCGAGTCTCGGGCCGGCAGGGATTATAGGTGGGGGGAGTGAATGTCCAGCGCTCTCTCCACCCTCAATACCACGACTGAGGTGCCCTTGAGCAAGGCACTGAACCCATAAATGGCTGCCCACTGCTCCGGGTGTGTGTTCACGGTGTGTGTGTGTTCACTGCTGTGTATGTGCACGTTGGATGGGTTAAATGCAGAGCACCAATTCCGAGTATGGGTCACCATACTTGGCCATATGTCACTTCACTTCACTATTTGAGTAGTTAATTATTTACAAACAATAGCTTCAAACTGAGTGTCATGCAAAAAAGGATGGCATCGTGGACTGCAGCAATTGGAGCCCCAATCTTCAACAATCTGGATTCCTTATTACCTAAATGCTCTCAAAGTTGGCATAATAATAGGATGTTTCTGAGAATATAGCATAAGGATTGCCCTTGATTTTCATATCAATTTAGCTTTACCTAGCATTATATGTATTCATAAGTGATACAGACAGCTGTGCTGTTGCAATCTGTTGTTATGACCTTATGACGGACAATAGATTTAATCTTGCCAAAAAAAGCTGGAGTGCTTTCCAATTTATTGAATAGCACTGGAACATTTTAGAGCGCTAAGTGTAGAGCACACAATAAGTATGCACTTTATTTTTGGCTGTTGTACTATTATACATATATATAAATATATACATATATTTTCTTGTTAATTATTATGTTTAATCATTAAGAATTGTGTAGAGAAAGATTCCTGTATTGTATCCGCAACATGGTTGTGAAAAAACAATGTTGTGAAAAAGTTACCATTATAATGAAATGTATGTATTCCATAAATGTATTCATTATTAACAAAGAATCCTAATAAATTCATCTCAAATATCAAGTATTATTGCTGGATTTTGTTTCCTTCTGAAGTACGTCCGTCTGTCATCCTGCTGTTGTTTTGTTTCTGTGTCACCTGCAGGAATTGGATATTACTGGATTATGTTAAAAAATAAAGCAATAGCCTACAATTACACTTCATGTTAAAACATCATTGGCTTTAACTCTTGCATACGCAGATTTGTATAATTGCTCTGGATCACTGCCTATTCCTCGGTTGACAAAGCACCTTGGCATGAAAGCTCAAAGGGTGTGTACATGATTGAAAAGTGATTAGTTTGGACACATTGACATGTTGTTATGATATGAAAGATAGACTCTTGTAGAACAGGTGAATTAGGCAGGAAGCTTGCAGGCGCATGGGAAAGAAACAGTGTAGACAATAGCAATGTGAGAACAACAACAGTCTTGATGGTTTCCATCTTCCTGTCATGATAGATCATATAGGCCAACAGTGCACATAAGGCCATTTTCCAAAATGCAAGAACTTATCCTTATCCTGATATTTATTATCAAATTGTGTTCATCCTTTTAGTCTAAGACTATTGTACTTTTAAAATGGACTAAAAACGTGCATTGCTTCATTATTCTGTTACTGAACATGTAATACATTGCATGTCTACTGTATGCGTATCATACCAATCCAGACATTCCTAAAGCAAATGCATAACCTTTATTGCCTCAAGATTTCTCACCATGTCTGCTCATTTAAATGTGTTTAGTATGTGTGAGAAATGCAGCCACATGAATGGACCGCAGTGACTGACGGTGAGATAACTGTAATTTCAATGAGCAAAATACCTGGGAAAAACATATACGTCAATATTACATCATTGTACTGGTGTGAAAAGCCTTATAAAACTGCTTTTAATTATGAAATACTGAATAACCTAAAAACTAATTCATTCATACTAAATTCGATTCATTTGAGTGATTTTTTTTCAGTAATTATCAAATATTGAGCAACACAGGTAAAATAACTTGATGGATTCTGGGAAGTCTGCAACAAAAAAATTAAATTAAAAACAAAAGGGACCCAATAATAATAATAATAAATCTATTAAATAATTTGATGTTTCTCCTGGCCACTTGTTTCAAAATAATCTTGACTGGGACAGTCAAGCACCAAATTACAGTATATATGTAATGACTTGTGCACTTTTTTCTGAAGCCAAGGTTTATGTGACAAACAGACTGGAAGTGGTTTGCTGTATGTTGTTCCAAGTCGCAAATGATTCATTTGAGTCTAATTTTTCAACGAATCAGGTGATTTGTTCACAAAACCAGTCTGAATAATTCATTCATGAACCGGACTGAAATTTGTTGAGTTATCAAATGGTGTCAAAAGTCTTCCCATACAGTAGAAAATATGAACCACTTTTATGATGCTGCTTAACTGCAGCTAGGGTGAGTAAATGATTAGGCCTACAGAAATGTATATATTTTTATATTACTTCAACATAGTTTAATTTAGCAGAGATGTAATCCTTTTGAACACACAAATACTAAATTACTTGGACAAGTTCACAAGGTTTATGCCCCCAACAATATTCATATTTGAAACAATCTCCCTTGAGCTCAAGGTCTGTTGCTCCGGCAACAGCCATCTTTGTCCCGCTCGAAAAACAGGATGCCTGTACACATTCCATCCCAACTGCATATCGCATTCTGGGTGAGGAGAATGTCAGGAAAGGCACATCAGAGGTAAATCAGAGGAAGTTATATGAAGTAGACGGCTGTCGATAATGGAAAGCATAAAAAACACTGGCACATTTTCTCCCCTCGGTCACAGCTGTAGGCACGAACAGTAGGGGAAATGGAATTGTTGCATTCTCTATCGACAGTTTTAGTCTTAGTATCTCAGAGAAGCTTCTGGTCATGACCTGGTTAATCTGGGGTTAAAGTCAGACGGCAGTGTGTTCTGTATCCAAAGACTCTCTGATAAAGATAACTGACACTAAATGATAACTAATCAGGAGATATTTACGTAGTAGAGTGATATCAGCAATTGCTTATAGGCTATATGTGATTATAATTACCTTTAAAAGGGATCAATGGCTGTTACATACCCAGACTGCTGTCCGTGTGCCAGATCGTTGAATAAGCAGCATGTAGCTGTTTAATCAACGGGAATGTACTCCATGAACTACAAAAGCAAAATAACTTTAGCCTAATACCATGTATCTCTGATGCTTTGAACTAGTTACGTATTAAAGTGAAAAATAAAACAGTATGTTCATAAAATATTTTATCAAATGTTTCTGTTGTTTTTTATCAAATTATGATGAAGCTTTTTATTTCAAAGTTTAAAATTCTTGAAGTTAAAGAAGGAATGACTAACAAATGAGTGTAAGTCTTATTGTTGGTTTCATTTAATATCATCCCATCTGTTTACTCAGTGTTATTGAAATGTTTATGCCTTCTAACTCTTGTGATTGTTATTAATTTGTCCCTCATTTTTTACTTATGTCTCATATCTTTTGAATTTTTTTTGTAGTATTTTTGTTAATGATGTAGTTTGTCCCTTTTTGCTATTCTTTATTTTTGTTTCAGTTTTCCACTTATTTCCTGTCATCCTTGGGTTTGTGAAACAATTTGCTCTATTAAAAATTAATATTGCTCTTAAATAGATGGTGTAAAATGTAAATCATATGGGTGTGATCGCTCAAATGCTGGAAGGTCTGAGAAAGTACATGGTAAGTGCACATTAAAATTGTTAAGGTTTAAATTCCAATACAAACAGTATTTCAAATATACATTTCTATTACATGTGTTCATGAGATCATTCAATTTTATGCAATGATGAGATAGTTTCCTCATTCTATTATTTATTTATTTTTTTAAATATTACATGAACATGTTCGATATATTGGGACAGTAGCATCCAGCTAAGGTGGGACATCCCTATAAATTAAAAGATTATACATTGCTTAATGTGAGAAATTGTATTGTTTTACAGTAAATGTCACAAACTTTAGGCAGAACACAGGGGAAAAAATAAGAATAGAAATGTGTGAATATTAAATTGAAAGCGTGTTACACACACACATAAGTACACACATAAAAACACATTAAATGCACACAAGCAGCCACATCATCATTTTTTTATACTACACAGTGTATTGTACTTCTGTTGAAGTCATTCAAATCTTCATTTTTGGTCCTTCTGTTGGAGTGTTTTAATTATTTGAATACTTAGACTGCTTTAATAAATCTTCAAAATGATGCTTCTGTTGTAGTGTTTTAATTCAATAAACGTTAAAGGGATAGTTCACCCAAAAATGAAAATTCTGTCATCATTTACTCACCCTCAAGTACACACACAATTTTTTTTTTTGAGTTTTCTCAACTTCTTGTTTTAAGTTTCTACAACAAAAAGTTGAGAAATTTCCTAAAAAATAAGTTGAGAAAACTCAAAAATCTGCTGAAGCTGGTTGCCTTAAACTTTTAAGTTGACTCAACTTTTGTTTTTGTTTTTTTTTTTACAATGTAGTTCCAAACCTGTATGAATTTCTTTGTTCTGCCGAACACAAAGGAAGATATTTTGTTTCCCACATTCTTCAGAATATCTTCTTTCTTTGCGTTCGGCAGAACAAAGACATTCATACAGGTTTGGAACTTTTTGAGGGTGAGTAAATGATGAGAGAATTTTCATTTTTGGGTGAACTATCCCTTTAAGTGTTTATGAGTTCACAATCAATAACACAATCCATTAATCCGCTATACATACACACTGTCAGTGTACATTACTGTTCAAACCTTTATGAAAGTGGCCTCGTATGCTCCCCAAAGCTTATTTCATCACAAATACAGTAATATTGGGAAATAGTATTACAATGTAGAATAACTTTATATTTTAATATGTTTTAAAATATAATTGAGCTGAATTTTCAGCATATGAGGATAGAGATTTGGTGTTCAATAAACATTTTTATTATCAGTGTTGAAAACATGCTGGTTAATGTTGTTGTGGATAATATGATACTTTTGATGAATTTTTGATGAATAGATAGTTTGATGAAAGGAACAGGATTTATTTCAATTGGGAATCTTTAGTATCATTATAAATGTCTTTACTGTCACTTTTAATCAATTTAATGTGTCCTTACTAATTAAGTATTAATTATTAGTGTATAAAATCGGTCACATATTTTAACTAAAAATACTCTTAGGCCTACATATTTATATCATTCTTGTTAAAGACCTTCCAAAATACTGAAATAAAAAATATAGATTGTAAATTAAATTGTCAGGAGCAGTTATCAGTCACCCAAAAAGGTTCATTTTAGACTTTACAGCAGTCTTGTCCCTACGGTACATTGCGTGAGCTGTATCTAAGAGATATACTTAATCAGATCTTCGTTTGACAGTCCCTCTTGGGAAGCAGGAGCCGAGTTATCGTTCCAAAGCATTTGGGACATTTGTCAAAGCCAGTTTTTATGTACTGTGGGACGGGCCTCAATCAACCCATTTCACTTTTCTCTTTTACTTGTGTATCTACATCAGGAAGTAGCTGTTTCCTTCACGACCCAAACAAACAAACAAACAAACAGTTCTTCCTAATCACAGTTCCCTTGCCGATAAATACCTTTCCATCAATATGTGCTGTCTGGTTGATGAAATATCTGTCTTTTAGCCCTGTGCTTGAGGGTTTTAAGTAAATGAAATATTTTACTGAGTATTGAAAAATCATTATTGCAGCACTATGCAAAGAAGGCTAATTTATGAGCAGCTGTCTTGAAGGAATAAAATAAAGATTCTGTCATCATTTACTAACCCACATGTTGTTTCAAACCTATAAGACATATTTCTTCTGTGGAAACCAAAAACAGAAATTTTAAAGTATGTTCACGCTGCTCTCTACCATACAGTTGAAGCTTATAGTGACCAGAGTCCACATGGTTCATTTTTTGTGATGTTCATTTTGTCCGTTTTAAACATTTGTAAGCTAGTTAATATTTGCCAATTTAAAAATGCATTTTGTTTGTTTTAAATAGATTTGATTACATATTAGTTCTCTGAATATAGATTTTTTTAACCATTTAGGTCACCTCACTCAGTGCTCGATAAAATATCCCGATTTAACGATTCAGTGCATATTCTGTCCCTCTATGTCCTATAGTATTGTATTAGTTCGCTGGTGCATTTCTTTATTTTTTCCACTTGGGGTCAGTATCTCCTTTAGTGTTTCTTTTGGGTTCTTCTTCATGGATTATAACGCGTGTTCTTCTCGGCGCTCGGTGGTGATGTGCTGACGCTGCAGGAAAGTTAGTTACACGCGGTGTGAGAAAATGTCCGGAGGTCAGGTGTTGACATTCTTCCCTCTTCTCAGTCCCCTTATCTTTGGGAAGCTTTGACATACCATAATCTGTAAGTTATTAGCTGCTAATTTTGTTTTTCTTTATGTTTAGTTATTTTTTTGGTACTTAAGAGGTCATTTTAACTCTTTCAAGCAAAAGGTTGTTTGTTATCTAAGTCAAGCTAATGTTGCTAGCTTCTGTTTAGTATGTGGTTGTACAATATCTTATAAGTCAATGTGAACACTACTTTTACTCAACTTAGGTCGTCAGGTTGTACATACAGGTCGTAAAATGTAAAACTAGTAGCTTTCGTTTACTGTGTAGCTTTGATTAAGGCTTGCTGAGTTCATGTTCTGCTAAATCTAGAGGAAAAGAGTCGACCTGTTATATTCCTACTGATATGTTGAATAGTATTTTGAATTGCCTGTGAATCTGTGCTCTGAAAAACTGCAGTATATTCTGCAACCACATGGTGGCAAACTGTATCATTTAAAGATGTAATGTTGTGATTCTTATATCTTGAACTCTGGTCACTTCCAGTATTAAAATTCACAGCTATGAGTCTTGGTTCGTTAAATAATGTATTTTTAATTACATTTGCTTGTATGTTCACAGTTTTACAATCAAAAAAGAGAGGTCTTCAGTAAAGACACTAAGAAGAAAACTGTGTCCTATTATTCCTGGAACCACCTTCTCTTACTGTTTAGCTCACTGCATAGGCTGAGTAGCCACACACTCAACCGAGGGCAGAAGAGTAAAAAGATTATCTACTTATCAAGCACCCAAGATGTCTCAGCCTGAAGCTACACCGCCTATGTCCCAGATGGTGGCCCGGTCGGAGTGCTACTCACGTTCTTCACGCTGTTCGTCCACCAGCCAAGTTGCAGTACGAGCCCGAGCAGACGCAGAAGCCGCCCGCACAAGAGCACAGTATGCCAAACGCCAGATCGACATGGAGGTTGAGAAGGCGCGCATCGAGGCAACGCTAAACGCTCTGAAAACGGAGGGTGAGGCTGAAGCAGCGCTTGCTGCAGCTCATGTCCTGGAAGCGGCAGCCACGCCATCGACCTCACTGAGCAAGGCATCTCCCCTAGGACGCCTCCTTCCATCAGACGTGCTCGAGACTATGTGAATGCTGAATTCACCAACTTCAGTTCGGAAGTGAAAGAAGAAAAGCCTGACACAGGACAACTGGTCAGTCATAACGACTCTCACTATATACAACAGAGCCAAAAACCAGTCGCTTCCTCTCCAGGTGAACATCTCACTGATTTTGTAGACAGGGAGCAGCTGAAGTCCCCTCCTACATACATAAAAATGGACATTTCATCCCAGCCTAGACCTTCAGCGACTCCTCAGACGGAACTGTCGCATCTAGCAGCCTACCTAGCACGCCGTGATCTGCTGACAATGGGATTCAAGGTTTTCGACAATCGTCCTGAGTCCTACTTGTCCTGGAAGTCCATCTTCTGCAACGCCATAGACGGCCTCAGCCTCAAGCCCAGCGAAGAGCTTGACCTTCTAACCAAGTGGCTCAGCGGGGAGTCACTTCAAAATGCTCTGAGGATCAGGGCGGTCCATGTGAACAACCCACAAGCAGGCCTCCAACGTTTGTGGCAGCGTCTAGACAAGAGTTACGGCTCTCCAGAGGTAGTCGAGGCATCACTCTTCCAATGCTTACAGACTTTTCCAAGGATATCCAATAAGGACGCTCACCTGCTGCAGGAGCTTGCAGATCTTCTGCTAGAGTTAGAGTATGCACAAAGTGAAAATTATCTGCCAGGCCTTAGCTTTCTCGATACCCCAAGGGGGATAAACCCGATAGTTGAAAAGCTCCCTTACGGACTCCAGGAGTCATGGGTGAAACAAGGGACAAAATATAAACGAGACAATGGTGCAGTTTACCCACCTTTCTCATATTTTGTTCAGTTTGTAAATGACTATGCTGAAATGAAAACAGACCCTAGCTTTATGTTACAAAGTTCAAACATAGTAGCTCCAAGAGTTGACAAAACTCTAGTAAAACCAACCAGATACAGAGTTCCTGTTGCAGTGAACAAAATAGATATCAGTCAAACAAACAGCACAGCTCAAACATCCGTTCTCAATCCGGACAAGCAGTGTCCTATTCACCACAAGCCCCATTCACTCGCTAAATGCAGGGGATTTAGGACAAAAACACTGGACGAAAGAAAAGGTAGCCTCAAAGAACACGCTATTTGTTATAAGTGTTGTTCTTCCACAAGTCACAGAGCTAGAGACTGTAAAGCCATTATCCAATGCTCAGAATGTAATAGTGATGTGCACGTGTCCGCCATGCATGCTGGTCCACCTCCGTGGACACCTAAAGACTCTAACCCTCTGCCTCAGAGCCACGGCGGGGAGTCCGATTCCCCAAGCACTGTAACTACAACCAGTTGCACAGAAGTGTGTGGCCAAGGCCTCAAAGGTAAATCCTGCTCTAAGATTTGCTTAGTCAATGTGTATCCCCGCACATTCCCCGAAAAGAAAAGGAGGATGTACGCCATGTTAGATGACCAAAGCAATTCATCCTTAGCCAGGTCTGCCTTCTTTGACATGTTTAATGTAAAAGGTACCATACTCCCATACACCATGAAAACATGCGCTGGCTTATCAGAGATCGGAGGGCGCAGAGCTAGTGACTTTGTGATTGAGGATGTAAATGGAAAAGTGTCCATGCTGCTGCCCATACTAACAGAATGTGATCAGATTCCAGATAACAGGGAAGAGATTCCCACCTCTGAGGCTGCATCGGCTCACCCTCATCTACAGACAATCGCTTCGCAGATTCCTCCTCTGGACCCATCAGCAAAAATCCTCCTCCTCTTAGGCAGGGATATCATCGAAGCTCACAAGGTTCGCAGTCAGGTGAATGGCCCAAACAGTGCCCCTTATGCTCAACGCCTTGATCTGGGATGGGTAGTTATAGGCGATGTCTGCCTCTCAGGTGCCCACAAACCCTTCCTCAGGCCCTGTGAGAACAAAATCCATATCAAAGACAAATACACAGAAAGCTGTCATACACTTAAGACACAAGCTGAATTGGGCAGACACATTTTCCAGCAAACAGCAGACGATGACAAAGTGGCACTTTCAGCAGAAGATGCGTTGTTCTTGGACATTATGCACAAAGACTTTGCAAAGGATGATGCGAACAATTGGGTAGCTCCTCTCCCATTCCGCACCCCCAGGCAGCGTTTGCCCAACAACAGGGACCGGGCCCTCAGTCGCTTAATGTCGCTCCGCAAAACGTTGAAAAGGAAACCTAAAATGAGGGAGCATTATGTTGAGTTTTTGGATAAAATCTTCAGTAAGGGCCATGCCGAACCAGCTCCTGCTCTTACTTCAGACCAAGAATGCTGGTATCTCCCAATTTTTGGAGTTTACCACCATCAAAAGCCAGAGAAAATTAGGGTAGTCTTTGATTCGAGTGCTCAATGTAGTAATGTTTCTCTCAATGACGTGCTACTAAAAGGGCCGGATCTCAATAACACTCTTGTGGGAGTTTTGATGCGTTTCAGGTCTGACCCATACGCAGTCATGGCAGACGTGGAGCAAATGTTCCACAACTTTCTGGTCAGAGAGGACCACCGCAACTACCTTCGCTTCTTGTGGTTCAAAAACCATGATCTGGATGGAGAAGTGCAGGAATTCAGGATGAGAGTACATGTATTTGGGAACTGCCCCTCCCCTTCAGTGGCTATCTATGGACTAAAACGGTCAGCTATGGAGGGAGAGGGGGAATACGGCAGTGATGCAAGGGAGTTCATTGAGCGTCACTTTTATGTAGACGATGGACTGAAATCCTTCTCTTCCGCAGATGAGGCCATCGACATTCTCTGTAGAGCTCAGAAGATGCTGGCTCAGTGTAATATACGCTTGCACAAAATCTCGTCCAACTGTCCTATCATCACAAGTGCTTTCCCAAGTGAGGACCTTGCAACGGACATGCAGGGCCTTGACCTCTGGCAGACTACCCCACCTATGCTGCGCAGCTTAGGCTTAGGCTGGGATCTGTCCTCAGACCTGTTCAAGTTTCAGGTAACAGTCAATGAAAAGCCCTTCACTAAACGAGGAGTGCTGTCAGTCATTAATAGTGTGTACGACCCGCTTGGCTTTGCTGTCCCAGTCATTGTAGAAGGCAGGGCCATAATGAGAGGCATTTCCACTGACATTTGTAAATGGGACACCGAACTGCCTAAAGACAAATTACAACAGTGGCAACAATGGAAAGACTCCCTCAAATATCTACAACAACTTGAAATCCCCAGAATGTACACCTCAATACCACTATCTGCAGCTCTAACTAAGGAGATCCATGTTTTTTGTGATGCCTCCACTAAGGCAGTGGGCGCTGTCGCTTACCTCAAACTCACAGATAGAGATGGACACAGTGAAGTGGGTTTCCTTCTCGGCAAAGCACGGCTTTCCCCTAAACCAGACATCACCGTACCTAGGCTTGAACTTTGCGCAGCAGTCCTGGCTGTGGAGGTGGCCGAGTTAGTCCTGGAGGAGCTGGACATCGCTGTCGAGCAGGTGAACTTCTACTCAGACTCCAAGGTAGTGCTCGGTTACATCTTTAACAAAAAGAGACGCTTTCATGTTTATGTGCATAACCGAGTGGAACGTATTAGGCGCTTCGCACAAGCTCACCAATGGCATTACGTGCCCACTCATTTAAATCCTGCTGATCACGCCACACGAGCACTACCCGCTGAGCAGCTCTCTAACTCCACATGGATCAGTGGACCCGCTTTCCTTTCCAATTCAGGAGAAAGTCAAGCACAGGCAGAGTTGTTTGATCTTGTAGACCCAGAGACTGACAATGAACTGCGACCGGAGGTCACTACTTGTGCCACCTCTCTCTCAGAGGATAGACTCAGTAGTGTCAGATTTGAAAGGTTTTCGAGTTGGAATGTACTACTTAAAGCTATATCCAAACTCCAACGCATTGCCCTGTCATTTAAGCCGAACATAGAGGGCTCCTGTCATGGCTGGCACAGCTGTAATGAACATTTAGCTGAAAAACAACTCAACCAGGCCAAGAACACCATCATCCACACTGTTCAAAGAGAAGTTTACGCTGAGGACATAAGACAAGTTGAGAAAAGTGTGCCCCTGAAAAACTCAAGCCCACTTAGTAAACTGAGCCCTATTGTCGACACAAATGGAATCCTCAGAGTGGGCGGGAGACTAAAACGTGCACAGTTGACATCGGACGAAACAAATCCCATACTCATCCCTGGAAAGCACCACCTCGCCCAGCTCATTATAGAACACTTCCATAAGAAAGTATGCCACCAGGGCAGACATTTTACTGAAGGGGCAGTCAGGACTGCAGGTTTTTGGATTGTGGGTGGTAAAAGAGCAATAAGCAGAGTGATATTCAACTGCGTCACATGCCGCAAACTAAGGGGCAGACAACAGGAACAGATCATGGCTGAGCTACCTGAAGACAGGTTGTCCACGGACCCTCCTTTTACATATGTAGGCCTTGATGTGTTCGGCCCCTGGCCTGTCACAGTCAGAAAAACGCGTGGTGGACAATCGGACGCTAAGCGATGGGGAGTCATATTCTCATGTATGAGCACACGCGCCATCCACATTGAGATTATAGAATCCACGCAAAATCCTCGATGCAATGCTCCTAGAACATAGAAATGCAAAACTTACCCATGAGATATTAGTGACATTAATGGCTGAAGTCACTGCAATAGTAAATGCTCGTCCGCTCACGGCAGTTTCTACAGATCCAGAAAATCCAGCCATTCTTACCCCTGCCATGCTACTCACACAAAAATTTGCAACCCCACCAGTCCCACCAGGTCAGTTTGAGAGCAGGGATCTTTTCAGAGCGCAATGGAGGCGCGTGCAATACCTTGCAAATGTTTTCTGGAGCCGATGGCAAAAGGAATTCATCTCAGGACTTCAGAACCACCGCAAATGGAAAACAGTAAAACCAAATTTGCAAACAGGAGATGTTGTTCTGCTAAAGGAGGCACTTGAACATAGGAACAACTGGCCACTTGGACTCATCACCAAAGTCTTTCCGAGTGAGGATGGACTTGTCAGGTAAATAGAGGTTAAGATTTTCCGCAAGGGGGAACTCAGATACTACACAAGACCTATAAGTGAGGTTGTGTTATTGGTGTCTAAAGACAGTACTTAGAATCAGGTACTTGTTTCATTGTATTTTGTCTGTAGTTGCATGCTAGTTATGGATGACATTCTACTGATGTCAGGCGGGGAGTATTCTGTCCCTCTATGTCCTATAGTATTGTATTAGTTCGCTGGTGCATTTCTTTATTTTTTCCACTTGGGGTCAGTATCTCCTTTAGTGTTTCTTTTGGGTTCTTCTTCATGGATTATAACGCGTGTTCTTCTCGGCGCTCGGTGGTGATGTGCTGACGCTGCAGGAAAGTTAGTTACACGCGGTGTGAGAAAATGTCCGGAGGTCAGGTGTTGACATTCTTCCCTCTTCTCAGTCCCCTTATCTTTGGGAAGCTTTGACATACCATAATCTGTAAGTTATTAGCTGCTAATTTTGTTTTTCTTTATGTTTAGTTATTTTTTTTGGTACTTAAGAGGTCATTTTAACTCTTTCAAGCAAAAGGTTGTTTGTTATCTAATCCAAGTCAAGCTAATGTTGCTAGCTTCTGTTTAGTATGTGGTTGTACAATATCTTATAAGTCAATGTGAACACTACTTTTACTCAACTTAGGTCGTCAGGTTGTACATACAGGTCGTAAAAAGTAAAACTAGTAGCTTTCGTTTACTGTGTAGCTTTGATTAAGGCTTGCTGAGTTCATGTTCTGCTAAATCTAGAGGAAAAGAGTCGACCTGTTATATTCCTACTGATATGTTGAATAGTATTTTGAATTGCCTGTGAATCTGTGCTCTGAAAAACTGCAGTATATTCTGCAACCACATGGTGGCAAACTGTATCATTTAAAGATGTAATGTTGTGATTCTTATATCTTGAACTCTGGTCACTTCCAGTATTAAAATTCACAGCTATGAGTCTTGGTTCGTTAAATAATGTATTTTTAATTACATTTGCTTGTATGTTCACAGTTTTACAATCAAAAAAGAGAGGTCTTCAGTAAAGACACTAAGAAGAAAACTGTGTCCTGTTATTCCTGGAACCACCTTCTCTTACTGTTTAGCTCACTGCATAGGCTGAGTAGCCACACACTCAACCGAGGGCAGAAGAGTGCATGAGTGAACAGTCCAAATGAATCAACCTGAACCGCAAACAATTTCATGCCTTGTTGCAAAGCCGTTTGACCGTGACCGATGAGATCAAAAAGCCCAAGTAATTAATTCAAGAATGTAGCATCGCTAGTTTTGATACTAAACAGCTGATTGAAAACGCACATGACTTAATTGCTGCAATATTATCAAAGAAAATGACAAGCCCATGGACACGCCCATTTTTACTGGAGGCTTGTCCTCCAGTAAAAAAAAATAAAAAAAATTGAAATTCACTTAACAGTTTGATGATGAATACTGTGCATTTTAAAGATGCATGAAATAGGCTACATAAAAATGCCTTCATGTGAATTTGCTTTTAATGTTCCACCTTAGTTCAGTCATTTTTATAGCACACAATCAAATAAGCAATCATTTGAAATATTCTACCGGTGCTAATGTAGATTTATTTCATTATTTTTAGACACACTGAATCAGTCCCTAGGGAAATTAGACACGGTTCAGATGCCCCGTGATTTATGAGGCTTAGACAGTTCAGATCAGTAATGTCTTTAATAAATTACTCAGATTATAAACCAGTGCCCCCTAGCGTATAATATCAATAATTATGATTAATTAATAGCTTTGGTACCCAATACACATTTGTTTAGCTTCTATCGCTTTTATTTAAAATCTTGTTTTCTCTTATTGGCAGAAATCATTTAAATAATGGTTATTTCAATCAGTCATGACAGAAGTGTCGAAGAACAGAACATGTGGCCAATCTCTAAATAAAAATGTAAGAATGTAAAGAATTCCCTTCCCCATGTATTAAAATGTCATCTGTGTGGTGTTTTGTGGTCTTTGGAGCACGGGCCCAGGGTATGGCGTACGGGGAGCAGCAGGTGCAAGGGGGGTACAGCATCTGGAATAGATTTGAGATATTTCATGGTGAGGAATTTTTGGGGCAAATAATGTTTTAAGCCTGAAATTGACCTACAGAACACAACATTCATAGACCTTGGATATCTGTGTGTGGGGGGGGGGTCATTGACTCACTCGATTCACTCAAAAACATTGATTCACAACAGTTCTGCTGTGGCTTTGCTTGGAGCTATTTTCAAAATAGGCTGGTTGTATTGTGTCTAAAATTTAACATTACATTCTAGGAAAAAAAGTACCAAGTTGTCCCTATATGAGCTGTACTATATATGCCTTTAAGATAGCAATATGGACTCTTTAGGTACAAAGGTACTGTTCTAGTGACAGCTTTATTGAACTATGGTGTAAAATCAATATCACATTTGCAATCATGAAGATATTCGGGAAAAAACAGCACTTTTGCTTGTGTGATATTGCTAAAATATGACATACAGTATCTCACAGAAGTGATTACACCCCTCACATTTTTGTAAATATTTTATTATATCTTTTCATGTGACAACACTGAAGACTTGACACTTTGCTACAATGTAAAGTAGTGAGTGTATAGCTTGTATAACAGTGTAAATTTGCTGTCCCCTCAACATAACACACAGCCATTAATGTCTAAACCGCTGGCCACAAAAGTGAGTACACCCCTAAGGGAAAATGTCCAAATTGGGCCCAAAGTGTCAATATTTTGTGTGGCCACCATTATTTTCCAGCACTGCCTTAACCCTCTTGGGCACCAGAGCTTCACAGGTTGCCACTGGAGTCCTCTTCCACTGGATGTTAGAGTCCTTGCGCTCCTCCACCTTCCGTTTGAGGATGCCCCACAGATGCTCAATAGGGTTTAGGTCTGGAGACATGCTTGGCCAGTCCATCACCTTTACCCTAAGCTTCTTTAGCAAGGCAGTGGTCGTCTTGGAAGTGTGTTTGGGGTTGTTATCATGTTGGAATACTGCCCTGCAGCCCAGTCTCTGCTTCAGTATGTCACAGTACATGTTGGCATTCATGGTTCCCTCGATGAACTGTAGCTCCCCAGTGCCGGCAGTGCTCATGCAACCCCAGACCTTGACACTCCCACCACCATACTTGACTGTAGGCAAGACACACTTGTCTTTGTACTCCTCACCTGGTTGCCGCCACACACGCTTGACACCATCTGAACCAAATAAGTTTATCTTGGTCTCATCAGACCACAGGACATGGTTCCAGTAATCCATGTCCTTAGTCTGCTTGTCTTCAGCAAACTGTTTGCGGGCTTTCTTGTGCATCATCTTTAGAAAGAAGGCTTCCTTCTGGGACGACAGCCATGCAGACCAATTTGATGCTGTGTACGGCGTATGGTCTGAGCACTGACAGGCTGACCCCCCACCCCTTCAACCTCTGCAGCAATGCTGGCAGCACTCATACGTCTATTTCCCAAACACAATCTCTGGATATGACGCTGAGCACGTGCACTCAACTTCTTTGGTCGACCATGGAGAGGCCTGTTCTGAGTGGAACCTGTCCTGTTAAACCGCTGTACGGTCTTGGCCACCGTGCTGCAGCTCAGTTTCAGGGACTTGGCAATCTTCTTATAGCCTACGCCATCTTTATGTTGTGTAACAATTCTTTTTTTCAGATCCTCAGAGAGTTCTTTGCCATGAGGTGCCATGTTGAACTTCCAGTGACCAGTATGAGAGAGTGAGAGTGATAACACCAAATTTAACACACCTGCTTCCCATTCACACCTGAGACCTTGTAACACTAACGAGTTGTGACACCAGGGAGAGAAAATGGAAGGAATCGTTCTACATCAGGGATATATGTTAAGTATGTTGCTACTCTTATTACACTACAGTAACCATACATGCTGTGTGGTATAGAGATCTCCAAAAGGTGTCCACTAAACACAGGTTCCAGCATATTATGCTTGCTTGTTATGCTCTTACTGCCTTATTACTGAGCTATTAATGATGGAGGAGGAGGAGGATCCACATGTAGTCCATGACACTGTCCGGCACTCAGATACATTATATAGGGTTGCAAACAGTATATTACTAAATTTCACATCTGAGATCAACAAACATTACTTAATTGATCAATCTATCAATATTTTATTTTTAATTTATTTTATTTGTAATTTTTATTATTTATGCATTTTATTTGATTAAACTACCAGGTAAAACGTTCACAACACAGCATGTGCAACCCTCTTGTTAAAAGAGTTCTGCCAAGAAAATGGAGTGATCATGCACAGAGCATGATAACATTTGTTTAACATTATGTACATACTAATAAAGGCTATGTTATCAAAGATCTTTTTGTTTCCATGGAACCCTGTTTTCATAGATCCGAGCAAAGTGCACACACTTTTATCAGAGCAGTGCCAGTACCCTGGATGACTTTACAGTACCAATATAAGAGATTATCAAATAGAAATGCAACTTCTAAAAGACTCTATAGCACAAAAGACATCAGCTAGTGGAAAACAGTTGATCATTTCCATGGTTGATTATTACTGGATAAAATCATGTTAACATTACCCCCATTGTTCTGATCTTCATTTCGGAAGCTGCATGGAACGTTTTTGATGGCTTGAGTTTTACAGCCTGGAGTAGGATTGGCTGAGAACATTTCACCAGAAGTCAGACCTCTGCCCTTCCTGTTTTGATGGTTCACTCATGGATGTTGTGCTCAACTCTAAAATTTTCTTCTTGGCTATTTGAGTTAAGTTTGTATTCTATGCGTCAGTTTGACGTCTTTGACTTTCTGAAATATAACTTCAGCCTTCTCATGGAGGAGAACCTGCATATTTGAAACAGAATATGTAGTGCTTTTAAAAGAGGTCCTATATTAACAGACCTTTTTCAACAATATGCATGACACCGTGTTTTTCATTATCGTTTAAAACTATTGCTATTGCCTCAGTCATACGAGGCGTTGTCAGCTGTTGAGGATGAACTTTGATTTGTTATGTTGAGTAACTAAATTATAAAATTATCATGCATGACTTTGCAAAAAAGATTACACCTTCATGTGTCTTGGTTAACAAATTAAGTCTTGCAAAATATGTCAATTTTATAAAACATTTCTCACCTTATTACAATTGTGGGTGTTTGACATTCCAATGAACTTAATCACAAATATTAAAAATGCTTATAATACAGATTTATTTAAAGGAAAATTATAAACGGTCTTCCAGAATTATTGCAATTTTTTCATTTTCCATAAGTAAATTAAATGTCTTATTTGTAAGAAATTGATCAGGAAAGCTCCCTTAAATATAAATGATATGGCACAGGGGTTTCTTCACATTTATTTCAACACTTTATTTTACAACAGATTCTAACGTTCCACAATTGTTCTTTTATTGTATGCCTACTGTATCTAAAAAATAGTATCATTGTCATAAACACATCATCCTTATAGTTTACTTTTCTTATTTACATTTGCACAAGACAAATGTGTGTTCAAAAGCAGAAAAGAACAAATGTTATAAAATGCAAAAAAAGCCTCTATTAGCACTTCTCTAGAGTTCCACTGGGTGGCAGTATTCAACAGGAATCAATTTTAAATGACAACACTTACATGACAAACCTATCTTTTTTATATATATTATTTTGGTGTAGTTAAATGTGAGCTCCATGTTGTGATAAATAAAACCTTGGGATGTCAGCAGATATTCAACCCTAATTAGTTGCGATTTTTAAAATCTGAAAAGCACAGACATCACAGTTCCAGTATTGAACCTTTGTATATTAAGTGGTTTTCAACTACATTGTTGTTAATGTTATACAACTAAAATGGCACTTAATAAACTACAGCTGTCATTTAAACCATTTTCAAAGTAAACGCAAGCTCCCAAAAATGGCATTTCTGGGCATACAGTAGAGTCTACATGTAAGAGAAATTCTAGTTTATACATGATTACATTGAATGAATCACTTATGGAGTCGTGGGGTTTCAGCCTGACTTTGTCCCACCTGACCACTTTAACTACTAACGTTATCTCACTATACAATGTTCACTGACTCACCACACTATACATTACAGGTTGAAAAGTTCACAAGTCCTTTCACTGGTGTGACATTGCAGAATTTAGTCAGGTGCATGATTATTTAGGTCACATGCAGATGAAAATTATGATTTTCCTTAACCAATTTTTTACAGGCCTCTGGCTATTTTTCTATGACATGTTCTTTAAAGTAATAAAAAAAATGACAGATTTGTGGGAAAAAAAAATTATATATAGTTTTGTGATTTTAGGCACACTATTTTAAAAATTCCACCAAACAATTAGCATACTATAAAAGGCTTAGTTTTATTTACTTTATGGTTTAATACATGTTATTTGTAAGACAAAAGGATGCCACATCCACAGACAAAATGGATAGTTCACTTGGTTCTGTAAACGATTTTGTGAGTATTGCTAAATGTGAGTCATTTTGTGAGTATGCGATATGTGTAACATAACCAATAAAGTAGATGTTTTGTTTTGCGATGCATACCACGTTGGTGCATTAAAAGTTTGTCTATGCATGAATCTGTTTTTGTTTTTTGGATATTTTTTTGCAGGCACAGACTAAAAAATTAATTGGGATATTTCGTTGTTTTATTTTACTGTGATATTCATCAAGATAAATGTCCCTTTTGTATACAATTTATAAATGTTATATACATTTCCCAATTTATAAAGCCTATTCTTTTGAGCATTAAAACGGTTGCACCATTCAGAAGGCTAATTTCTACCTCCTTTCTAAGTCTTTCTATTACATAGCCTAATAAGTAGTACATTCAGATCAAAACTTCAGCTAAAGTATAAGAAAAAAAATCCCATTTCAATTTCTTGTTGTTGTTATTCTTGTTGTTCAATATATTAATACACTTTAACGATAAGGTATCGCGTAGCGGAGCGTTTTTTGTTTTAGAACAATTCTTAACAATATAAATAATAAAGACTAAATATTCAGATGCATGCATAAAAACTATAAAGATAGCGTGAGTTGCAGCGTTTCGTTTCCCCTGCAGCGCCTCATGGGTAATGTAGTTACTCATGTTGACGCTGACAATGCAAGCGGGCAGAGGTTCTTTTAACTGAAAACTACAAATACCATACTTCCTGTCCTACGATTTCCGGTATCTTTGGGAAAAGTTTCAATTGGGGTTGGAAAAAGAGAGTAATGAAAAAGTATCCGTGTTGTCGTGTACATGAAACTAGACGGGGGAAGAGGAGGGCCAGTGCCTTAGACGTAATAGGGGAAGGTAAGAGATGTTACCTATTAACCAGATGATGCATGCGCAGGTGAACCGCGTTGGAAAGAAAGTTGTTGCAATGCAAATCTCAGCGTTTGTAAGTGTTATGCCGCAAAGGTGCTCGTGCACATACGATTTATTTTCGTCATATGTTTTCCCCTCAAGCACAGCCAAACGTGTATGTTTTATTATTATGAGAAAAAACACTGCATCAGTATCAGTAGCATCAGTACTTGTGCTCAAAGTTGTAGCGGCGCTGCGCTCTTCGTGATGCTCCGCATCATCTCTGCACGCTTGCGTTCCGTTTCCCCCCCAATTGCATGCATTCAATGCTTGTAATAACCACTATGAATCGTGCATTTCCCCTTTATTCTGGCATTGAGTACTGAGAATATCAGTGAACCTAGAACATGTGAGAATGTTTGCCGTTAGGATGATCAGCTGACTTTTCAGCAATGCACGAGAGAGCTGTGCTCCTACGAATCTGTAACGTTATTTGTTTACGGGATTTTCCCAAAAGAAAATAAATGGAGACCGAAGCCCCTTGTTTTAATTTAACGACAATACTTCGTGCTCTCCGAATGCATCACCGCTCATTTTCAGGTCCATTTGAAATCTGAGCGATCAGGAGCACGCGCCTCCACTCGCAGTGAGCATTTCGCATCTACCGCCTGTTTTTTTTTTTTTTTCTTCCTTTTTTCTCCATTGTTACTCAAAATCTATTGCAACCGTTTACGAGAGCCGGTGTCTGATCCTTATCACATGTAAAGATTGATCTCGCCAGCTTGCGTAACATCGAGGAAGATTTCATCCTGAGAGCATCTTATATGTTCTTTGTGCGCGAGTCGTTTTGAAGACTTGATCAGCTCGGAGCTCCATCACTCATTGCTCCAGTGAAGCTCTAATTTCTCTCCTGTGCCTGAGTGAAAGATTGAGATGGATTGACGGTTGCAAGGTAGGGTGAAGGACACTTGTTTAGTTATTTAATTTTATGAAATATCTTTGTTGCTCTGTGTGGTTGCAGGTTATTTTACTCGCGTTGGTATTCTTTTTCAAGGAGGACACAAACGCTGACAAGAACCTGCTTTAGTGAAAATATCAGGGCTTTTTTATAGATACGGAGACACTAAGCAAACCAAGAACCTTGAGTTTTCTTTATAATAACTTTGATTAAAAACATTTACTAACATAGTATAATGCTGAACGCATAGTTAGTTAGTTACAAATTAATGTAATTAATTTTCTTAGTTGGAAATCCTGGTTTGAGATCACGAGATTGGTATATTTTGTCTTTAGTACAGTTATTTATTATATTCAGCTTATACACAGTTTTCATGTGTCAACAAGTCATAGGTTTAAACTCTTTGGTATAAAAATGAATGGATCTTAGAAGCTTTTCATAGTAAATCTAAATGGCTACTTCAGAGTGTAGATGAAGACATGAGGTGGTTAAGTTTAGTTGATAGCATGGTCTAATTTTCCTTTAAATTGCAAATTATGTCATTTCATTTTTGCTTTTGATTGTTGGCTTATGAGAATGTGTATTGTCTATGCATGCAAAATGTTTTATTTATATATATATTTTTTACTTCTGTTAGGACAGCCTGTTTCACACCGCATACACAAGTAGTGTGTGAGCGTAGCAACGGCGTAACTATAACAGCAGGTTCACATTGTACTGTCATGGTGAATCTGCAACATAATGAAATTGTGGCTTTATGCAGAGAATAAAGTGATTTTGGGGTTACTGCAGTAAATGTTTCATTTAATAATGACCATACATTACAAAAGGTTATCAGGTGTAGGGCATTGAGATTTATGACCAACTTGATCTTTCTTTCAAGATTTAAGATTTTGTATTCGTCACATACACAATTATACAGAGTATAACCAGCAGTGAAATGTAAGATTTTTCTGAAGTCTAATTCATGAGAAGAGGTGGATCACATTTACATCCAAATTATAATTAATCTAATAAATAGAATGGAACCCAAATCATCTGTCTTCAGTAGGTAATTGGGTGAGTAGTTTACTTCAGTGGTTTATGTTGCTTCATAGTACACTTTTGTAAAAGATTGTGTCTATAAATAGTATTATAGTGCATTTTACTGTATGTTCTGCTTATTTAAGTAAGCTATACCTGGCAAAAACCTCTCTTCAGCAAGGTATGACATTTTCCAGCAAGAGCTAAACCATGGTAACAAGCCAAATCTTTGTTTATTTATTTATTTATTTAGTCATTTAGCAGACGCTTTTATCCAAAGCGACTTACAAATGAGGACATAAGCAATCAAAACCAACAAAAGAGCGACAACGTGCAAGTGCTATTACAAGTCTCAGTTAGCCTAACGCAGTACAGATAAATATTATTATTATATTTTTTTTTTTTTTTTTTTATAAAAAGACAGATAAAATAAAATTAGAATAGAGAGTGCTAGAGTTAGAGGGTCAAGTAAAGATGGCACAGATGAGTTTTTAGCCGTTTCTTGAAGATGGGTAAGGATTCAGCTGCTCGGATTGAATTGTTAATATGGGTGTCGAAATAAATATGTGCTGCGTTTGGAGTGAAACAGGCCTAACCATGGCTCCAACCCCATCTTATGAGAAAAGTTACTTTTTTACGATGTGGTGATTTTTGTATGAATATATATGTGATTCATACAGAATTTAACCATTTTTACAGGAAAAAAAATAGTTACAAATTACCATGAGAGTGTGTGGCACTCTGAGCTGCTCTACCACCTAAACATCATCCAGTATTGATTTAGTTTGTGTCCAGGAGATCTCATCCCACTAAATCCAGTTTGCCAGTTAAGTTATCAGGATTCAGTCACATGATCTTACTTCAGTGGTGGGAAATAGAGAGAGGTTTTCCCCCAACTCTATAAAACAGAATTTCATTAGGAAACAAGGATTGACATCCTTTCCATGAAGCAAGGCTCAGTCAAGGTTTGCGTGTGCCGTTAGTATCCAAGTCAGTGTAAGACGGAATGAGAGGAAGTCTGAAGTTTGGTTCGGACCGGCATTTTGGGCTCCTTGGAAAGTGGGCCACAGGTCCCTGGGGTGAGCGAAGCTTTTCTGGGGCAGGCGTGGCAATGACGTACAGGCGGTTCGGAATGGGAACGTACAGCACCGTCCAGTCATTCTGAAGGGAGCCGGGGGTGTGATATGCGGTCTGGAGGTAGGAAATACAGGTCTCGCTTCATAGTTCCCTCAACGGAGCTCTTCCATCCTGGTTGAGGTCTCGGCTAGAGAGGTAGGCCAACTTCTAGAGTGATTGTTTTTTTTTTTTTTTGAGAATACAGTAAAATTGCGTTTGGGTTACATTGGTAGATTGGAAGTTCATCGTAGATGCTGTCTTCCCCCGCAATTGGCAAAAGTTTGTGAAATCGAAACTCTCTGTTGACCTCCAGTGCATGTAACGATTTCTCTCTCAGCCATCAGCAGATGTCTCTGGCCAAACCTAAACACACGAGCGAGCCTCAACGCGCAGAGGTGGGATGCTATTTAAAGATCACACGAGCGTACCAGCTGCTCCCATTTCCGTGCTACGTAATTGAATCTGCGCATCCAGTTGAAGAACTCGTCCTTAGATTTGAAAGTTCTGTTTATAGAAGAGGACTCTACTTTCTGTCATCCTCTCTTCTTTTCTGTCACTTGTGTTTGGAGAATCAACCGTGTGGTACTCCAGGCAGCTTGATGTAGGACACTAAACCCACTTTTATGTGTGTTAAGCTATTCTTGGGCAGTCAAGTTGTAGGCCTAGTTTTATACATGAGAGGGTGGTGACGTAGTGTCACACTTTTAACAGCGAGCTTTGGGGATGTGTTTGAGCGTGCCATCTGCTCATACAATTTCTATTATTGTTTCATCATTTCAGTCATAAAGGGACATCAGAGGTTTTTGGATTGGTCCAAAAACTGACTATTTGACCTGTGAAGTTTAATTTATCTCAATTTTTTATTATATATTTATTTAGGTAGGTGTATTTTTGGCTGTTTTTAGTGACAATTCTTCATAAAAGCCAGCTTTAAAGCACCTTTCCTGCAGCCATCCACACTCAGATGGAAGTCTTTGGTCGTTGCGTTTTGCATCACATCTCCATGATATTTTTGGAGCATTTCACCATGAGTGTTGTTTTTAAGAAAATTACAGTTTTTTTTTTTTTTTTTTTTTTTTTTTAAAGAAAAAAGTGTTTTGTCTTGTGCAGTGTTACAGTCTATAGCCCTCCTTTTTGCTGTTTCTTATGTATTGTCTTATTTATAACGGGCGACTTATTGATATCCCTTTTTGATGGTCCCTTTGCAAGGGACCTCCCTTTTTTTAAATGTAAAGGTGGCTCTATATATTCAAGATCAGCTTGTTAAGATATAAACTCATTTGTACTGTAGAAGTATTCTAAATATATGTAATATAAAAATATTAACTTTCTGTCAAGTTCACACTTATTTGCATCTCATCTGTCAACAAAATAATATTATTTGTGATTTAATCTCATGATTCATGACAAGTGTTTAGAAATTTGGTCAATTTTATTTGACCTTACCTTACATCACCTTGTCCTGTGGTCTGACTGCAGTTTGAAGGCTCAGGTCTACTTAAATAGGCAAACCAATGACCAGTCGATTTTGTAGTTTTGCACTGCCCTACTTTGGACTAAATGAAGAGCTTTTTTGCATGTTTTTGTTTCTGGCTCAAGAGTATTTTTGTTCAGAGTGTGGACTGGCCTTGGCGCTCACATATAGGGGTTCTGAAGGAGAGCGAGACGTCAGAGACACAGTAGATGCAATAATAGAGTGCACATCTGTTCTATTTCTCCTCCAGAGTTTTCTTGCTTGGTGATTGAAGTTTTTATGGTAAGAAATGTTCACCGTTAGTGATGTGCGAAATCAAGTATCTTGCGAGGTGACATTTGACATGACATTTGTCTTGAGATTGTTTTAATACCGTTTCCATCTAAATCTGGTTTTTAATATTTTATTTTGCTTTTATGGGTCAGCACCTGAACAGTTTGGTACCACACTGATTTTGCCATGTGTAATTTACAGTATGAAGGATTTTAGTTCCCTGAGTGCACATCCTAAATGGTGCACGACGGAGGCTGAGGAGTTAAGCACCCAAAGAAGAAATAGGCCAGTTACATCCTTTTTTCACACTTCATGTCCTGAGGGAGGCTGCGAGGATGGGTGTGTGTGTATGTGTGTTGGGTATTAGCATGTGTTAGGTATCGCCGAGTGTCAGGTTCTTGAGGTGACGCTCTCTTTGGATTTGGGAATATGATAACATGCTAACTTTCTATTCCTGTTATTATAGTGGCTTTGATGCACGCATTCAAGTCATTCACATTAGGGCTGAACGATTTTAGAAAATAATCTAATTATGATATTTTTTATTATTTAATTTTTTTTACCAATATTGCGATTTAATATGCGATTATTTTTTAAAGCTTTTTATATTCTATTTTATTCAGCAAAGTCAAGTAATAAATCATCGTATAGTGTGCAGTGTTGGGCACGTTACTTTAAAAAAGTAATTAGTTATATTACTAGTTACTTCTTACAAACAGTAACTATTACATCATTATAAAAGTAACTAATTACCAGGGAAAGTAACTGTTACTTTTTATTTTTATGTTCAAATGTGTCAAATAACTTGGATGCCCCAATATTAAATGTTAAATGAATGAAATGGTCACTAAATAGAATCAATTATTTTTATAATACATTGTACGTTAATCTACGCTATTTTAATGTTTCTGGGACAATGTGAGAGACGCCTATCAAATTCAATTGATTATTGTAAAAATATCGTCAACCCTCTATAGACACCTTGGCAATAGAATCTCCATTGACTTATATATCTGACTTAGCATCAGTCAGTCAATCATTATATGATATTATGATAATTTATCATTAAATGATGATATAACTTTAGTAATTAGAATAACCATGTATGAATGCATATTTGTCATGTTGACTGAACTTGGGTTGGTGCTTAAGATATTGTTTGTCATTTAGTGTTTCTATAAAAAAAGGGGGAGGGGGGGGGAACTACAAATAATACTGATAAGATAAAACTACTACGAATTCTACGAATACTAATAAGGACAATATAAAACGCACTAAGGATTATTGAGCTGCTGGGTTCATGAATATTAATCAGGTTGTCTGCGTTCGCTCAAACTGATTCGCTGAAATCAAAACAGGGAGGATAATAGGTGAGCGCCAGCCAATGAGATTTATCAGTCGTTTGCGCATTAGTCCCACCCACTACCAGAAAACCCGGCAGTTCTTAAATTCTGAAGAATTCCGAACTCTGTTATTTTGATAAGAAAATACAACAAAATCTGAGGCGCACACATCCGCTCCTCGTTAAGGCACTGAAGTGTCTCCAATTCATTCTTTCAGCTCTTTTGCCCATCCAGCACATATTCCTACGCCATTCCCCATCAGCATGAAGCTCAGCAGCAGCATTTCTTCAAATCAAATGCGAGTATCTGAAATAGCATGCAATATGCAGCGAGAAATGTTTCAAACTGTATTATCCTACATACCTCATTAAAATGAATGTCAAATTCAGTGTATGGCTTACATTTATGAGTTGTTTTGGAAAGTTTGTTTATTTTTACATTTATTTTTATTGGTTGATTATTGGATGTATATCAGTTGTGCATGCTAATTTTTCCATTTTCTAATAAGTTTTGCCATTCTCTAACACTCACTTAACTTTAATCTTTAAAAACGATTTAATAACACCATCTCAAATGCATAACGTAATATGCTGTGATGCCTAAATGTACTTGAGGTATTTAAAGTATTTTTTTTTATACATATAAAGTATTTTATATTATATTATTTATTTACACAGAAGTGTATAATTGTAAGTGTAAAAGTACAGATTTATTTGTCAGTTTATCATTTATCAACCATAACATGAAAACAATCATCAGTGTATCTGCCATGATTGTAATATTGGTAAATTGCTATTTTTTTTTTTATTAAATTGTGTAAAAATGTTTACAGTTCTGGCAGTTTGATCAAATAATGATCCAAGAATTAAATATATATTTAAAAACAAATTTAATCTTTAAAAATAGAATTTAATAACACTGCTTTCTACAATCAGTAACCTAATATTTTGTGACGTCTGCATTTTAAATGTTTTTTTTGTTGTTGTTGTTTTATTATTAATTTTAGAGAACATTGTATAGACACTTTTGGACAATTTATTTTTGTCATAAAGTGGCAGAAAGTATCAGAAGGCGTGAAGTTCATCGGCCTCCATCAGCTAGGAATTTAGTATTAGCCAGTCGCTGTATTTAATCCAATCTTGTGTAAAAATGTTTTCAGTACTGGCAGTTCGATCAAATAATGACTCCTGATAGAAATATCTAAAATTGCTGTTGATTTATATTCTGGTCTTTCTTGACATTGCAATGAAGAGAGTGCTTTGCATTATGGAATACCGTGTCTGAAGTAATGAGAAATGTACATACAGCCTAGGCAAATATAGTAGATTAGGTACAGTAGATGTTCCTTGTGTACAGAAACTGTGCACAGTACATACTGCACTGCATACTGCAAAAAATATAGTATGGGACTATACTAGGGGTGTAACAGTACACAAATATCACAGTTCGGTGTGTACCTTGGTTTTAACGTCACGGTTCGATATGATTTTGGTACAGCAGAGGGAAAAACTAAACTTTAAAAAAAATAATAATAATTTAATAGTGGTTTACTGGTGGTTTCACTTATTTCCCGCTCACACTTTTCTCATCCTAATTTTACAAACTTTAAGTTACTCATGCTGACTGACACTGATCACTGGAGGGTGCGGTATTCTCCGATCAACTCTGGTATTACATACAATGTTAAACAGACCTGGGACCCGAAGTAATAGATAGGGACCCGACCCGGACCCGGCTGACCATTTAAAATATAGACCCGTACGGATCCCGGGTTGGGTCCTCGGGTCTCGGGTCCTCCGTGAAGACCTCTACTCTGTGGTATCGAGGCAATTCGGTCGGTGCCTAAAAAGTATCGAACTCAATACCCAGCCCTACTTAAAACACCATAACTAGTTTGTTGCAGTGGCTAGATACGACCACATGGAAGGATTGATTATTTGATTTATGCATAGCTTTGGTCAGTATTACTCTGTGGTTTTGACACCACAGTCACAACATGCTAACCACTTGGTCCAAAACAAGAATGTAAGGCTTCAGAGACCAACCAACCAACCAAGAATTCCTGTACAAGCCAAAATAAATCTGCTTGCAAATCCTTATTGTGACACACTTCAAAAGCACAAATAAAAACAACAGTTATGAAACTATTAGGTTCACAAAGATCAATTTCGACATTGTGTTGGAGTTGAATAGCATGTTGCACAGTATTAGTATTCTAGCTGCCTGGTCACTGCATCGTCGCAGCGGTATACCATGTTGTTATCGATGAGATTTGCATAAGGGCCAGTGTGGGCTCCCTGCAGACAAGCTTTTTATAGTGTGTCCACGTCTGCAACAATAATAGCAATACACCTTTCTCTTGAGAGTCTATATTTTGCTATATTTGTGTTGTTTTTCCCCATCATAAAAGAACAGTGTGATAAGAGAACGCTAGCTTTATGATCCGACATACCAGCAGGGGTGATGTAAGAGCTTGTTTTGCCTTTTAAAACTAACCACAATTGTACATGTAAAACTTCCACTTTTTTATAAAACCTACATTACCGGAAGAAAAGCGTTTCTTTTGCGTGTCCTTTTTGATTTGCACTTGCTTCCTTTACTTTTGTAGTTTGAGTCTAGCGTATGCTTTAGGTTTGAGCATAGTTCTTGAGGAAGACGCAAACACAAATGACCAAGGTTTTAGGATTATTTTGGTGTCTGAAACCTCAAAAATGTGAGGCTGGTGGGGATAATGATCATAGCTGAAATAGGCTGCTTAACTCTAGCACTGCCTGTCTCGTGTTTACTGCATTCCTGCCTGCTTAAAGTACGGATGCAAATTCTGTAGACTTCAGCTGACTGTCATGTTTCATAAGAGACATACCAGAATTGAGCCTCAATAAGCTCTGATCATTTTCTTTAAATATTAACTTTATAACTGCAGCATGGTTGATTGTGTATGCATGTAAATATTTATGTTTACTGTTACATATAGATGGATATAAGTTTAAAAAAAGATTAAATATTAGGGTTTCACACTATATTGTTTCCATAAAGGTTATCAGCTTTAATCCATTTAGCATGAATATAATTATCAGACAGAATTTTAATATTGTTGCATCCCAAATTTTTCTTTGTGGTGTTGTCTTAAGTTTTGTGAAAAAATAGGCTAATGTAAAAACATGCCTATATTATAGTTTTTGCAGTGATTTAATCAGTATTATGGTTTATTTTGATTTATAAACAGTTCTTTCAAGCCATTTCAGAGAAAATACAAAAATATTGAAGTTAAGCATTATCAGGGAAAAAGAAACTTCAGTTAGAAAATTGGTACTTGGGATCCCAAGTTCGAATCCCAGCTTGAGGACTTTTCCCGATCCTGCCCCCTCTCCTTCTACGCTAATAATAATAATAATAGTTATTATGTTGTGTGCACCAGATATGCATATTAGAATTATCTCAGAAGGATCATGTGAATAAAAAATCTTGATTCTTGACACTGAAGGCTGGAGTAATGGCTGCTAAAATTGATCTCTGCCATTACAGGAATAAATTACGTTTTAAAAATGCATTTAAATAGAAAACAGCTTGGCTATTTTAAATTAGAATAATATTTCACAGTATTAGCATTTTTACTGTATTTTTCATCATGTAAATAAATGCAGTTGACTCTCCAATGACCACCCTTCCCTGACTCTGTTTCCCGTATCTGTTTTGTTTTAGATGGCTTTCGATTGGCACTGACTGTATTTTGTGTCAACTTGGTTTTTGGTTTTAAATGAGACATGGCACAAATGACATTAGCTGAGCTCAGGTAAACATCGTGCAGGCTTCTTTTCTTATCTCTCACTGCGACGAAGCAGAAGTCGAAGTGCGGTGAACTGCTGTCTGTCTGTGTTCAGTTTAATCGATCAATGCCCCTGGAGATATTCATTAGCATTTCTCTCTCTCCTACATTCATCCATCCTCCAGTTCTACTGACAGTCCATTACAGTCTGATGTGCCCTGTCTGTTTTTTGTATCCCTCCATTAGACATTTGCTCATTTTATTTGCCTGTGTTATCTGTCCTTTCCATCAACGCCTTTCAGATAATTGCCTGTCTTCTCTTTGCAGTTGTTACTTGCACTCCTCTTGTCGTTTTGCTTTTTTTTTTTTTTTTTTCTCAATCTCGCTGGTGCCATTTTAATTGAACCACTATGGTTTTTTTTGTCCTATCAGTTGTGCAACCTGGAGGTGTGACACCTGCTTTAAAATATAGTGGATGAAGTTCTTGCAAGACGTGCGACTAATCAGTATAGGAACCACCAAATCTCAAAGATAACACTTAAAGTGAAATAACAAGCATCATTCAAGCATATGAAGGAGTCTGGGAGTCAAGCTTTCAAGGACGACGAGGGCACTTGAGGATACACACTTTACTGAGCGCTCTCATGAACCTGGATTTGAGAAGATGTTTGGTCTCAGCTGACTTCCAATCAAGTGAGTTTTACATTTTCTTTCTATATTACAGGAAACCCCTGGAGATGAGCGAATGCACCCTATCTGCTGCTCTGAACACTTTAATATAGATGAACAGAGGCACCACGGATGACCACCCCCTTACAACGCCAATGACCTTCACCATTGTAAGTTTGTCCATTCATTCTGAATAGATTCTGATTTTAAGCTCCCATTGGCGATTCATGAGACGTGTCCTTTTATGCACTCAAGAAGGCTACACATCATTTCATTTGTTTTTTTAAATAATTTTTTTTTATTGTTATTTGTTATACATGTTATTAATTTTATTTTATTTAGATTTTTTTTTTCATTATATTATTTTGTGTGTGTGTATTTTAATATAATTTTTTAAAATTTAAGTGAAGTTTCATTAAAACTTCACTTAAATGAAATATATTTATTTCTGGCATTGAATTCTGCCAGAGGTAAGGGAATTTGAATCGCATTATGCTTAAGGACGCTCCTTACCTTTGGTAAATTGGCTGTAATGCTAATTTAATAAAGCAATAAGCTCTTGTGGCTTATTGCTTTATTAAATCATTTTAATGCCATGTTATCTGTCTGTAATAATTAGTAATGAGTGGTGCTGTAAATGAATGGACTGCTTATGTAATTATCTGTTTGTTTTGCTTTAATTACAGGATCCATTTGTTGTTGAGTCTCAGATTCTGTAATGGAAAATCGAGGTGAGTATTTATTGCCATACTTTGTCTTGATACTAATGATGCTGAATAATTGAGAATAAACATTCCATTTGTAGACAGCGTTGATTGAGCTCTAGAAACCAAGGTGTGATCTTGATTTAACATGGCACGTCTTGGTGCATTTTAACAGTATTTATTGTCAGAATCACAATTATTACATAATGGGATGCAGCCATTGTAGACAAACATGTTATTTGTCAGTGGGTGCAGTGTAATGGGGAACGACTATATTTGATTTAAATTGGATTCTTGCAGAAGTAATTGTTTGATGCTTCCTCTTGGCCAACAAAACGCTAGTAAAGAGCTCTGTGTCATCCCGTTCGGAAGGTTATGAAGGCAGTTCCTTGAACAGATCTGTGGAGCTTGATTTCCAGGTCATGTCAGGTTCTGGGTCTAGGCAGAACCAATAAGCTGATTCTCTTCCCTCTGTTCTCTCGTTCTCTCTTTGGAAAGACGCCCAGTGTAGGTGCTGTAACTGGGACAGAGAGAAGCAGGGCTTCAGTTCAATCCTTTGTCTTTTATTTTTCCTAGTGTAGATGCATGTGTTCTTACTGTGGTACTGAACTTGGAACGGTTGCAAAGATATCAGAAATTTTGGAATGAGTTGGGTTGCGAGATGAATAGGTCAGAGTTCCTTTTGTGATTGTGATCTATCCAACTTAGATGTACAAATTTTATGTAACATGCCGGAACCATGTAGCGCACAGATATTTTTGCTCTTCTCTCTTCCTTTGCTTGCCTTATTGCTTTTGTTTCTGTTTCATGGAGTTGTATCATTGCAGTATTTCCCTCTTGCTCTTTCTGTATCTGTTGCCCCGACTTCAGCATTATTATTGCATGGTTGGTGGATTTCATAGCTCACACACCACAGAAAAAAGGATTGTTTGTTCTTGGTTCTCTGTTACTTCATCAAAGCCTCAAACATTTCATTTTTGTTCAAATAGTTTAAAAGATGTGTTCAGCCGAAGATTATTACAGCATAAGCCAATTTTATTCTAATCCCCTGTTTTGCATAATTTTCCCATCTATAAACTAGGGTTGATGGTTTATTTTTTCCAAAAACTCTGATATATTTTTTTAGGATTCTTTAATGAATAGAATGTTTAAAAGAACAGTATTTATTTAAAATAGAAATCTGTTGTAACATTATAAATGTCTTTACCATCACTTTTAATCAAATAAACAAATAATAGATAATAGTAGGCCTCTAATAATTTAGTTTTTGTTTTCGTTAAATAAATCAAATTCACCATAAACATTTGAATGGTATTTGGAGTTTTTTTAAATGGCAACCCATTTATTACCCATTGTTACCCATTATTTATTTACCCTAAAGACAGAATAGGTCTAAGAAAACTGAGGTCCAAACAACATTGCACCCACTGAGGGTGCGTAATTGATAACAGAATTGTAATTTTTGCGTGAACCACACTATACTGTAAAAAAACAGCCGTTGTGCTGCTGATTTTATTCAGTCGACAGTTGAAGTTTTACATTTTTCATCTTGGAGACTAAGGCTTAGTCTCTGAATTATTAAACAAGGCTGGCATGAGAACAAATAAATATTGTTCTAATGAAATTTGAGATGCTGATTAGGGTTTTCCAAAACATGTGTGTAATAAATGTAAAATCATCAGTCATGCAGTTGAGGAAGCCTGAATTACTTTCTTTCAACTGTGGGTGAAGTCACCGGCAGTAATTCATTGCTGTTTATTTGTGCATTAATGTACACTTGATATCTTGACTTGGATGTCTATTTAAGATGTGGCAGGAAATGAGATCAAATATAGTCAATTAAAGGTGTATCATTATATTTCTTTCTTTTGTGCTTCATTTGGCTGCTTTTGAACACAAGAACAATTCCTGAGTGAACGCCTCCTTATGATCACACATGGTCATGGATGGTGACCGAAGATCTGGAGCATTGTTGATCATCGGAAGGATCTGGTCCATGACTGATGTTTCCCATATAAAGAAAGCTTTTATATACACATCAGTGTAATTCAGGGGGTTTGGAACAGAATCCCTTTGTTATACGCTGTGGAATGAGAAGTTGTGTCAGGCTGTAGGAAATGGGATTAGGAGTGCGATCTGCTGTAGTCAAGTTACACAGCTACACACTTCCACATTCCCGTTCTCTGCTAATGTACTCTGCTGGATAAAATTGCATTCTTGGAATTCCTGCGGATGAAGAATTGCTAAGTGCAGAGGGCAGGAGTCCAGATCTTCTGATCACTGAGTGTATACTAATAGATTGAATTTTTAAGTAAAACAGAGGGATTGTTTAGGGCAAATACCTATATTCTGTATAAATCCTAAAAAGGATATTTCACCCAAAAAATTAATTGTCATTGTTTACTCACCCTCATGTCATTCCAAACCTGTCTGACTTTAATTCTTTTGTGAAACACAAAAAGAGAAATGTTGAAGACTTGCTCCTTGGGGCTGGAGCTTTTAAGCTTACAAAGGACACAAAAGTATCATAATAGATGCTCATATAACTTGTACACAATATGCTAAAGTTTATACTTGCTTCCAAAAGTTTTGGCCTCGGTAAGATTAGTTTTTTTTAAGAAATACGGTGAAATTAATGCAATAAAGACTTTTAGAATGTTACCAAAATTCTATTTGAAAAATTTTGTATTCTTGAATGAATTCTGACAAACAAAATGTATCATTTCCACAAAAAAAAAAAAAAAATTAAAGCAGCACAGATGTTCTCAACTTCACTAATAATAAGAAATGTTTCTTGAACACCAAATTAGCATATTGGAATGATTTCTGAAGGGTCCTGGAGCACTGAAAACTGGACTAATGACTGCTAAAAAAGTTACATTTTAAAATCTATTAAAATAGAACAGTTATTGAAATTGTATAAATATAAATAATTGTATAAATGTATAAATATATAAATTGTAATGGTATTTCACAATATGACTATATTTACTGTATTTTTGTAAATGCAGTAAATATAGTAATATTTAATAAAGTAATGCTAAAGTAAATGCAGCTTTGGTGAGAATAAGAGACTTCTTTCAAAAACATTCTTCATTACCCAAACTTTTGAACAATAGTATATCATATTTTACTAATAACCTATCAGCGATATTTGTTCATCTTTTATGTTATGTCTATATCACAAACCTCAAAGAACACAAATTTGAAGGCTGTCACTATGTTCTTATTAATGTCAGAGAAATTTCACATCTCATTTAAAATGTTCACTAACATGATGACCTGTTTCTCTTGCTTTTGTGTTCTCCATAACCACAAGGTCAAATGTCCTCCCAGCTGATACCATTTTTCCCTCTGCTGGCAGAACTTCCCTTTAATCCCTTCCTTTTTTTTTTTTTTTTTTTGCCTTTCATTATCACACGCAAACCCACGGACACACTCACTTTCCACTTTGACCTCTGCTTTAAGGAATGATAGGCATCCGTCTGCGTCTATGCTGATCTGCTTTGCAAGCTCATTTATAAAGTGGAGGGAGAGAAAGTGGTATGGAGGGAGGGTCCCGTGTGAGAGAGGGAGAGGGGGTGGAGAGAGTTGCAGAAGGAGGAGTGGAGGAAAAAATAAGGGCTGTTGGCATGAGATCCACTCAAATAATAGGGAGAGAGGAGCTTGGGAACATTGGCTTGGATGGTGGAAGGAAACATGAGATCGACACTAGGTGACATGAAAGGGGTTCTTTGAAGCTGAAAGGAAAAGCGGAAGGTTTGGGGGAACCTGGATTGCCGCTGCTGTCCAGGGAGGTGCACCTGGGCAGGAGCTGCAAACGGAGGCCCTTTGGGGGCTGGAGCATGGGACAGACGTTCCCTCTAGAGACTGCACCTCAAAACTCCTGCGCACACTTGGGTGAGTCAAGAAAAAGGCCTATGGACATAGCATTTTAAGGCATTGTAGGCACACTTCAGGCATGAAGGTAGTTCCAAAAGATAGGCAGATTAATCATGCGGCTGCATTGCATAAAGCTGTCCTTTTTGGGCAATGCAATCCCAAAATGCACTACAAAAAGCTCAGTAAAACATACAAACAAAAATAACAGAGCACATTGCATAATGACCTTCCAGTATAATGTGTTCTTTGAAGTTTGCAAAGTAGAAATAAGCTAAAAGAGGTCAAATCATGACAGATGAACACATGTTGTTAATGGAAAAGGAAACCTAAATTTGTGAAACAAATCTTTTTTCTTTCTTTTTTTGGAGAAATTTTTATTTAAATTCACTGATCCAGTTTCACAAAACTGTTGATTTTTTTTTATGGTTATTTACGGTTATGGAAGATTATTAGTAAAAAATGATATACAGGCTTAGTATGACTTGATGTTTTTCAAAGAAGTCTCATTAGCTCAACAACATGCTAATGACAATCTCCATATGAAGTTTTGAGGTTCCAAGGCAGCTAAGAAACTCTCTTAGAAAGCAGATACCAATATAGGCAGCAAGCAGTGAGGCGGCTCGCTAGGTTTTAGAAGCATTAATCTCAGCAAGCATTACCTCAGCTTGACTTCAACACAGCAGGAACTGGTTATGACTCAGCAGTGGGTCTCAAGTGTGAGTGGAAGGAAACCAGACATGGAGACGAGCAGGACAGCGGTGGGGGTCTTTGAGTATCTGTGCAGAAATTCTTGAGCATTGTCTTTTTTTGGTCCTCATTACTGAACTCACATGATTTCACATTGCGTGTGAAGTTACAGGAACTGTACCTTTTTGTCAGCTGTGATTATTAATTGAGCTGACTGTCATCTGGTGGTTATTCTTTGTTCTTCCCTGTGTAGCAGATAATTGTTAATTTTTTATATAAATTTTGCTTTTGGAATGGTTACTGTACTTTAATTCAGGAGGCAAAGTCAACACTTGAAAAACGTGTTTGAAACGCAAACGTTTTGTCCATGTTTTTGGTCACTAGCTGCTTTGTTTTGATTAAAGTGCTGTTGAGCTGGTCTCAAAATGCCATGTATCTTTTTTTACATCGGGTTTTCAGCTGTCAACCTTCCACTGTTTGTGGAGAAAAGCCTGCGGTCTGAATCCTGATGATCTTTGTACTATTTCCCCCAGTGCAGGGTGTGAAACGCCGCCGATAGTGATGACAAACAAGAAGACAAAGCACAGCTGACATTCAGTTGCTGCACAGAGGAAGCTATCAAGTCTTTACTGTTCCTCAGCCAAACAGCACGGCAAGGTTTCATGTCACAATACAGGCTTCTTTGTTCTCTCAGTGGACTCTGCTCACTGTTGCCTCTGCCTCTATATTTGTTTGCAGTGGTTTCTCCTTGCGCCAAAATGTCAATTCGCTGGAAGCATCTGAAACTTTTTATCCCTTACAATATGTCCAATTGAAGCAACAGAAAAAGACAGTTAAAGCGATAGTTCACCCAAAAATGACAATTCTATCATTAATTACTCACCCTCATGTTGTTCTAAACCCGTAAGACCTCCGTTCATCTTTGGAACACATTATGATATTTTTGATGCATTCTGAGAGCTCTCTGACCCTCTATAGACAGCAATGATATTACCACGATCAAGGTTCAGAAACGTAGCAAGGAGATCGGTAAAATAATCCATGTGACATCAGGGGCTCAACCGTAATTTTCACGAAGCTACGAGAATACTTTTTGTATTCAAAGAAAACTAAAATAACGACTTTATTCAACAACTCATCTCCTCCGCGTCACCCTAGTGCCATTTTGGAGAGTATCCATTGAACGTAAACTGCGTATGCTGTTCTGTGTCAGCTGTGCCACACGGATACGTTTTCTACATTGTTTACTCTTTTATTTGAATGAAAACCACATATCCGCATGGTGCATACGAACCCCAGATTGTCACATGGATTTTTTTACCAATCTCCTTGCAACGTTTCTGGACCTTGATCATGTTAGGATCCTTGCTAATTTGTGTTCCGAGGTCTTACAGGTTTGGAACGACATGAGGGTAAGTAATTAATGACAGAATTTTCATTTTTTGGGTGAACTATCCCTTTAACAAAGTAAAATCTTTTTGAAAATGGATATTAAATGTTTAATTATAATTAAATATTTGTTTTAATTTTAACAGTATAATAATGATATATATGTATTAGTGTATAATTGATTTGTTTTATTTATTAGCTGTCAGACAGTAAAACGGACAGAATAGCTGTTTGCATAGTAAAACCTTCTTGAAAATGTGAAGTATTTTCTATTTCTGCCCTATAACGCACCACCATACACTAGACCTCTGCGATTACATATTTAGTACGTTTTCTTTGGCCATTGTATTATGTCTCATGCGGTATTTTGAGTATCTTGTCCCAAGTGTTACATTTTTAATATGCCGTTTCAAGTTAAAAATAGTCCAGGTTTTACAACTCCAGCAATCTGCTCCTTTGTTGAGCTGCGTTTGTGTTTTTGAATTTTTTTGCTCTGTTTGTGATTGCAAGAATACATCTCATGTAAAAGCCCCTTAAGAATCACATCTGATATTTTTACAGTCGATAAGTCAACTAGTGATTCAGGCAGCCCATCGGCTAGTCAATTTGGTGTATGTTATTCCTAATACGCTTTTTTGATCATTTGAAGCAGAGATTTAAGAAGAACTATACATTTTAAATAAGTCTGAGAAACAAGGCTGTCTGGAATGAGAGACTGTAGTTATTTGTGCATATACAGCAATGAATAAGGGGGTGGTGTGTAGCGGCAGGGCAGTGATTGACTCTTCGTGGTTTCTCCCTGCAGAGACAGACTGTTACATAATGAAACAAGCTGCTCCAGGCTGAATGCCGGCCTTATTTCCGACAACACAACTGCCTTCACACTCCTCCTCTCTTCTGCTTAGCATATACACCTCAAGCCTTTGGCTCTGGAGTTGCATGTACAAATGCACACGTTCACTCATGCTTGAGCATGTTATCAGTCGACTAGCTGGTGGGTTACCTGAATGACAAATCAACTAATCAGTCAAGGATCGGATTTATATAAGATGTGTTAAAAAAATGTTTTGTGGTGGTTGACAGAATGCAGAGGACTTTGCAAGAACAGTGTGAGATGCTCTTTGGAAGACAATTGGATTTTGTTTTGCTCTATGTGATGCGGTGGGGCTGTGTAAAATGGTTTTGAGTTCTTGCTGTTCTGCTTAATGTCACTTCACTTAAGTGCTTGATTGTTTCAGTCTGGCTAGGTAATGTAGCTGAGAGGTCCTTCAAATCACTTGGCCAATAGAGGGTAAGCCAAACTCATTAAAGTGGAATAAGCAGTCAGTGCCACATCCTTTGAGAAACAGTTAAACATCTTTCGAGAGTACTGGGATCATTCTGTGGGAAGAACTGGAGTGTGTCCAGATTTAGCTTTATTTGGTGTTATAGGACTGGTATCGGCAGCTACCTCATGCAGCGATTCATACCTCAATACATTTTGACTGGACCTGTTTTTAGATTTTAGCAGAGCGCAAGATTATAACCGTTTTTTCTTTAAAAATTAATAATTGCCAGCATTTCATGTTGTTTTATTATATTATATTTTGTTTTATTTTTTATTTTATTTTTATTTGAATTGGGTATTTTTTTTTTTTTTTTTTTTGTGGTGTTTTATTGTTTTGTTTTGTTTTATTTCTTCATATTTTATTTTATTAAAAAAGCAATAGTTTCCACAAAATATTGTTCCACAAAACGTTGGTGCCTGAGAAATATTTCTTGTTTAATCGGCATATTTAATGATTTCATATTGTAATTAGGCTTTGTTATCGCAGGAATAAATTATATTTTAAAATGTATTAAAAGAGATTACAGTTCTTTTGAAATCAGTATTAGTGTTTTACTGCATTTTTGATTAAATAAATGCAGCCTTCATGAGCAGAAGAGGCTGCCAAAAACATTTTAAAAAAATATTATTGGCCCCCAACATTTGAAAGGTGGTTTAAATAAAAATATTATAATAATGCATATCGATGCAATGCCCAATGCAGTATCGTAAGAAAACAATATCCATATATGAATGTGTCAGCAGTCTGTTAGTATCCGTATGTCTGATAAAATAGAGATTGAAGTTGAAGTAAAAGCACATCTGTTTATCATGGACTCGACATACGTTTATTGATGTGCAGTCGTGTTTGTTTTATCTGCCGTTGTCCGTTTTCCCGTTTCATGCTGGGTCGTTTTGACTCTCTTCACCTTTTACTCTCTTCCCCCCTCTCTCTCCCCATTTCAGGATCAGGGTGCCGTTTCCTCCCTCTGTTTCCCAGGCCTCGCCCCCCTCTGTTTTCCAAGGCAATCTGAATCTCTCCCTGCCATAAATGCACAGCCTTTCATTCTTTAAACGCCTCACTCCCGGCACTCTTAAGTGACATCTTTAGCTCCGTGACGTATCATTTGGAGCCCTGTCTTCCGGATCTGTTTCCTACTAGTTCACTTATCTTGCCGCTATTAGTGATGTCTGATCCATTAAGGGCTAATATCTTGACTCAGGCTGCCCACGCTTAAGTTTAATGCAGCTGGATGGTATCTGCGTAACACATTGGTCTGTTTTCTCACCGAACTCGGTGGATGTGCGTCATTCGCTGATTGTCTTTCCAAAGGTTGGGACTCTTTGCCGGCTGTGCTTTTAGGACCTGATTATGGATGCGTGGTCGACTGCTGGTGTTTCTTAGATTTCTATGGGTGCAGCTCTTTTTTCGCATGCCAGTGGTTCCCTTTGTGAGACATTCTGGCTTTTACACTTCTTATGTACTCAAGGAACTGAGAGTCCTCACACTTTTGTGCCTGTTCCTCAGATTCGGTTTTTCATCTGAACTGTTGGATATATGGTCTGTTTTAAGTCGTATTGTTTTTTAGGACCATCACTTTTCCGTTCGTTCTCCTACTTCAACATTTTCCCTCACGTTCTTCTTGATTTGGAGACGCCAAACAGGAAAGGAAGTGGACGCTTGTATGGCTTGCTGCTTTCAAACAAGTTGCTATGGCAGCTGGAGTCCAGGTAGACTGATGCATTCACACACTAATATGTAGTCATGGGGGACACTGTATTAGTGTTTAAATAATTAAGGAGCAATTTGGACCTGTTTGTTGAGCTTCATGAGTCTTTATGTTGCCTCTCTTGCCTTCTATGCTCTAATGGGTTTTTTTATCCTGTTGATTTGTGGGTTCCAGGTGGTGGGTGCTTATATTTACTTATCTTACACACAGCATAGTAGGTCTCAAGGGGCATTCTGGGCTTTGTTAAAATGCCTTTCATTTTAATGTAAGTGAGAAGTATTAAGTAGTATAAAGGTAGTGATCTAGCAAATATTTGAATGTCAGCTGCACTGTGCCAAAGACTACAGTAAAGCCCTTTACAAATGAAGGTTACTAAATTTGACATTCTACAGATTAGGAATGGATCAGGATGGTTATAGGCATCTAATGAATTAAAATGACTGGTTTCTAGATCAAAGTTTTTGGATTATTCTTTTTTCTTTGAGGTTTTTTTCATCTGTGTTATTTAACATGCCATATTTTATAGAAAAACATAATACTGAAAGAACAACAGGGTTCCTATTGCAAAACCTGAAAATATTAGGAAATTGTGTCTGAAAAATTGCATTAATATCACACGTTCTATAGTAAATAATATGCAATTGTAATATACTCCTAAAAAAATAATAGACCCTATTCTCAAAAGGTTTTACTTTTACTTTGGATCAATCTAATGCGTCCTCATCCTGAGTAAAAATATTAATTTATTAAAGGATTAGTTCACTTCCAAAAAAAATTTTCCTGATAATTTACTCACCCCCATGTCATCCAAGATCTTCATATCTTTCTTTCTTCAGTTGAAAAGAAATAGTTTTTTAGGGGGGTTTTTTTGAGGAAAACATTCCAGGATTTTTCTCCATTTAGTGGACTTCAATGAAACCCAGCGGGTTGAAGGTCCAAATTGCTGTTTCAGTGCTGTTTCAAAGGCCTCTACACAATCCCAGCCGAAGAATAAGGGTCTTATCTGGCAAAACGATCGATCGTTTTCTAAAAAAAAAATAATAAAAATGTATATACATAATTACATAGTCACATTGGAAAGGTCACTCAATGACGAATTCAGAAGTACTGACCCAGTGTTTACAAAGTGAATGTGCAAAGTAAGTCAAATGCGCTTTACAAAAAAAGGTAAAACAATGATGTCGGTCGATTTTGAAGTTGGAGGAGAAAATATTGAGTTTTTCGCCCTACCCTACCTTTTTGAACCAGAGTACACAGATGAACTAACCGCATATGACCTTTCCAGCATGATTACGTAATGAGCATTTGTGGTTAAAGTATAGAATTAATTTTTTGTAGAAAATTATATAAGCCTTTGAAGCTGCACTGAAAATGCAATTTGGACCTTCAACCCGTTGGTTCCCATTGAAGTCCACTATATGGAGAAAAATCCTGGAATGTGTTCCTCAAAAACCTTAATTTCTTTCCGACTGAAGAAAGACATGAACATCTTGAATGACATGTGGGTGAGTAAATTATGAGAGAATTTTGATTCTAGAAGTAAATAAATCCTTTAAAAATTCACTTAAAAGTATTTCAGTACAGGCAATGATTTATAATTGGCACAGCATAACAGGCACTTTTATAGGCCGATATTCTCAAAATGGAAAATATTTTTGGTACTGTAGCTCACTGTGCTTATGGGACGCACAGCTTCTTCAGCAGTGTATAAAAGAGAGTACAGTGAGGCCCAGCCAGCTCCATCAACCGGAATGTTCAAAGCCACGTTCAGCACCCACTTGATAGGCCAAAGATGTGAGATTGTGAGTCTCTTGGCAGTGCTGGACCTGATAGGAATGTGAGTGTGTAATGTGGGGAAGCAGTGGCCTCTGGCCAGCTCACCATGCTGAGATGTGATTGAGGTCTGCAATGGGGATTTGCTTGTCTTGTCACGAGAGCCGCCAGAAAACACTCTGCGTTGGGGTCTAAAACAATAGTGACTCTAAGGAGGCTCAGCAGTTTAGTATGTTTTGATATTGAGGTTGGAGAAGGGTTGTGGTATCAAGTATTTTGTGGATGAGAATGTCTTTGGATTTAAGCCAGTGCACAGGACGCAGCTGCATATATGGGACAGTATGTTTGTCATGTTTGTGTGATGGCACAATATTATAATTCATCCTGATGTGGCAAGCTATATATACTATGCTTTCATAAACTGTGCACAACACAATTTTAGTTACATAAACCATCTGACCCAAGGCTTCTCGGAGCCATTGATATGCCCTGTGATTGAAGGGTCAGTCTGGGGACTGATTCTCTGTCTCTTCTCCAGATGATGAAGGTGACCACCAGCACAGCGGCACGGGGAGCGAAGGGGGCACGGCAGGGGATGGCACCCCTCCTCCTAAGCGCAAGGGCAAGTTCTCTACCCTGGGTAAGATCTTCAAACCCTGGAAGTGGAGGAAGAAGAAAAGCAGCGAGAAGTTTAAGGAAACTTCAGAAGGTCCTTTGTTATTTTCTTTTCATATTTGTGTTGGAAAAGAGCTTTCCTTTCCTTGACTTTTTTCCTTAAATCACAGCCTAATGTTTGTTAATGTTTTCTTTCCTTTGTTGATATGTATGTTTTCTCAGATGTTTTAAACAATGAGATGATTTCAAAATTCCTTTGCCAAGTTTGTTTTACTTGAAGACTCTATAATATCTGAAATGTAATGCTAACCCAACACAGTACTAAAATATTTAACAAAAGTAAACACAGTTGTCCTTATATCGGTTTATTATTAATGTCCAAATGTGTTTTAAATGTCTAGTTATTCAAAGGATATTATTCAAATTCAGAATTAGCCTGAATTAGGGCATTCAAAACCATTAAGGTGTAGACAACCATGTGCCATTGCGAGTTTATCTTTTATATATAGTGTTTTTGTTCTCCCCACAGTTTTGGAAAAACAGATGTCGATGAGGAGGCCAAGACAGGAACTGATCGAACAGGGAGTGCTCAAAGAGCTTCCTGACAATGGTAGGAGAGAGAAGTGTGTGTGTGTCTGTGCTTTCTCAAAGGTGCCATAGAATGGAAAACTGTATTTACCTTGGCACAGTTGAATAATAAGAGTTCTGTACATGAAAATGACATACCGTGAGCCTCAAACACCATAGTTTCCTCCTTATGTAAATCTCGTGAATAAAAAAGACCACTGAAACATAGGCGAATCAGAACATAACACCGACTGTTACGTAACAGTCGGGATCACTAATAGTTACGCCCCCAACATTTGCATATACCCGCCCATGTTCTAGGCCAGCCGCCAGCCGTAAAGAAACAAGTGAGGACAACAGCGAAAATGGCAGATAATGGAAATAAATGTAATGTTCCAGGCTGTGCAGAGGATGTGAAGTGCAGGGATGGGTTGGTGTCTGTATACAGAAAGGCACGGAAAGCAAGTAATGCGTTCTAATAAAATAACGCAAGCTACTAAAGGGACATGGTTAGCTCCTTGCTAGCGGTTGCCTGTTACAGTACATACGATTTCACTTACCATATAAACAGAGTAAGGAAATATGACTGACGATGATGGCGAATGATTAACAGATCCTGAGCACCACTGACAAGTTTGTGCGATCGCGAATCTCGAAAGTGAAAGTAAAAAGCAATTGTGCATTTAAAAACAGTTTCAATGCCCAGCATATTAATAGCGGCTCCCTGATGCCCGCATTTTATTTACAGTATAATTACCCAACGATATAACTGCGCAAGAAAGTATTGAAATATATATTTTCTCTGTGTTTCCTTCCTGTGAGCTACTGAAATGAGCCGCACTGTGAAACAGCCAATCAGAGCAGAGCTCAACATTAATATTCATGACCCTTCCACATAAGCCAATAACAGACCGTTTCATTCTGGGGAGAAATCCTAGGGTTGTAAATGCACATGTAAAACAGTTTCTGGAGAAGTTTTGCCCTTACCTTAGCCACATACCTTCTGTGTAGATATCAGAGAACAATTTAAAATATTGTATCAATGCATTCTATGGCACCTTTAACTATATTTTGTACGAAGAAAACCTCTGTTTGGGGATGTCTTTATTTTCTAAAAACAAATAGTTTTTTTTTCTACAAAATGCAGAAAGTTTTCTGTTAGTGTTGAATTAATAGAAGTTCAACACTAATAGAATTTCAATTTAAATAGAGCTATTTAAATAGTTATTTTTCCCTACAAAATGCAGAAAGTTTTCTTAGTGTTGCTTTACAGCATTTATAACTAGCTGTAAATAAACTCTGTGTGTGTACATGCCAAGAATATGGATGTTTATTTAACTATGGGCAATTTTATGTCCCAGGGGTCGATTTATTTATTAATAAAACATTTTAATAAATTTTTATTACGTGATTACAGATGTTTTTGTTTTTCTCCACATTCAGAATCTTTAATAATGCATCACAAAATAATAATTGCAAATATTTAAAACTATTATGATCGGGAAAAAAAATCATAATAATCATAAACCAAATCAGTATATTCATATTCTATACTGATTATACACATGCCTGTTTATCAGTTGTCATATTGTTTCCAACAAATCCAGTATTGTTTCCCATAATATTTTTGTCTTTTATTTGCAGTTAAGCTGTAATTTTTGGTAAAATCATGCAATTACATATATTTTTGTATTATTATCTACTTGTCGTTTTTAGGTACATAAAATGCTGGCTACTGTAAGAAATTAGTTTGCCATTAAGTTCCAAAAATATTATTTACACCACAGAATGCATAATTTGAAAAAGATGGAAAAGACATTTGTTGTTTAAGGAAAAATTATTAAAATGGCACTCCTCTCCTGTGAGAAATGAATATGACCAACTCTATTTCTAAAAGTCCATATAATAGAACAAAAAGCATCCATGGTTGATGAAACAACCAAATATGTGTGTGTGTCAGGCAGGGGGTTTGCTGCTTTAACTTTTGAGTGGTCTCACTGTATTTCTTACATTCCTTTCATTGTGGTCTTTGAGAATACTGGACATACCAACAGAAAAAAAACTTGGGGCCTCAGAAGGAAAATAAACATTGGGAATGTTTTCCCCTAGTTTACAGATGTGTGGCATACATTACAGCTGAATCAGAATTCTGTGCCTCAGAGCTATTTTGATACATGTGCCATACATTAATTTCAGCGCATCGTCTCTCTTCCCAGCAGAGAGAGACAGACAGCTCAGTGAGGTTGTATATCATCTCTGTATATCAGGCTCTGTTAATGTGGTAGCAGTCAGGGGAGCTGAGACAAATTCTGCAGTTTTTGAGGCAGATGAAGGGTGGAAATTTCAATTTGATACCTTTTTTTGACTCTTCATATTTTGGGAAGGAAATGACATGTAGTTTTTCTTAAGACAAGAAAGTGGAGCAAATTGTGCCCTGCAGCAAAAAGCTTTGAAAGTCATGCGCTGTGAACCGACTGCTTTAGAGGCCTATTTATTTGAGAGCTGCTCGTGTAACCTCTGAGAGACGTGTGAGGAGACGCAACCTGTACTTAAGAGCTAATCAGAGCTACAGGCTCGTGTAGAACTTCTGAAGAAAACCACGTTAGTCTCTAACCCGATTTGAAAGGGTTTTCCAAACCTGATCTGTTAGAAATAAAAATGCTAATCCTTCTGAATTTTTGCTGGGCTGTTGCTTCCAGAGAAACATAAATATTTGTTTAGTGAATACAGTACTTAATAGGTGAAGCATGTCGGTGCACGTCTTGTTTGTGTATATTCACAATACGTTCAAATGCCTTTTATTCCTGTGGAAAACTGTTAGTACGTAATAAAACATAGTAATGACATTTTTCATTAAAGCAATGAAAATTCTAAACTTGTATGACATTATTTCCACCATATAATACAAAAGGAGACATTAAGCAAGATGTTTATGCTGCTCTCTTCAGCCACAGTTTATTTTAAGGTCCAATTCTTTACTATTAGCACATTGAAATTGGTCATGAGACACATAATCCAATGATATTTGCCATTATTGATGTAACACCTGGTGTGACCCATCTTGACACACAATAAGTGATGTAAATGAGATTTCAGACACATAGCAGAGGAGAAAATAATGGTATTTTCAAGACTTTTCTGACGCAAAGATATTGTGTGATTTCAGAAAACGTTATATAATTTAGCACAGAAGTCATATGAGTTAATAGTGCTTTTTGTATTTTTTTTCTTGATACACTATAAACCACTTTTTCTCCCCTCCCCCCCTCTCTCTCTCTCTCTCTTATACATACCCATTAAAACTGATACGTATGATTAAAAAAATGTAAATGTTATATTAAAAAAAAAATGTATATGTAATTTTTTCCCACTTGTTTTCAGAATCAGTTGAGGCCCATGGCCACAAGACACCTTATGTGAAGAATGGTCACACTCTACCTGTGGGAGTTGGTGGAGGTCTGGGACTAGAGCAGATTCACTCGCCTTCTGAATCCGAATTTAGAGTCAACCCTGTCTGGCTGCCACAGCCTGATGACCGCAGAGGTCGTGCCCCTTCTGACGGGGATCATCGCGGAGCATTGGGCCCCCGGTCCTCCAATCAGGATGAAGGCAGGAGAAGTGGTTGGTCTGTTGGGACAGAGGACTGGAAATCTAATCTGGCCTGGCAGGGAGATGATATCCGACATGGAGGAAGGCTACATGTTGAAATGGACAAGAGGCCTGGGCTAATGAAAGCCCCCTCTGAGGATGGGCGCAGGACTCGCCCCGAAACGGACTGGAAGCCAACTCTTCCTCGCCACTTGTCTGTCGAAGAGGCAAGGGGAAGACGAGGTTTGTGGGATCAATTGTAATCATTTTTCTCTAGTTCCCTTTCTGCCTTCCTCTTCTTTGTTCTCCACACTTCCGCCATCACTTCCTCACCTTCTGTTGGGCCAACTGGAGTGAGACGAGCGTCTATGTTCCCTTGGGTTCTGCTCCAGCTAAGGTTCTTATTTAGGAACTGAGCACAGCTAAGCTGAATTCTCCTGTTCTTTCCTAATTAATAAACCACAGTCACCTCAATCCTCATCAAAGTGAACATTATTATTTAGTCCTTTGGAGACATATTTGGCCCTCCACTAGGACAGATGATACAGTTTTAATTTAAATTATGCAGTCACTATTCAAATGTTGCTATATGTTTAGAGCAGTGCAGCTTATATATAGTTATAGAAATGTTTTTAGCTTTCTGATGATATTCAGTATCCATTTTGACCCTCTGAAAAAAAAATGTTTTCAAACATTTTAACCAGCCTTTGTAGTACTTAAAACTGTATAATATAAGGAGTACAGATACAGTATGAAGCTATAAAATAATCAAAATTATAGATTTTTCTTTTATGCCAAAAATCATTAGGATGTTAAGTAAAGATCATGTTCCATGAAGATATTTTGTAAATTTCCTACAGTTAATATATCAAAACTGAATTTTTGCTCCGTAATATGCATTGCGAAGAACTTCATTTGGAGAACTTCACAGGTGATTTTCTCAGTATTTAGATTTTTTGGCACCTTCAGATTCTAGATTTTCAAGTGTGTTCTAGTGTGTGTGTACGTATATTTTTATAATGCTAAAAATATATATTTTCCCATCAGCGATGAATGTAGAATAAAACGTAAAAAGAAAACCATTTTTGTGAGTGCGGATCATAATCTCCTATACATATATTTTTATTATTTTATTTTATTATTTTATTTTAATTTTAATATATTAAAAATGCCACATGTTTGTCAGAATGTTTTAATGATGATTTAACACTGTTTTAATGCAACAGTGTTTCTGAGTATTGTTTATTTACTGTTATGGTATTTATTCATATTTTTAATTGGCTTTTATTTTTATATTTTAGTTTTTTTATTTTCCTTATTTTCTTATGTTCTTCATTTTTATTAGTTTTTGTTTTAAAATGTATTCAGTTTTAATTTATTTGTTTCATTTTTAGTTTTGATTACACAATTAATTTCAGTTAGTTGCAGAGTCAACATTACTAATTTTCAGGTTAAGTATTTAAATCTTTAAATGTCCAACTTTATTTTTAATAAACTAAAATTATTATACTATGTTTAATAGTTTAGGTTTTAGTTTACAATAACAACACTGTGATGTAAATGAATCACTGAATCAGATTTTTCAGGCAGTTCGTTGAAGCAGTTCAACTGTGAAATTTAAACTTAGAAGTATTAAACATAACACTAATTTCAGATGAACTTGAGTTATTATGAGGCTCAAACTAAGCATAACACTAAATAAACGTTTTAATTTGTTTTTCTGAATATGATGTATTCCCTTACAGAGTCTGACAGCAGTCAATATGTTCCTAATTCAGAGGTTCTGAGGGACACACTGCGGGAGCCTCTGCCCCCCAAGCAGTCCGTCATGCCTCCCAAATGGCTGATGACTTCCACCCCAGAACCTGGTGCTGACAGTTTGCCCCGCACCCCTGTCCACAACCCCGCAGCTGCTTTCTCTTCTTCCTCTGCCTCCTCCAACTCCTCCTCCTCCTCAGCTGTCAGCACGGCTGGAAAACCACTACGAAACGTATCCTCGGCAGGCGCCAACACACAGGCCTCCAGCAGCGCTCCCCTTACCACCTCTTCAGCACCATCCTCTATGGGCAATGTCCCAGCCCAGCCCAACAAACAGCCCCCTCTTCCTCCACCCAAGCCAATCAACCGTAGCAACAACCCCGCCATGTTTGGTGAGTGGTCACAAATATGTCATAAAAGTTAACATGACCCCTGTAATAGACGCAATTAATTTGCTTCCTCGTGAGCTCACTGATAAAACTGTGATATTTAATTCTCCCTATTAAATGCACAGGCATGGGTGTAGATTTGGGTGGTAAGGAGATTTCAGATCACCACAGATGACTCATCTTTAAGCATTAAAAGTTACATATTTTAATCACTACTTACGATGTAATGCTTAGATTTATGATGTTTATTTATATATTTATTTACAGTCTTTATATTCTAAAATATTTTAGTGTATAAATGATATATAAGAAAATCCCTTTTCTAAACAGGGACAACTGATCAGCAGTGGAAACATTTGGTTAGTTGAAAATGCTGTGCAACTGTTTTAGGCAAACCTGTAATGGTGAAAATGAGGAAATGAGTAAAATACTCAGTAAGGGAAGTCAAAGCAGCTTAGAATTAAAATGGGAATTTCAGTAATATTCAGATCCTTTCACACTTCAGCTGTTAGATACTGTGACAACGTGTATAGCAAGGAAATCCTTTAATACATAAAGATTTGCAGTATTAATGGTTTCTGTCTGTTTGTAACTGTGTATTAGTGTAGTTTGAGGGATTTTTAAAATATTCTGACTAATATTGAAAGCAAACCTGCTGCCTCTGCTCACAGGCACGCACTACACCATCTCATAAAGAGACCACACTGATGCTTATATGTTTGTTAGAGCATTTTTACCAAGACTTCTTTATCTGTTTTTCTTTAATATATTTTCTAAGCATGTGTGACATGCAGTGGTGCCAAAAAAGAAACGTGATTTGTAGTGTAATTGCATTAAATCCACGTACATGTGTCATGTCCTACATCATGAGAACGTAGCCATGTGTTTAATACATTTCTGCTGTTCTTTGCTTGCTGAGCCAATTTTTTTCTTCTTTTGGGGTTCTGACCCTTAAGCTGATCAGCTTGATAATAGTCTTTGATTGCGAGATTCTGAGTTATTACTAAAGACAATGTTTTCATTTATGCTGTAATCTTGGATTTGTCATTTGTCCCTGATTATTGCAGAAAAACAATAGGCATGTTTGTTCCAATTTAATGGGAAGTCTTTCTTATTTATGAGACTTTGTCCATTTAAACGTGCTTGTTAAATCAAATGAGAAGTGCTCCTTACAACCGCATGCAAAATTTCATCCTGCTGATATCAGTATCTGATGTTGAATGTAATTTATTAGTGCTTGACTTAAACTATGAAATTCTAATCAATACATTGTTTAATTTAGGAATGGTATATTACAGCAGTATAACACAACAGTCCTGCTGAATTGAAAATCAGCATGGCTGTGATTTGTCTGTAGGTTTTTTTTTTTTTTTTACTTCAAAGCATCAAGTTTTTCATGGTTTGAAATGTCTAAACATTGTCTCAAACATTAAATCTTCATACTGCCTCCTGCTGTCCATCTGGAAAGCAGTCAATGAGCATGTCAGTCAGTGCTTCTGAAAGACAGAGCTGTACATCTCACTTGTGTGTTGTTTTACTGCTTATAAAGAATGTGCTGAGTCACAGTACACTGGAACAGTCCAGATCTTTTTGTTGAACCTCAGCCACCAGACTGTAGCTCTGCTGCATTATAAGAGTAGATATTGTACATAGATCTTTCTGACACCATTTGTGTTAGTAACTAACATGGTTGGTTGCATAGTGCTGTGGCATACCATTTTTGTTGGTATAATGAGAGTTGTTAGTTAGCTAACATGCTGAAGATAGTGGTGCTATTGACATTTGGATCATATGGGTATTCATATTGATGGCTTTAGCTGGTTGTTTATCTCACATAATTCATTTAAAGTCAACATGAATTGCCATTTGCAACCCATTTTGCTTTCATAATGTCGTATTTCCAAGTGAAACCGAATATTTAAAGGGGTCATGAACTGAGAAATCAAAATTCCCTTTATCCTTTTTTTTACATATAAAAGGTCGTTGTGCTATAAAAACATTCTTTGTTTCAGAACTTAAAACTTTCTCTTTAGTCTAGAAACGGCTTATATTGATGCCAATCAAAAGGGTTGTGGGATGTGCCACAAATAGTGTGGCTAAACACCGCCTCCGCAGAAGATCATCAATACCTGCTTCTACATCACTGCCTGTTTAGCCCTCCCACTGAATTGTGCACATAGTAGGTAAATGACAAGAGTGGCAAACACAGGTCTACCCAGAAACCAAATGATAAAGATGGCTCCAAAGACAACAAGTTGTGGAAAACACAGTCTTTGCAGTGCCGTCCTCCTGATCCCAGTATTAGGAAAGAGCAGAACAATTTTATTTTTAATGAAGTGCCAGACCGCATCAGTAAGGACCTGGTCCTTTGTTCACTTCATTTTACTGCAGATTTGTTTACAAACAAAGCACAATTTGATGCAGGATTTTCAGAAAGATTGAAACTGAAAGACAATTCTGTGCTGACAATATTGGGTCTGACAGAAATGTGGCACCACACATGTGTGAATAACTTTTTATTACATGATCACTATTGCTTTGTCTGTTATTATAGATCGTTTGAAATGTACTGAGTATTTGAGTATTTAAATCACAGCAGCATCCATCTCTGAACATGCACAACTCTCAGCCAATCATAGCAGTGGGCGTTTATTTCCGAGTCTACAATCCGCCACGCCTATTCAAACAGTGTTCTGATGAGGGGGGGGTCAAAATAGGATAGAAAATAGCCGATTACTTTTAAATTAAGAGGTTTTTTGATGTAAAAATCTTGATCATATTATAATTGGCCCTCAGAGAACAGTACAAAATAATAAAAAAGGCAGTTTGTGACCCCTTTAACAAGTAAAATTTAAAATGACAAAAAAATATATATAATTTAAAACTAGACAAATTTTGTTAAATGCCCAAAAGATTTTGATGAATGTATAAAACAAATGGCTATCTATTGGCTATTGGTTAATGTTATCCAGTCCTCTTGTTAATTCATGACAAATGCTATTTCCCAGTCCAAGCCTGTTTCTATTGAGAATATGATCTCAGCCATTTATGGGAACCGTGAAGTCAGACCAAAGTGACGTCACCAAAAAAAAGAACGTTTTTCATGTAATAATTTGATTAGAAATCAGGATCTCTTTTTTCTTTAGATTAGCCTGATGAACAAATCATAATAAGACCAGGACCATGTGCATTAAAACAATAAATGGGGTCAATTTTGATTTCACGTTGACTTTAAAAAAAATCTTCTGTGTGTAGTGTCACCGTCATGAGGCACACTGGCCTGATGTTTACAGTCATTTAGAGGGATAAGTCGTCCCTGCTTTGTGAAGATGTGTTTGTTTGATGCACGGGGACTGTGTGTTTTTGTCCCCCGCCAGCCTCCACCCTTCATGGGGGTGACGGCAGTGATTTCCCCCTCTACTGGTCCTGTTGGAAGCGTGAGGGTGACCATGACGTCTACCTGTCCCTGCCTGTCTACCTCTGCCGGCGGGCAGGAGGCATGTGCACAGGTAAACGTCGAGGCTGGGCCTGTCGCCAAAGCTGCGTTGCGTCCTTCATCTGCTGCCGTGTGCTCTAGCCTCATCTTTCTTACTTGGCAAAGCATGCCTTTAGCGCACTACCTGAGCGTGGGACTAACACGTCCCCTTGCTGCTTCTGCTCTACTCTTTCTCTCTCACTCACATTCTCAAGTGCAAAACTGCATGTTTCGGGCATTAAAGCTGTTGGCACATTATTTAACAGGTGTTTAAATGGCTAGAAGACCCCCTGTGGAATTGAGCCGATATTAGCGACCACTGCTGGAAATGCCCCATCATGCCAAAGCAGATGCTAGCATATGTTTGGATAAGCTACTCCAGGCAACAGTTGCTCCACAAGCAGCTGAGAGATTATAGAACGAGGAATGAATCCAGTCCACTTCATCACATGCTGAAAGCCTACGAGTTGCTTCGATTTAGGGCTGAAATTCATGCATTTGATTTTTAAAGAGGCAGCTAGGCTAATCCAAAGCATGTTTAGCTTAATTTATGCTTGCTTCACAGAAATAATGTGTGGCCGCTGTACTTCATTATACTTATACCATATCTTTGGCAGATAACGTAGAACCAATCATCTGTAAGTCATGTGACACGGACTTCGGAATGCATTGATTTAGCAGTCACATGGCTTTTTGTTAATGAACTTGCTAACTTAGAATGTGCGCTGTAAGAATTAGTTGGTATTCGGTGACGTTATTGACGAGTTGGGATGGGAGCCATTTGATTCTACTAATATATCACTAATCTGAAATAGGTTTCTATTAAGTTTCTATTAATTAAAAATGAAATTTCAGTCATTCAGTCACGACATGGGGAAGTCGTGGCCTAATGGTTAGAGAGTCGGACTCGTAATCGAAAGGTTGCGGGTTCGAGTCCCCGGCCGGCAGGGATTGTAGGTGGGGGGAGTGAATGTACAGCGCTCTCTCCACCCTCAATACCACGACTGAGGTGCCCTTGAGCAAGGCACCGAACCCCCAACTGCTCCCCGGGCGCTGCAGCATGGCTGCCCACTGCTCTGGGTGTGTGTTCACGGTGTGTGTGTGTGTGTGCATTTGTTCACTACTCACTGCTGTGTGTGTGCACTTGGATGGGTTAAACGCAGAGCACCAATTTCGAGTATGGGTCACCATACTTGACAATACGTCACAACTTTACTTTACTTTACTTTTATTTACTCATCCCTTCATGTCATTCCAAAACTGTATGATTTTTACGTATTCTATGAAACACAAAAGGATTGTTTTTTTTCTGTTCTGAATGCTTTTTACAATTCAGTTACATTTGAGTTTTCAGACTTCAAAAATTATACAAAAGCACTTTAAAAGCATCATAATTGTAGTCCATATGACTTCTAAAATCATATAACAGACGAAAATGTAAGGCATCTTTCCCTGATGTTCTCATATGCAGTGTTATTTTAGTATCATTTATATATTATAATATTTTATGATATTTAGAATTTTTTAGGTGGGACAGGGGGCTTTTTATTTAGATATATTTTTATATATATATATTTAGTTTTCATTTTAGTTTTTACTTCTATTTAGTTTTGATTTACAGTTCAGTTGAATAATTTAACTTTTATTTATTTTATTTTTTTTATCTAGGCAACATTTCAAAATGTAATTTACGTTTTCCATCTAATATTTACACTTGCTTTGTTTTAGCTTAATTTAGTTAAGGTAAATGATTTTAATAGTTTGTTAAAAATAACAATACTGCTCCTGGGAGCTGAATTAATGAGTCAAGGAGTTGAGACGGAATTATTTTGACCGGTTTTGTGAACTGGGTCAACTCAATTTTATTGACAAGTTTCTTAAAAAAAAAAAAAAATCTTTCAGACAAAAAAGACATACTGGTTTGGAATGGCATAAAGGATGAGTAAATGATGACGGAGTTATAATTTTTAGGTGAACTGTTCATTTAATTCTGTTGAGTAATTTTATAGTAATTTTTTAAAGAAATATGTTTGAAAATTGTTACTTGCATTTACAATGTTTTTGTGCATCTAATACTACAGCTGAACTCACACAAGGAGGTGTCAACTTAGTACCGGCCAAGCCCTCGCCCCCTATGCCCCCAAAAAGAACCACGCCTGTAACCAAACGCAATGCAGAGGACTCCCCGCTGACCATTTCCTCCCTTCCCTCCATTCTGTCCGAGGACATGAGGGCCAACATCCCCGGGGGCTACCAGCTGCCCCCGCCTCCCCCATCCCCACCTCTCCCTACACACATCCCCCCTTCCCCACCACGGGCCCACACCCATCATCTCCTCCACCAACACTCCTACCCCTACCCCCTGCCCCAGCCACTTCCTGTCCACTTTGACCCTCCCAGCCCTCCGGAGGATCCGCCAGCCCGTCAAGCCCCTGTTCCTTTACACATCATGATCCAGAGGGCGCTCAGTAGCCCAGGACCTGCTCTCCCACACCCAGATGGCTCCCAGCGTGCCCACTCACTTCTGTTTGAGACGCCACCGGAGTACCAGGGCAGCCGCCCACTGCCAGTCACCATCCAGCCTCTCAAACTGTGAGTGAAATCTGGGCAATTTCTTTACTTATTAATAGAGCCGTCAATCAAAAAATGCAATTATAAATAAAAAAATATATTTTTAAATATTGTTTTGTTGCTACACAACAAAACAAAGAAAAAAGCACTTTAAACGTTCAAGTAGGCATGAAATGAAAATTCACTCTATTTTGTAAATATGTATTAATTGTTATGTATTTTTTATATGTATTAACAGATCATCTTTGTATAATAAATATAACTTGAAAATATTACATTGCGTCATCCTCGACTGCTGAAGCCAAATTTTAGCACGTCCTTCTCTTTAAGCTTGTAGTTTTATCTTTTTTTTGTGTGTATATATAAGAGGAATATAAATATAAAATTGGGCCTGTAATGTAAATGTAAACTGTTTCACAAGCAACAGCAACAATAATTTATTAAAAAATTACAAAGCAAGCTTATTTTACTAAACCTACTGTATATAGAGACACTTACAATTACTTATATTATTTTCTCTGAGTAGTTTAAAATACATTACATATAATAGGGGTCATGATATCATATAATTTTTCCTTGTGGTCCCTAGAATTTCTATTGCCAAAACATCATGTGAGTCAAATCTAGTTTTATAACATTCATTTTATTAACATTAATTATTTATTATTTTTATTAACTTTTAGAAATATTAACTTATTTTTCTGGACTTCCTTTTTATGCTATTGCTGCCTCTTGATATGAATAAAAAAAACATCCATAAACATTTGGGAGATGCTGGTTCAAATCTCTCCTGCGTTATGTGGCTCTGATGACATTTTTCTCAAAAGAAATAAAAATAAAAGCGTCTTTTCTGTCTCTAACAGTTTAAAAAGTTGCAAAAACAGTACATTTTACATGCATATAGATCCTGTATGAAATAGATTTTTTTTATGCAGGGATGAAGATGACTACTCCGATGATGAGGAGGAGGAAGAGGACGATGACGACGACGATGAGGAACCTCCACCTGATCACCTCCCATCCCCTCAGTCCCAGCCAGAACTTGAGCCTCGTAGCCGCAGGTGCCTGGTGGGGGATCTGAGCATCAGCATCATCCCTGAAGGAAACAACAGCAGCGAGGAGGAGGAAGATGAGGAAGATCAACAGCCAGAGGAGAGCGACTCGGACGGGCCCGTGCTGTACAAGGACGATGAATCGGATGAAGACGAGGATGACGACAGCCCACCAAGTATGTGAATAGCTTTTATTACTATATATTACGTGTGCTGACTAATGCATTTATTTGATCAAAAATACAATAAAAACATTAATATTGTGAAAATCAATACAACTTTAACTAATTAACTATCTCTTTGAATATATTTGAAATGTATTCCTGTGAAATATTCAGTAGCCATTACTCCAGTCTTCAGTGTCACATGATCCTTTAGAAATTATTGTAATGTGGTGTTCTGGTGCTCAAGAAACATTTCTCAAAATGATCAATGTTGAAAACAGTTGTACTGCTTAATATTTTTGTCATTTGTATTATTTTTTTATTAGTTTTTGATTAAATATAAAATTTTAAATGGCATTTATACATTTCGTATTAAATACATTTGTGTTAGAAAGTGCCTTCTGCTGTCTATATTAATTTCAGTGTTTTTTTTTTGTTTTTTTATTGTATACTCAGACATCTGTCCATATAAAAGAGAGCCAGAACTTCTGACTGCATGCTTGTGCGCATGTGTGTTTGCTCGCTGCAGGTGCTCTGGCCAGCAGGGTGAAAAGGAAGGACACGTTGGCGCTGAAGTTGAGCAGTCGGCCCTCTGCCCCAGACAGGCAGGCTCCTGAGAGGCAGGCCAAAGTAGAGCACACGGGTCTGTCGTGGCAGAGCAAGGAGCAGTGGGAGGCCATCCGCACACAGATTGGTAGCGCACTCACACGGTAATAGCCCTCTCAGCCACACACACTCACGTAAATGCAAATTACACTGAAAAACTCTTATACTGAATATGAACACAGCTGTGAATGCAGGCTGTAGGTTGATAGTACAAGAAGAACCAGCAAGAAACAAGTAGGTCTGAAGTAGCTTAATATTCTCTCTCTCTCTCTCTCTCTGTCTGTGTGCAGTGCGCATGCGTCGGTTGAGTGTGGAGAGTGTTTGATTGAAGTGCGAGGTACGAGTGATTTATTACTTTTTTTCCTCCTTTTCTATCCTTGGTAATTTAGTTAGTAGTTGCGTTGTGTCTTTTGGTAATAGTAGTGAGAGGGAAGTTGTTTTTTTGAGGATTTACACTCCCAGTCTGTGTACTGGGAGCATGGCGATTCCAAGTGCGAGAAGTTTAGATTTTCTAACGAGGCGTCATGGAATAAAAGTGGATACTACTGCGAGTGTAGAGCAGTGCGCTTTAGCGGTAGGTGCAGTATTTGGTAATGAAAATCTTCTATCGGCGTCATGGATGAATAATGCTGTCGTTTTGTTTGTTAGGACGGTTGAGTTAAACTTGCTAACAGAGAGTGGTATTGAGATTGATGGCATATATATTTCAGTGCTCCCTCTTTCTACTCCTAAGAAGGTAACGTTATCTAATGTACCACCGTTTATCAAGAATGAGACGGAATGCTTTCTAGGTATGGAAAATTGATTTTCTCCCTTAAAGATGATTCTGATTGGAGTTAAGTCTCCTCAGTTAAAACATGTAATGTCTTTCAGACGTTTTACATACATGGTTCTGAAGGATAGCGTTGATGAACTTGATCTGACTCTTAATTTCCGTCATGATGATGTTAATTATGCCATTTATGCCACGACAAATGTAATGAAATGTTATGGTTGTGGAGAAAATGGTCATCTCAGCCGTGCGTGTCCAAAGAAAGGAAATGATAGGAATGGATTGATTGTTGTCACTGAAAATGTGCAAAATGATGTTGCAGCGGTTGCTGCTGAAATGCAGGGTCCAAGTATGGCACGTGTTGCTCCGGAAAATCCGATGGAAAGTTCAGAAGAAATTGGAAAAGATGAAATTGCTGCAAGTGAGAATGAAGAAGTTAGAATCTCCTCTGGAGTAGAACAGATAGAGGAAGAATTAGGTGAGTCAGACAATAGTAATGGTGAAAAGGAGGAAATGGTAATTGAAGAAGAAAATCCTGAGGTTGAGGTTCCAGTGTTGAGTGATGATGGATGTTTTAAAACTCCACAAAAAAGGAAGTTGGTGGAAGGTCATAAACAAGGTAAAAGAAAAGATGGTTTTGGTTTAAGTCAGACGGACACGGATAGTGAAAGCGATGTTTCAGTGCTAGTCTGCCTCTGGGTGGTTTTCCCAGTCGAATTTACACTGTTGATGACATTAAGTCTTTTTGAAAACAACGAAGAATCTGAGGAAGGTGAAAATAGAAGATTATTTTTTCAATGAACTGCATTATGTCTGACGTTCAGAAGTGAAAGTTGTTTCACTGACCAGGAGGTGTACCTTTTGAAGAAAATTCTTACGAAGTTAAAGTCAGAGGAATTTAAAGAAAACCGCTAAAATGGGTAGTTTGGTTCATCTTTTTTCTTTTCTTTGTCTCTTTTGCTTTTCTCCTTTATTTTCTATGGGGGAAATAAGCTTTGCTTCTTAAATATAAATGGAGCGAGAGACATTAGGAAGAGAGTTCAAGCATTTGAATTGATGAAATATAAGAATATTGATGTGTTGTTTCTGCAAGAAACTCAGTGATGTAGAAAATACTGCAGATTGGATTAGAGAATGTAATGGTTTGTCAATTTTAAGTCATTATACCTCGTTAAGTGGTGGTGTTGCCGTGTTATTTTCAAGGAATTATATTCCACATTCTTACAATGTTGAAGAAGTTATTAAAGGAAGATTGTTGAAGATCAATGCGTTTTTTGAAAACAGCTCTTTTGTATTTGTTTGTGTTTATGCCCCAACTAATGCTTTAGATAGAATGATTTTTTTAAACACTTTGGATAAAGTTTTGAGTGAATGTAACTGATTTTTTAATACTAGGAGGAGATTTTAATTGTACTGAAAGTAGTATGGATAGGAATCATGTCGAACCTCACATGCAATCAAGGAGGAGGTTATTTCAACTAATGAAATCGAATAGCATTATTGATGTCTGGAGGAATTTTCATGGCACACAGAGACAATATACTTGGGCTCATGCTCATGATAATCAAAAATCTTTGGCAAGGCTTGATAGATTTTATATTTTTAAACATCAGTTAAGCATGTTTAGAGAGTGCATGATAACTCCAGTATGTTTTTCTGACCACAGTTTGATCAAGTGTGTTATGACAAATAATTATATAAAGGCAAAAAGTGCATATTGGCATTTCAATAATAGTTTGTTGTGTGATTCCTTTTTTAGAGAAGTTTTTAAAGAATTTTGGATGAATGTTAAGATTATGAAATCTACTTTTTTGTCATTGGTGGGATTTTGTAAAGGTGCAAATTAAGCAATTAAGTCAGCAGTATACGCAAAATGCCACAAAGGAAATTAAAGAGTCAATTAAGTGTCCTGGAAGAAGAGTTGATGAAATTACAAGATGTTCCAATATTTACGAAAGAAGGCAATGTCATGGAAAATGTTAAGAAGAAAAAGAATTTATTAGCTGAGTTGTTGGGTTTGACTACACAAGGTGCTATAATTAGATCTCGGTATCAAAGTGTTGAGTTCATGGACGCTCCTTCAAAAAAAAATTCAATCTGGAGAAAAAGAATGGCCAGAAAAAACTTATCCATGCCTTGCGATCTGAAAACTGAGTTTTATTGACTAGTCCTGTAGATATCAGGAAAAGAGCTGTACAGTTTTATAAGGATTTATATAAAAGTGAAATTTTAGAAGTAAAAGATGATTATCTTGTTTTCTTTTTTTATTTACCACAGATAGCTGATGATGTTAATAATGAAATTAGTAAAATATTAAGTTTAGAAGAAATGGAAGAGGCATTGAAGATTATGGAAAATGGTAAAGCACCCGGAATAGATGGAATAACGGTTGAATTTTATAAAGCCTTTTGGTCAGAGGTAAGCCCAGAATTAGTAGCAATTTTTAACGAGAGTCTAAAAAATTAACTTTTGCCACGTAGCTGCCGAAGGGCAGTTATAACGTTGTTACCAAAAAAAGGTGATCTTAATCAGATTGGTAACTGGAGGCCTGTAAGCCTGTTGTGCAATTGCTCTCTAAAGCTCTTGCATTTAGATTAGGTAAAGCTATGGAACACGTGATTCATCCTGATCAATCTTATTGTGTGCCAGGCAGGAGAATTTCTGATAATATTTCTTTTATTAGAGATATTCTAGATGGTGGTAAACTTTTTGATTTAGATTTTGGGCTAATATCGATTGATAAAGAGAAGGCTTTTGATAGAGTCGAGCATTTATAGTTATGGAGCGTTATGAAAGCCTTTGGTTTTGATTCTGATTTTATTTCAATGATAAAAACCTTTTATAGTGAAATTGAGAATGTTTTAAAAATGAATGGTGACTTATGCTCTCCTTTTAGAGTATATAGGAGTGTCAGACAAGGTTGTATTCCCTAGCATTAGAACCCTTGTTAAATAAAATAAGATCCGATGTGTGTGGATTACATATACCCAATTGCGGTCACAGTTTTAAGTTATCAGCTTATGCTGATGATGTGATCGTTTTTAATCAGTGGAACCAGTGATGTCAGTGTATTGTTAAAGATTTTGGAAGCTTTTAATTTTCTTTCTTCTGCCAAAGTGAATTGGAAAAAGAGTGAAGCCTTTTTAGTTGGAAAATGGTTAAAAGGGTAACCAAGGCTTCCTGATGGTCTGAAGTGGACTAGAGATGGTTTTAAATATTTAGGAGTGTTATTGGGAAATTATAATTTTGCTAAAAAGAATTTTGAAGGCATTGTTGAGAAAGTTAAAGGACGACTGGATAAGTGGAAGTATTTACTCCCAAAAATGTCCTATAAGGGTCGTATCTTGATTGTTAATAACTTAGTAGCCTCTGCACTGTGGCACAGTTAATCTGTATAGACCCTCCAGCCGATGTATTAGCAAAAATCCAGTCAATTTTAATTTACTTTTTCTGGGATAAGTTGCATTGGATACAGAAAAGTGTGTTGTACCTGTCAAAAGGAGGAGGAGGACTTGGACTAATACATTTGCAGAGCAGAACGGCTGCTTTTCGCCTTCAGTATTTACAAAGACTTTTATTGTTTCCTATGGAGTCAAGTTGGGTGAGTGTTTCCTGTGCAATTCTCCGGAACATTGAAGGTTTAGGCCTGGACAAAGCTTTGTTTTGGCTGGATCCTCAAAGACTAAAACTCTGTGATTCTCCAGTTTTTTATCGCAATTTGTTTAAAGTCTGGTCTCTGTTCAGAATTAGAGGAAATATTGGTCTTTCTCTTTTCTGGTTACTGCAAGAACCCTTAGTCTGCGGTTCGCGACTGGATCTGTCACATGAAACATCTTTTGCAATACCAGAAACAACTTTGCGAATTGCTGAGGTGACAACAGTCGGTCAATTGTATCAAATAGCAGGACCTGATTTCATAAATGTGACCGCAACTGCTGAACATTTGAGACTCCGCTCTTGTAGAATTGTGCAAAAGGCTCTTGATATTTGGAGCTCGGCCCTCACTGGAGAGGAAAAAGAACTGTTAGACCAATATTCAAAGGGGTCCTTTAATTTTAATTGTAAAGACCCTTTTCCGAATTTAAGTATATGTCCAATTATGGGAGAATGTAATGGTATGCTGTTAGACTGTGAAGATTTGATAATTGTGGGTTCAGAAATTGCACCTGGCAAATGTTTATATAAAAACTGTGTAAAAGCTTTTAATAAAACTTTTTTGAACAATAAATCTGACACACCTTGGTGAGATGTACTTCAACTTAATATTGATGAAAAACCAGAATGGAGAGCTTTATATAAGTCACCTTTGGCTAAGAAAACTGAGGATTTGCAATGGAGAATTTTGCATGGTGCCATTGCTGTAAATGTTTTTATCTCTTTGTTTAATTGTGACGGTACTGATTGTTGCCCTTTTTGTTTACAAAGAGAAATCCTTTTTCATGCATTTATGTATTGTGAAAGGCTGAAACCCCTTTTTGATATGCTGGAGATGCTTTTTAATTCTTACAATGTCATGTTTACAATGAAATTATTCATTTGTGATTTTTAAGTATGTTAAGTAGGCGTTATAAGTCTCAGTTGATTAATTTTTTGTTGGGGCAAGCAAAAATGGCAATTTATGTCACTAGAAAAGAGACAATTGACATGTATATTAATAAAAGTTTAGTAGCTGTTTTCTCTAAACTTGTAAAATCTAGGATTTTTATTTATTTCTATTGTCAAATCAATACATGATCTTCTAATGTTTGAAACTATTTGGTGTTTAAATGGGATTCTTTGTGAAGTAGTGGAAGAAGAGCTGGGTTTTTCTTTTGTTGAGGGAATTTAGGTTTGTATAAAATTGATGGTTTTTCTAGGGATTTTTGTATGTACATTTTATTGTAATAAAATGAAGTTTGATATCTCTCTCTCTCTCTCTCTCTCTCTCTCTATATACATATATGTGTGTATATATATATTAGATGTGTGTGTGTGTGTGTGTGTGTGTGTGTGTGTGTGTGTGTATATATATATATATATATATATACAGAGAGAGAGATTAAGTTACTTCAGACTAACTTGTTTCTTAGTATATATATATATATATATATATATATATATATATATATATATATATATATATATATATATATATATATGATGGATGGATGGATGGATGGATGGATAGATAGATACATATAAATTAATATACATAATTGTTTCTGTGTATGCTGTGTATATGCACCTACTGGCGGTATATGAAAAATTACAAATGATTTATAATTTGTATTGAAATATATATTCATATTATTTTTATAATTAAAATTATTATAATTATTTAAAAATAATTCAAACATATCAATATGTATTTAAATATTGTATAATGTGCATAGATAATATGAATAATTCTTTTAATGTTTTCTGTAGGCGATTGAGCCAGAGACCTACTGCTGAGGAGTTGGAACAGAGAAACATTCTCCAGCGTAAATTGCCTCTTTATATTCACTCCAGTTATTGTATTGTGATATATCTTCCTGCTTCTGTTCTGTTCTGTCCCTTTTTCCTCGTTTCATTAGTTACTCATTTATTCCTGTTCATTTATTTCCTCTGTGTTCACTGAGGGATAGACACTGACCCACATATATTTTACATTCTGTCTATATTGGTTTCATATGCCGGCAGACATTACTGATAATTTCTGCTAAATAATGAAGTCCTTGCTTTTGTTTCTCTCAGATGAGCCTGTGTTTTAGTTTGTGACATTTTCTCTGTAGGAAGTGAAATTGGATGCAAAGGACTTGGCTTTCCACTTTTATTTTGTACTTTACTGCACTAATAGTTTATCGTGCTCCACATACTTTTTCTATGAAATTTGGATTTGAATCAGCCTGATTGGTATTGGTATTGATGTTATCTCTCATTTCTCTCCAGCCAAAAATGAAGCAGACAGACAAGCAGAGGTCAGGGAGATCAAGCGCAGACTCACCAGAAAGGTGCGATTCGGTTTGCTCGCTTTACATTTCACCTGGAATATAATATTAAGGTTGATTTTATCAAGATTTTATATTAAAGCTCTAAGGAATTTTAATCAAACTGATAGCATTTGTGACATGCTTTGTCTGTTTTCTTGTTTAGTTGAGTCAACGACCGACTGTGGCCGAACTACAGGCTCGAAAAATATTACGTTTCCACGAGTACGTGGAGGTCACATGCGCTCAGGACTATGACCGCCGTGCTGACAAGCCATGGACCAAACTCACTCCCGCAGACAAGGTACATCTACAAAATAAAATAAAAATTGCAACCACACATACATCTGTCTATATAAAGATCTAGAGACCTTTATATATCATTTGACTTCAGTCTTTTAGATTATAAATAGTCTCAAAAGACACTGATTTCTTTTAAATGTCTTGCTTATTGATCTATATCTGCTCTACACGTGATCAACCATCTCTAACCTGTTTGTTTAGGCTGCTATTCGTAAAGAACTCAACGAGTTTAAGAGCTCTGAGATGGAAGTGCACGAGGAAAGCAGAATTTACACAAGGCAAGTGTTTTGTTACTTGCAACATTTAAAAATACAGAAAGTTCTTGTTTAAAGCATCTAACCATGTATTTTTAATTTTGTCATTTTTAGATTCCATCGTCCTTAATGGCATCTTTTAACTGGAGAATGAAGCACTTAAAGGCTGGTGGATATTGGGAAGAAATGGCTGTTTTTTAGGTTAGGAGCCTCAGGGTGTCAGAGCTCCTTCAGACTGCTTTTACTATGAATGTACTTCTTCAGATGCACAGGGACGCCTGGAGCATTCAGAAACCAATCAAAACAAAACAGACCGTTTCTCAGTTGTCCACCCACTGACGTGTGGGACGGGTGACCTCTGGAGGACAGATGCAGTATTTCTCCTGGACTTTAGGAGACCCATGTGCCAAGACAGAGAGGCGATGAAGGACTTATTAGAAGATGTTACTTGTGCCAATGGCAGATATTCCTCTCTCTACTCTCTGAATGGCCTTTTTTCTGCTTTTACTTCATATGATAAACGTTATTTCCTTTCAGGGAAGTGTAACAGTTAAAAATAATAGTAATAATAATAATGTGACAATAATAAATACAGTAATACTACAGTAAGTGTTAGTTACTGAGCATAGCGGGGCAGACAGAAGAACTGCAAGAGTAAGGCCTGAGCCAGAATGTTAATTGTGTATTTGTGTATGTTTGTAGAGGCTGCTGTAATTTTTCTCTTAGTTTGACTCTTTGGAACATTCATAATGTTAGAAACTTTAAGGCACAAGTTTTTTTTTATTCATAACTTTGGCTTTGGCCTCTTTATTCAATACAGGGTTACAGATTCCCCTTGCTTTGTGGTCCTCACTGTTTGAGAGAGGAATAGAAGAAAATAGGATCAGTTTTAGGTAGAATGTAAGCATTTCATATTTCACTATTGATCTACAGCAAAACTGTGATTTATTTTGATCTTTTTTTAATCATATCGCCTTCTGTAAAAGTGAGGTCCAGCTATTTCAGTTTTAAGAAGTGTCCAAGTCGTGTTTACAGAATATTTTATTCCTAAATAAAAAGGATTTCCTGATTATTTATTGCCCATTTAAAAGGAGAATGAATTTAGTCCGGACACGCACTGATACAGATCTAAAAATGACGTTTTTGTGAAGTATTGTTGGCAGGGAGATTATTGCGGCAGGAACTAATTTTCTAATTAATTTTTTCCAATTATTTTGTCATTTGTGTTGTTTTTTGGCCAGTAGGATAATAGGAATTGCTCTGCTGTACAGATCCATTCTGTAGATGAACCTGACTGTTTGTGTATATCTTGTCTTCCTTTTATTTTGAAAAATATTTTAAATATATTGAAGCTCATATAGGTTACTATTTTTTTAAGCACAAAATTATTAGTGTATTATTCGACACTACAATGTAATGTAGCGTTGTATATTCTTGCTTTTTAATTATATGTGAACTTTTAGAAACTGACAGTAAATTTGCTGTTTAGATGTAAACACCTCTAAATTAAAATGCTTACCGATAATGTTTGTCGCTCTCATTTTTCTTACAAATGCCTGCTTTATGACATGTTGATTGTATCATTTTGTGCACACTGTAATGGTGTAAATTTCTAAAGCCAGATATTCTGAGGTCCAGAACTTCCGAAATAAAGATGCTACTCAAAGACAAATTATGGTCCTTGTAGGCCCCTCTTTTCACAGTTCTGAGATGTAATGTCCAAATAATGAGGAATTATATTGCAAATATGGGAAATCACAGTTGAAAAATTGCAATTACAAATGTGCATAATGCATTGCAAAAGAGACAACAATTGTGCCACAACTTGCATATAACGTGTGTTGAGGTTTTAGAGAGAAAGGGTAAGATAACTAATTTATGTAATTGTGTCTATTCATTTTATGTCTGTAGAGGCTTCCAGGGGGCTGTACCATGAAGCCTGATTAGCTGGCTAGCCAGGTAAGTTTCAGTTTTGTTTGCACCAATCCTGGGTTTTAGGTACCATGAAAGTGGACTGGCTTTTAGCTGCATTCACTGCCATAGTAACTTACACTGCACAGCTAACCTGCTCCGGGTCAGGTTATGTTCTGGGTTAGAGATCTCAAACTGAAATTGGACCAATCAGATGTGAGCAAAGTGACATGTCTGACACAACAAAAGTCACTCCCCAAGTTTCTCTTCCTGCTAATTAAAGGTCACTATGAAGTACCTTTAAAAAAAAATACAACAAAATTGCCATGCTTTAATGATAAGATATTGATTTATCATATGATTTATATTATTATTACTGCATTACACACAAGCACAACTACGCTGAAAAAAGTTAAATGTTTGCTTTTTAATTTTCACTCAGTAAATTTCACAAATAATTACAAAGAAATGGCAAGTAATATTGAATTAAACACTTAATGAAACCTTGAAGTAGAAAGACTGAAATAGTATTCTTTGTTTTATTTTCAGCTTCTAAAAGTATTTTTAACTGAAATACATTTAATTTGAAGTGATTAAATTACTAAAACTGAAATAAAACAAAGCTAAATATAAAACATTTGAAAAATAATAGCGTAATAATAAAAACAATAACAAAAAAAGCACACAGTTTTAAAAAACTCAAATTAATTGAAAATATAAGAAATATTAATGAATGCCTTAATAGTATATAATTAATTCTAAAATAATTAACCATATAAAATAAAAAAAATGATTAAGGCAAAAAAAAAAAAACATTTTATTTTAAAGTGAACTGACGACTGTTGACGTCACGCAACTTCCGTTTTGAGTCGAAGCAGGGTATTCTTACTTCCGCCCGCATAGTAAAGCGCTATCGCTAACAGCATGGAGTTCAACCAGACACTGGTATCGTATAGACGTATCTGCCACAAATACGATTAAAGCATGACTGCAGCTTTCGACTCTCGTCCTCATTCAAGGCGAGGCGTCTGGCATCTCAATGGAACTTACCGAATACCGATCGGCGAGATATATTTGTCAAATATGTTTGAGATATTTGCATGTGGCAACAGAAAGACTTTTCATTCAATAATTTATGTAGCTACGGCTTAATACAGCGTCTGTATGTACAAGAATATTCAACATAAGCTTGTACTATTTAAATATCAATAAAATGGGGTCTATATTTTTCCACTTTATTTTGATAAACATGATACAATTTAATTCATAAAAAAATAAATGGGTCATTCTACGGAAACGTCCATTTTCCTGTCCCTTGCCTTTACAGATATATTACACTTGAAAAACAATTTAGGGTTCAAATTTCCTTATATTTTAAAATGAAACAATATGTTATTTGAACAATTACACCACCTTGAGCCATCAATGTGGCAAAATTTGTTTTTTAAATTAACTGCTTGGCCCCACAGCAATGAAAGTGCTTTATTTTGAGGTCAAAAACTGTTTTTTCTACCATTTAAAATTCAATAATGTATTCATAACTATCAAATATATTATATAAATGGCATAATAAAACAATGCTGAATAAATATGATAAAATATATAATGAAAACGGTGATCCCATGGAGTATACCCTTTAACAAAAATCATTTATTTTGAAATAAAAGTCCCATGTTATGTCCACTGTTTCTTATTCTTGAACTGGATAATACTGGGTTTCTTTTCAGACCACTTGCATTTATGGATGTGAAACTTTGTAATATGAGAATATTTATTATTAAAAAATTATGATTTGTGTCCATGTAATTTTTCCCATAGTAAAAAAACAAAATTACGACGTTTGTCTTTTTTTATTGCAGAATAACAACACTTGCATGAAAATTTACAGTGTACTCACTATTATAATAATAACAGAAACTGAAATAAATCAAATAAATTATCCAGGGAATAAAACGAAATAACAGGTGAAAAGGGCCTATCAAGCACAAAATTTTTCAATCCCTTAAAAAAAATTGATACAATGCTTCTCAACTTTATTTGGAAGAATAAAACTCATTTTATTAGAAAATCTGTATTTATGAACACCATTGAGAAAAGGGAGTTTAAACTTTCTTGATTTCACCACTTTAAACAACACCTTTAAAATAAATTGGATAAAAAACTGTATCAATAAGCCCTCATCTATATATGGAATCTGATCCCTAATGTTGTTTTTTTCAAACTAGGTGGTTTAAATTTCTTATTAATCTGTAACTATAACATCATGAAAATCCCTGTCAAATGATCTCTTTTTCATAGGCAGATGTTATTAGCTTGGTCCCTCATTTTTAAACACAATTTTACACCTCACTCGTATCTAATCTGGAATAACAAGGATACTGAATAAACACAAATCTCTTTTTTTTTATTTGGTTTAAAAATTGTATTATTTTTGTGTCTCAACTTTTCAATCAAAATGGTTCAATCTGTAATTACTCTGAGTTTTTAGCTAAGCATTGAATCCCTGTTAGTCTGAAAGAGTTTGGGATTGTTGCTGATGCAGTGCCACATGGGGTTCTCATGCTTTTTAGAGGTCTCTCTTTTCCAATCTCATGTCACTCAGGGGATCTTTGTAAAACATTTGTTGGAAAACAGTGCCTTTCGTCATCCAAGTCAAAAAACAATAAGAAAATTAGAGTTTTATTTCAGATGGAGTCTATTTCTGTGCCTTATGTAATCTCTTTAGTAAGTGATATTCCCTGGAAGTTTGGTCATTACCTCACAAATATGTAATTACTAACAAAATGAGAGAAATTGCATTTAAGTTGATTCATAGAGTTTACCCGGATAAGTGCTCTCTTAAAAGACTTAAGAATGATATTAATACCAACTGTTCTTTCTGTTTAGAAAACAATGAAACATATTTACATTTATTCTGGAATTGCACTTACACAACATCATTTTGGTGTGACATTCTTGACTTTATCAAATGATATGTGAATCCTAATTTTGAGTTTACTTCTAGCAATGTCATTTTTGGCTTTCATGATTGTGAAAAAAAGTGATGCTTATTTCATAAACCTTATTTTCCTGTTAGCTAAATATCATATTCATAAATGTAAATTTTCTAAATGCAAACCTTCTTTTTTTAGATTCAAACTTGAAATGAAATGTACTTTGATTCTATTGAGTTCTCTACGAACATAAAAGCAATAAGAACAATGACTTTGTTGAAGGACTTGGCACTTCCATTGGACTGAAAGACTGAATGTCCCTGAACGGTTGTTGTATTGTTATGTTTTGACGATGACAATTGTTATTGTTTTTTGTTTTTGTTTTGTTTTTTGTTTTCAAGCATTAAAAAAATAAAAAAAATCAATCAATCCTCCTTTCCAATAGGTGGCGCATGCGAATTTGTTTATTAGCGCGATACCAGTGAAACACATGAAGTAGTGCTGGAAGGAGACACGCGTGCGTTACATTCTCTCAAGGAGTTCCTTATGTTCACAAACCTCCTCGAACAAGCAAAAGCTTTGAACCTGGGCAATTTTCACTCGTAAGTGTAGGTTTTCATCTCAGCTGCCTTCCGACGGTAAGATAATATGTATAAGTCTCTCAGAAACCCAGGAAATGTAATGCAAACAGAGCTGTGTGCAGAACAAGCATGTTTGATCCTGTTTAATTCGTTCACTGATCTTAATCTTATTGAAACTGTAGTCGATCTTATGAGACGTGATCTCTGAAATAATTAATCGTCAAACTAAATGTTATGAGGTTGAACCATGTAGCCTCGAACTCACTGTCACTTCATAAGGCTTGATCTGTTTAAACTTTCAGCGGGCTTAACTTTAACTTGAGCTCATATCTTATTCCGCCGTGTTTAAACCATTTCCTGCCTTTAAATTATGTGTAAATCCTAAAAAGTAAGAGCCTGTTCTTTCCACTGCCGTGTTTGGCCGATAAACCGCCATCAACATTTGCTGCTGTCAGTCATAGAGAGTGAAGTCAGCGCCAGAAAACAGAATGAATGGCTGTGTCTCAAAACCTTGCCAATATTTTAGCAATGATGCCCAAACAAGCCGAGACGACGTACAGTCAATATATAAACCCTGTACAGCAGTGCAGGTCCTGGAAAGTTTTATTTGTTTTATAGGAGTTTGAGGATTTGAAAACAAAATGTACATTTTCTATACATTATAGCAAACCAGGCCTGTTTTACGTGTAGGCCTCAAATGCTGTTTAGTTTGGCCTATAGTGTGTGTGTGTGTGTCTATATAGGAAGTTGCTTCATTGTTAACATTTGTAGTTTTAGGTTTTGTCAAGAATTGAGTCACCATGCCTGCAAAAAAAGCTGTAAAGAGACAAACAATTGCCACAACTGAGGACTCAACGGTTGTGAAGAAACAAAAAGGCAAGTCTCTATTTTCATATAGCCAGACCTTTGATTAAACTGACCCATATTGTAGCTGTTTTTGCCAATTGTTTTTATGTGCCATTTAGGGGAGAGATTCTCTTAAATAAGCTACAGTAAAAACGTTAAACCTTTCTTTGTTTTAACTGTGAGGCAGTCTTTACAAATGGTTGTGCAGAGAATTCTTTCCATGGATATGCATGAGTCCACAGCATCTGAAATGTTTTGCCATTATAGCTATAATATTGAGTTTTATATCAGTGCTTTAATGTGGTACTACAGATCACAGCCAGTCTTATTGGAGTCAAATAATAACAGAAATGCACAAGTTGTATTGCTGTAATATTTAAATCTGAAATCTGTTTTTGTGGTGGTTTGTAGTCTCTCACAGTAGTCATGGGCAGGAGAAGGGCCTGGTGCTTGTTCTGGGGCAGGGTGATGTTGGGCAGCTTGGCCTGGGAGAGGATGTGCTGGAGAGGAAGAAACCAGCTCTGGTGACTCTACCTGAGGGTATCGTGCAGGCCGTGGCTGGAGGCATGCATACAGTCTGCCTCAGCGACACGGGAAATGTAAGATGAGTACAAAAGAAATTAATCACAAGCTTTGTGTAGAGCCCACTAACATTATGTCCTTCCTGTTTTCTCTAATCCCTGTGTAGATTTATATATTTGGCTGTAATGATGAGGGCGCGCTGGGCCGTGACACCTCTGAGGAGGGCTCCGAGATGGTGCCAGCCAAGGTGGACCTTGGTGAAAAAGTGGTGCAGGTTTCTGCAGGGGACAGTCACACAGCTGCCCTCACTGAGGAGGGGGCTGTCTATGCCTGGGGCTCTTTTAGAGTGAGTATAGCCTTTTTATATCCTGCAGCGGAGTAGAAACATTGGACTGGTTTTGATTGACACATCTTTTCAATTGCAGGACAATAATGGTGTCATTGGACTTCTGGAGCCTATGAAAAAATGCACATTGCCCGTCAGAGTTCCTATAGACAAGCCTGTGGTTAAAATAGTCTCAGGTGGGTCATAGGAATTCAAGCTGTAGCTTTACACCATTGTCTATGTATATAATCTGCATAGTAATATTTTGCATTCAATCTAAAGGAAATGACCACTTGGTGATGCTGACTGTGAATGGAGAGCTGTACACCTCAGGATGTGGAGAACAAGGACAGCTGGGCCGTGTGGCTGAGCACTTTGCTAACCGCGGAGGCAGGAAGGGATTGAGTATGTATCTCCATTTTGACTGAACTGTCACTGCTGGAATTTGAATGAAAGTTGACAGTTATAAAATAAACTGTAAAAAAAACTAGTCTATAACTATTGCTAACTCACTTAAAGAGTTACTTGGTATAATTTTGCCAGAAGGTTTAGAATTTTTATCATATTAATGTAAAAAAATATTGTATAACTTGTTTGCTGGTTTTTATTGTATTTGTTACACTTGTATTTTTTTTTTCTTTTTTCCATGAAAATAGCCTAAGATGCCGATATGACATTAAATATACTACTACTAATCTATAACTATTACTAACGTTGACTGCATTTATTTTATCTAAATTATAGTAAAGCAGGAATATTGTGGAATTACAATTTTAACACTTTTACTATTTTAACATTTTAAAATACAGTTTATACCTATGATTGCAAGGCTGAATTTTCATCAGCCATTACTCCAGTATTCAGTGTCACATGACCTTTCAAAAATGATTCTAATGTGATTTGATGATATATTTCTTGAGCTGAAAATCATTGTGCTGCTGCTTAATATTTTTGTGGAGCCTTTAATGCGTTTCAGTCTTTGGTGAATGGAATGTTCAACAGAACAGCATTTATTTGAATTTGATATATGCTTGATGATACATCACTTTTGATCAGTTTAGTGCATCTGTTGAATAGAAGTATTAATTTCTTTAAGAAAAAAGTCTCACTGACCCAAAACTTTTGAAGGATAATGCTTATAAATATCTTGTGGTGGTGTTTATGTAACTTCTTCTTCAGTGAGGCTGCTGGAGCCACAGATGGTTATCATTAAGCCACGGGGGAAGGTCGTTTTTACGGATGTCTTCTGTGGAGCGTACTTCACCTTTGCTGTGTCTAAAGAGGGGCACGTCTATGGATTTGGCCTTTCTAATTACCACCAGCTTGGTACGACTCCTAGCTCATTCAGCCCTGAAGATTATATGGTTATATATCTATTGCTGAATTTTGAGAATTTTTCTTCTTGCTCCTTTTTACAGGCACCCAAAGCACAAACATCTGCTTTATTCCTGTGAAACTCAGTTCTTTCAAGAACTCCACCACCTCTTGGGTGGGTTTCTCTGGGGGGCAGCATCACACACTGTGCCTGAATTCAGAAGGTGATTCATTCGTGAACCTCATTTGTGTTACTCTTACATTAAAATTAGATTTATTTTATTTTAAATCATGTATTCCACCAGTGGTTCAGAATTTGTTCAACTGCTGTCTTCATCCACAGGACAAGTGTACAGTCTTGGTCGGGCAGAGTATGGCCGTCTGGGCCTGGGGAAGGATGCGGAGGAGAAAAGTGAGCCCACACCTGTTACCGGGATCAGTGACGTTCAGATGGTTGCCTGTGGTGCCTCTGTGAGCTACGCTGTCACTAAACAAGGTGGGACTGCACCCTGTCCTGGTTCTTTGAAATTTTACTCGCAGTGATCTGACCACTTTAACCCAAAACAGGTTAATTTTGACTAATCTTAAATAGTTTGGCCACTACAAGTACTTTTGCAAAATCTGGAATGCATTGTAAACCGTTTCAGACCACACACAAATTGTGTATAAATGCAACTAGTGATTAACCTGTATCTGAGAGGTCCTTCTACTATGAAATAGAAAAAGTGCTTAAAATAACAATACCATTCAAAAGTTTTGGGATTTTATATATATATATATATTTATTTATTTATTTTTAAGTAAACCTCTTGTGCACACCAAGGCTATATTTATTTGTTCAAAAATACAGTAAAACAGTAATATTGTGAAATGTTACAATTTAAAATAACATGATCCTTCAGAAATTCTAATGTACTGAGTTGGTGCTCAAATATTTCTTATCAATGTTGAAAAGTTGTGCTGCTTAATGTTTTTGCTTTTCGGGATTCTTTGATTAGTAGAAAGTTTAATAGATTTCCATTTCAAATAAATGTTCTTTTGTAACATTTTAATACATCCTTACTGAATAAAAGTAGCATTGTTTGTCCCTGTAGTTTTAAATGGCAAATGACGCAAAGTGTGTGTTCACAAATGTATCTTCAACCTCTAATTACATTAATTGCACCAATCGGAGTAGTTTATTTTTAGGACCAAATAACGGAATGTACCGTTGGCTTGTTTTGATCATCAGAGCTGTTTTTTTTAGTTTTCTAACACTGCTGTCTGTTGGCCAGGCTCTGTGTTTTCCTGGGGCATGGGCACCAATCTGCAGCTGGGTACAGGAGAGGAGGATGATGAATGGAGCCCAGTGGAGATGAAGGGCAAGCAGCTGGAGAACCGTGTAGTTCTATCAGTGTCCAGTGGAGGGCAGCACACAGTCCTGCTGGTCAAAGACGAGCAGGAGAGCTGATCTTTAACTCCTTGACTAAAGACAGCTGAGCCAAACTACTGTATCAGTGGTATCTGTAACCTATAGCTTGATCATGATCGGGGGAGTCTGGGCTTGGTAATGCTTCCTGTGCTGAGCTAAGCCAGCGAATGAGGGAGAGGGTAGGATGAGTATCATCTAATTAAACAGTTTGTCCCACTTTATGGGGGAGCCCAAATATTCACTGGATACGGTCCGGTAGATGATCAAAGATATTTTTTTTATGGACTTGGTTTCTTTTTCTTCGCTTTATCTTAAATCTTTTTAACAAAGATCTTTAGTATGCTTCCTGGAAGACCGCCTGTCGTGAGTGATTGTATGCATGTATGAGCTGAAAGATGATTTAATAAGTCTTTTAGATAAGTCCTGGAAAACGTTTTTTTTAAATTCCGCATTTTGGTCTGAGCAATAAAAGGTTTACGATAGCAGGTCTAATCTATATCGCTCATAAAAAAAACAAAAAACAGATTTGGTATTCCTGTACTTTGCAGTGTTAAACTGTTTTCCTAATTTCCTAAATGAAACCATTATTGTATCCATGCATTGCTGGCCCTGTGGACACTTAATAAAAAATAAGGTTTTACAGAATCTGATGTGATTACTCGTTAAATAAAAAACACGCGCACACATTTAGAGGAGATTAAAGCATCTATTTTCAATGTCTAGTTTCAAGCCTTTAGTGATTATTACTTTTACAGGGTGTTGTGTGTGTGGGTTTTTATGGTATGTTATATTTGTAATTAAGTTGCTTTTAGGCTGAAAGTTTAATTTGTGAAAATCTTATTCTACAATTAATTTCAGACATAAGGATTAAATTTATGAAATGTTTCTACAAGAGTTTCTTCTTGTAGCTTCACTTTAAAGTAAAAAAATATATTTTTAAAGTAACATTTCACTTTTAGAAGTGCTAAATGTTTCTTTGTATCTGTGCTGTCAAGATTAACATGACATTCTTCAGTTTATTTGCTTATATCTTAGTATATTTCTTACAAAGTGTTTGGATTTAGAAGCTAGAATGAATTTTTTTATTATTATTGTTAGCCTGACAGCCGCTGTCTCATTCTGAGAAATGCCTACTTTTATTTTCCACAGATGAAAAACGATACAGATTTTTTTACATTTTACCTGAATTTCTTCTATAAGAAGTTGGCCTCATGCAACCAGACGAAATGTATGCGCCACTATATGAAATGACAGAGCTGATACTTACATAAGTACGTCCTACTGTTGAAAACACATGAGGCTGGAAATGGTTTGGTCACTATTGATCAAATTTGCAGCTCAAAGCACCACTTCAGCATCCATGAAGGGGAAATGGTATTGTGCTCCTGGTCTGGTCTTTATGTTCCAGCCCACAGTGAGTCATGCGGAGAGACTTTGTGGGGTATTTCAGTTGAAAAGCCCTTCAAGGCCCACTTTCTCTGAAAGCTTTGAAATGCCAACAGCCTCTTCTGCAAGCACTTAATTGACCACCATTTAATGCAGTCATCAATGTTTTCTTTTGCCCTGCGTGAGGCAGCTGCACAGAGAAGTGGACAGGGCACTGGCTTTAAATGTTATTGTTTTTAATGCCAGCAAACTACATTAAATGTGTTTGAGAGGGATGTCCTTATTCGCAAAAGTATAAATGACTCATTGTTTCCATGTGGTTCCAAAACTGTCATGAAAAAGTTTCACAGCAGGCAGTTCATTAATTGTTTAAAAGCACTGCTCTTTAAAGGTGAACTCTGTATTTTTGTCTCATTAAAAAGTTTCCCGTGATAATTCTTTTTTTTTTTTTTTAAATCATGTACACATCACAAACAGCTGGAGCATTTTTCTTTCATGAAGCAAATTTTCACTGGTGAAATTTCAAAAGGAATCCATGCACACAGGAATTTTGAGTGGTAAATATTTCCTTGTTTCCTTGTTATTTTCTGTTCTTTCAGGCATGAAATGTGCATTGTATGTTTATAACATCAAGATGCCTTTATAAGCATTAGACCAGTCGTTATTGTACAGCATCTCATCTAGACGGTTGCTCTGGAAACTGAACAGAGCAACTCTTAATGGAAGACTGGAAGTCTTGCTGGAAATGCGTATGATTTTACCATATTCCCCTGAGATAAATTATATGGGAGCTGCTATGCTTAGAGCATGACTGACTTAATAATGTATTTAATATTTATGCATATATTTTGTTTTAGCTATTGTGTGACAGTCCGATAAATATATAATAATAAAATATATATATATATATATATATAGCGAGAGAGAGAGCCTATAGTCAACTGAAGAGGCTAAGCATTTCCTCCAAAGAAATATTACTTTAAGTTTTTGATTTAGCACTTTACCCTGTGGACATGTTAAACATCACTTGCCAAATGTAGAAGAATGTGAGTTGAGTGTAAAATCTACACCAACTCTCTGATTTAGCCCGCAGCTTGTTAATAACGCATCTCATAAGGACACTGAATGGGGTTGAGCACAATTTAGTGCAGTGTGATCTTCCTGATCAATCAAGCTGACTGTCTCTTGTCATTACTGTGCCTTGCGATGCTTCCCTCCACCCACTATAAACAGCACTGCTCTCTGATCTGCTGTTTATGCCATTATGTAACACACTCCAAACCATAATCACGAAGAACCAGAGAAGCACATAAGCAACATTTGCAGACCATAATGTTTGTTATTCAGGCCAATTGCTCATCTAAGATTCTGTATTTGTGTCTGTTGGACGGTTGAGACTCTGTATCCTTCCATAGCCATTTCCAGAGACCATTATCTCTATGGCACAATGAACACACCAGTGCTTTAAATGTCAGGGTGCTGCTTTCAAATATAACAGGTGATCTGTTCCGCTCCTCTCGCATCTAGAAAGTCACAGTAAACAGGATCCCTCTTTTCAATAATGCTGCAAAAACAAACCACCTTGGGCTTATTAACAGCATATTTGCACTCTCGACTTGCTGACAATTAACATAGGCTGTAAGAGTTTCAGGACCTAGGCCTATTTTTTATCCTGTTTGTGAAAAGTGCAGAGATCCTTTGGAGCCCTTTGATTTTCATACCTTATTTTGGTTTCTTTCCTTTATGACAAACAAATGTGGACTAGTTATTTAATTTGACCAAATTAATATAACTAAAATGAACCAAATAGATTTGCTAAAAGTTTAATCGACGGTATGTTGTAGAATTTGAAGACTTTGGAGCCCCCTACAGTTAAGCGAGTTCAAGTCAATGTCGCTGTAGTAATTACAGTGGATAGATGTAATGTTACCTTGTCTTATTATTGTAAGATACAAGGGTTTGTATTACTTACCATTGGAGAAAGTGTAACAGTCAACTTGGATAACGTGTGCCTTGATAATCACATTACAGCCTTGAAGTCATAGAATATCAAACAGTTGTGCGACAGTCAATCACCGTTTACAGATACTATAGAAATAAATGAGAAGTGCCGTAAAATAAATTCTACCTGTTGCAAAAAGTCAGTGACTTCATAAAAAAATAGCTTTTTGGGGGTGTAAACTAAAAATAGTTCAATCCAAAACTACTGTTTAATGAAAAACAAGTTGAAGATTAGCTGTTTCCTCACTAAAGCAGTTTAGGCTCCTGCAATGACCTATGCTCCTCCATAAGGCCTCAGGGGCCTCATTTATAAAGCGTGCGTACACAGATTTGATCTTAGAGTCTGCATACGCTTAAATCCACGCCAATGCTCATATTTGTAAAAAAGGTTTTTGACGTGGAAAAATGGAAATGATTTTTGGAACTGTAGGCTAAACTGTTCTTAGCTGTTCTAAATTAAAGAATTTGGATGATGACTGGCGATCTTTTACATGTTAATGACATTAATTAGGAGTCGTTTACAAGCACAGAGCTGAAACCATTCATTTGCGTGCAAATTCAAGATTATTTGCAATTCATAGGTTTCACATCTGAAAGAGACGCGTACGTGCGTTTTCTGTAATTCATTTTATGAATCACCCGTACGCATATTTGAGATGATCGTAAGATCAATTTTAAGATGGTTTCTGCGCAACATTTTATAAATGAGGCCCCAGGTCCATGGCATTAGCCGCTACGCTTTTTTGGCTAAAGGTTGCAGGCTTGCTGTACATGTGCAATTACATACTGCTCTCCAAACTTACATAGGCCTACTCCCAGACCTTAGGAGGGAGCGAGGGGAAAAGACAGAAGCCATTCACCTTATTAAAAGCAAGCAATCAAAGTGATTTTGAAACTGATCATTCAAGCTTTACAAAAACCCTACACCCAGTTTTACCATATTCTTTTTCCATACAATGGAAGTAGATGATTTAATTATTCACTGGCGATGCTTTTTTATTTTAACTAGCCTGGGTAAAATGACAGTTTGTTATGACTACACAGACGACAAAAGTCAGCAAAAATACAAACGATTTTGTCTTTATACAACAGTGATTATACAACAACCTCTTTTTATTTTTATCTTGTTTCAAAAGCACTTATCCAATTTATTTCATAACAGAGGGTCTATAGGCTGTCTGCTGAAGAGATTATGTAACAGTGCTTGAGTCTCCAACCTTTACAAGTACCTGCAGAAAATTAGCATAGTAGTTTATTTAATCTTTAAAACACCTTAAAAGGTTGACAGCCTTATTTATCATTCAATAAATAATGAGATGATAAATGTATATATTCATGAGATGATGAATGTGTATCTTAGAAGTCTTGCTCGTCATGTGGGTAGCGAAAATGTTTTAGATAAAGGTTATTTTTTTCGCAACATCCATGCAATCTACTGAAAATTAAAAAAAAATTACAAAATTTTTTTAGCTTTCACAACATAACCACTGACAGTTAAGATAATTTGTGATGTCTAATTCCAGTGCATCCATAAAAATATAATCATGAGCAAATATCCAACAGTTGCACAAAAGTACATAACAGGTTCTACAGTAAAGCCATACTCACTGCTAATACATAACGTCCTTGACTGGAAAAAGTATGTTTATAACAGCTCAAGAAACTAAACTCACTCCTTTTACAACAAAGCTGACATTTAGAATCAAATGCTAATATCACGAAATGACTCTTTAAATGTCATTTCAACTTTGGAATTTGAAGAAGGTCAAAAAACAGCTATTCTGTGCTAATGGTGATGAATTGCAAGAATGGTTGCACTAAATACTTTATTGCAAAGAACTAAGATAAAAATATCTAAAAGCCCCTCTGTAATAGTCTCAGAGCACATACTGTATGCTCAAAGTATGAACAATGTAATCTTCATAGTCAAAGGTCATCAAACAGCTTTACTAGTAGCACAAATTTACAAAATGACACCTTATCAAGCGCCATGAAATGAACAGTGTCAAGAGTTTATATGTGTTTTAACAGCCATCCTGAGGGAAGGACCCCTGTCATCCATGCAAATCTATCCTGCCAACCTTGAGATTAAATTTTGCTCCATTATCTGCATCCGACACCTCTCTCTTTCTCCATATATCTTTATCCTCAGGTCTAATGAAATCCTTTTATTATGGAGTGAAAAAAGACCTCTGTACATTTTCACTGTTCGGTGAAGCAAGATTGCTCCTCTCTTTAAATGAAAATCTTACAGTTTATTTTGTTGATTGAGAAATTGAATTTTTGTATTTAGTTTGGACACTTGTATTTCAGTTACAAGTTCCCACAATTTCCAAGGAAATGCACTGATTCTCATTTAAAAATCTGATTATGGGGATCCACTTTGATGGGTCATTTACCACTAATGAATGTAGATTTCCTGTTGACCATTCAAAGCCACATCTTTGATGTTTTTTTTTTTTTCAAAGCATGATTACTGTACATTGGTCCAAATGATCTCATTTCCCCACTTCAACCAACATGGCATTTTGCCTTCAGTATATGGGCTTGTTGTCAAGTTGTATTTACCTCAAAGGAGCTTAAAACTCAGTGGTGGAGATCTGGGTGACCTCAGACTGCAGATCTTTCTGTGTCTTTGGCTGTGTATCAGAAGGCATCTGTTCCAGGTCTAGTCATGTGGGCTGTTTCATCGATTCAGACTTGGCGCACACAGAGATGGGCTCTCTCGTGGCACTACGGGCTCTGGAAAAGTTGCTCTGCTCCATGCGGGAACGAAAGGGCAAGCAGAATTCTCTGAAGCACCTCTTGAAGTTTTCATCCAGAAAAGCATACAGGACCGGGTTGAGGCTGCTGTTCATGTAGCCCAGAGCAATACACAGATGCCAGCAGGCGACCACAAGCAGATTCTTCTGGTTGATCTCCACCACAGTTTTGATGATGATGAAGATATGAATGGGGGTCCAGCAGATGATGAAGGCCGCCACCACAACCAATACCATACGGGTGATGCGCCGGAGGTTTCTGTCCTTCTCTTTGGAGCCGGACAGTAAGCGTACACTCTTGAGACGAAGGATCATCAGGCCGTAACAGATGGTGATGACCAAAACGGGAACCACAAAGGCAAAAATGAAAACACAGATCTTGGTCACAGTATCCCAGTACCAGTCTGGGTCTGGGAATTTCAACGTACAGACTGTTTTGCCTGTGAAGAATGTATGTAAAAAGAAGATAAGAAGGGGAATTTAATTTATTGATCAGCTCTAATTCAATGAAGTTTTTAACAATTATTTCCAGTATTTACTTCAAATCTGTTTTGCATGCAGCATTCCAAGAGCACTGAAATATATTAGCCTGTGCACGTTTTATCATTGTCCAAGGCTTCCTGCATTCTTACTAATAGTATGTAAGACAAGTATATCCGAATCCATAGACTTAGATCTTAAGTGCGCATTTGATGGGTATTTTACTATCCCATGAGGCCTCTGGAGAGGATTTGCGAATGGCAGTGAAGCATATGATAATGACAACGTGATATATGTAGCATGTCCAAATTTCATTCATAATATATAGGACATAGCGGTACCATTATTTATATAGCACTTTTCACAATTCAGATTGTGTCAAAGCCGTTTTAGAGAATTAAACAGGGAACTAACTGTTTACGAACAGGCAATTAATGTTGCAAACAAAGTTTCGTACCAAATGTAGTACCTACTAGACAGTGTGCAATTTCATACACAGATATTGACTTTACGAGCGAGTCATTTAATGCGATTAACTGATTCTTTAAAAAAACTGATTCATTCAGGACCCAAGTCCTAATGAGTCATTGAATTATTCATTTAACTGATTTGTTTAAAGGGAACAATTCATCCAGGAAATTAACACTATGATGTGTTGCTCTGAGAGTATGCAATTCAGTGTGGTTAGTTTATATCTAAAATATATTTTATATCTAAAATATTACTCAATATTAATATCTAGATTACTTGGCTAAAAAACGTGCTATGATTACGTCTGTTCAAATTGAGTGATGGCCATAAATTTACTAACAAATTGAATCAAACAATTAATATTAGGTGAATAACTTTTTTTTGTTCTCACCTGTGGGTGTTACTCTAGTAACGGCCATAACCATGACTGGGAAGCCAACAGCAGAGGAGAGAATCCATATGCAGATGTTGATAATCTTTGCTTTGAAGGGTGTGCGGAAGTCCAGGGCTCTCACAGGATGGCACACAGCAATGTAACGGTCTACACTCATCATCGTAAGAGTGAAAATACTGGTAAACATGTTGTAGTAGTCAATAGCAATGATCAGTTTACACAAGAGCTCCCCAAATGGCCAGGTGCTCATGAGGTATTTGGCACTCTGGAAGGGTAAAGTACTGGTGGCTAATGCATCGGCCAAAGCCAAGTTAAAGATGTAAATGTTGGTTGCTGTCTTCATCTTTGTGTACCTGAAGAAGAAACGAGAAACAGTTAGTCTGAGATATTCAGCAAGATAAACACTTCATACTTTCCGAATGTCGAACTGCTACACCTGGGTTTGCAATGACGATATGAACATTGATGAATGGGATGCACTGATTGTGCATGATTTGAGGATCTTCTCTGCTTTGCCCTTTTCATTATAAATACCAGATATGATTAACATGATGATCAACTCAAAAAATGGAAAGAAGAGAACCATATGTGCTCTTTTAACACCCTTCCACACTTTTATGTCAAGACTTAAAATCTTAACCTATGAAAATGATGCCATACATTGGCACATTCATAATTTTTTATATTCTGGTGATTTGATAAAAACATTATAAAACATTATTTTTTTCAGAACTTTGCTTGTTAGGCTTGTTTTCCATTAAAACACAACATTTACATAATATAGTATTTTTTCAAACTTTTTTGGATATCTTTGTGTTTATTTTTAAGCTACTAGTAAAACAACATGGTGCCACTTTTTTTAACAATCATTATTTTAGGTATTATTATTAGATGTATAATGGATGATTTGGCTATAATGGCTAAAAACTAAAATTCGGATGGCTGTCAGTGCAGAAATTGTGATAAAGTGTAGTTGCAACATCTAGCAGCAGGTGCTAACAACATGCTTTCATTAAATGAAGGTGATATCATACAATAATCAGCTCATAATTCTCTCTCTCTCTCTTTTTATCCAAATTAGTAGTAGGCTGATGAATGATGGGGTATCCTTTGAAAGGATGTGACCATAGTTTCTAAAGAAAAGCCCAATGCCAAAGGCATACATTGGTATCCATTGATTATCCTCTCTTTGAGATTTGTCTGGTGTCCACACACTGTGATCTCTTTTGAGGACTTGACATTTGAAGTCTCACAGAGAAGAAGAGAGAAGACGGCGCATCCATTAGTGACACTACAGTTTATTCCTCTCTTTGTACATGGCTATACATGTGGTGAGATGAATAAATCCATTATTATAAGTTCCATTAAGTCTTTTGTACCGAGTGCATAACATGTTTTGTTGTATATCCATGACTCGTGTTTGCATCACTAATTTTACACTAGTCCCTTATTCATATGGGGAAATACTGGTTTGCTATGTTTTGTCCAGTTGTACTCTTATTTAGCACTGTAATGAATCACGTTTCATTCTAATTCATTGTATCAGGGAACTTATTTTTGTCACAGACCTGTTATGGAAAATAATGTTTGGTACTGTCATGTTACTGACATTTGAATGATGTGTGGGCACAATTTTTGAATGATTGTTTGTTTTGTATATATTTTTGTATTGTTGATAAAATGACCAATGAATATATTGCAAATTTTGTTATTTTAAGTAGAAACTTCACTAAATTGTTACTTTTGTGTTTAAAAAAAAAAAAAAAAAAAACTTTAAAAGAGTCATGTAATTGTGTTTCTGTTTCTTTTTTTTGGGACGTTTAGACATTTTTACAAGAAACAAACAAAATAAAAAAACAAGAAAAAAGGTATTTTTTTGTGCAGCGTGAGAACTAATGGAATAAAATGAGGGGAAAACTTTGATGTGGTTGTAATCTAAAATGCATTTATATCACGTTTTCTGTCTGCAGTTGAAACTTTAGGGGGAATTATTAATGAGTTCTTTTCACATCAGATTTCCTATTGTACAGTTTCTGCCTTCCAGGCTGATACGCTTTAATACTCTCTTCTGCTACATTTTTTTACATCTGTGAAAGGCTTCTGTGAAAGACAGGCAATCCAGACATTGCGAATATGATTAGATCATTCAGACTGTTCCTCTTAGGCAGTGGCTTTGCACTCCTGAAGATATGTGCTGTGAATAGATTAGAAAGATGTGAACTAGCTGAATTGTAATAGTTCTGTGATCTGAACCCCTCTGAGGGAACATACCAAAGACTTCATATATTTCAAGGCAGGTCTTTTTGGTTTTGGATTTTTACTCCGTCCGATTTTACTTTGCCTATTTAGGCAAAATCTCATTCTTTCTCTCTCTATACAGGTCCTTCTCAAAAAATTAGCATATTGTGATAAAGTTCATTATTTTCTGTAATGTACTGATAAACATTAGACTTCCATATATTTTAGATTCATTACACACAACTGAAGTAGTTCAAGCCTTTTATTGTTTTAATATTGATGATTTTGGCATACAGCTCATGAAAACCCAAAATTCCTATCTCAAAAAATTAGCATATCATGAAAAGGTTCTCTAAACGAGCTATTAACCTAATCATCTGAATCAACCAATTAACTCCAAACACCTGCAAAAGATTCCTGAGGCTTTTAAAAACTCCCAGCCTGGTTCATTACTCAAAACCGCAATCATGGGTAAGACTGCCGACCTGACTGCTGTCCAGAAGGCCCTCATTGACACCCTCAAGCAAGAGGGTAAGACACAGAAAGAAATTTCTGAACGAATAGGCTGTTCCCAGAGTGCTGTATCAAGGCACCTCAGTGGGAAGTCTGTGGGAAGGAAAAAGTGTGGCAGAAAACGCAGCACAACGAGAAGAGGTGACCGGACCCTGAGGAAGATTGTGGAGAAGGACCGATTCCAGACCTTGGGGGACCTGCGGAAGCAGTGGACTGAGTCTGGAGTAGAAACATCCAGAGCCACCGTGTACAGGCGTGTGCAGGAAATGGGCCACAGGTGCCGCATTCCCCAGGTCAAGCCACTTTTGAACAGAGAAGCAGCACTGGACTGTTCTCATGGTCCAAAGTACTTTTTTTGGATGAAAGCAAATTTTGCATGTCATTCGGAAATCAAGGTGCCAGAGTCTGGAGGAAGACTGGGGAGAGGGAAATGCCAAAATGCCTGAAGTCCAGTGTCAAGTACCCACAGTCAGTGATGGTCTGGGGTGCCATGTCAGCTGCTGGTGTTGGTCCACTGTGTTTTATCAAGGGCAGGGTCAATGCAGCTAGCTATCAGGAGATTTTGGAGCACTTCATGCTTCCATCTGCTGAAAAGCTTTATGGAGATGATTTCATTTTTCAGCACGACCTGGCACCTGCTCACAGTGCCAAAACCACTGGTAAATGGTTTACTGACCATGGTATTACTGTGCTCAATTGGCCTGCCAACTCTCCTGACCTGAACCCCATAGAGAATCTGTGGGATATTGTGAAGAGAAAGTTGAGAGACGCAAGACCCAACACTCTGGATGAGCTTAAGGCCGCTATCGAAGCATCCTGGGCCTCCATAACACCTCAGCAGTGCCACAGGCTGATTGCCTCCATGCCACGCCGCATTGAAGCAGTCATTTCTGCAAAAGGATTCCCGACCAATTATTGAGTGCATAACTGAACATAATTATTTGAAGGTTGACTTTTTTGTATTAAAAACACTTTTCTTTTATTGGTCGGATGAAATATGCTAATTTTTTGAGATAGGAATTTTGGGTTTTCATGAGCTGTATGCCAAAATCATCAATATTAAAACAATAAAAGGCTTGAACTACTTCAGTTGTGTTGTAATTAATCTAAAATATATGAAAGTCTAATGTTTATCAGTACATTACAGAAAATAATGAACTTTATCACAATATGCTAATTTTTTGAGAAGGACCTGTATATACACACACAGTACTTCGGAAGGTTACAAATTGTAGTCAGTTATTGAAGTCAAGTTACATGACAAAAAATTGCAGTTAGTAATGTAATCTATTTCACTACACATTTTAGTTAATATGATCTGATTACTTTTGACCTACCTTGTGTATCACATTAACTTGAATAGGATAATAATGTTCCATACTGATATGAAATGCAAACATAAAGAAAATGTATTCCATTCTTTGTTATTAACAACACAAAGTGCAATAAAAATTACATCAGGGTTTTCCCAAACTGGGGTTTATGAGGAACTGCAGGGAATTTGTAACTGATGAAAAGCTAATAATTAATGAAATCGAAAAACATTTTATTTGTTTATGCTTTGAGGCCTCTCAATTGTCTGTGCAATTACAGCCACCTGACTATAGTGGCTGGTCTGTGTGCAGTTACACAAAACTGGAGGACTTTCCAAATATAAGCAAAAGATAAAAGGAAGAATTAGGGAGGATCAATAAATTATGAATAATTTACAGCCATTTTAAAATATTATTTAATTGCATAATCAATAAAAAACAGTAACTGTGGTCTGATTATGAGTACTTTAAAAAAGTAATATAAACAAATTACAAGTATTGAATTTTGTAATCTAATTTCATAATCCAGATTACATAGTTTACATAGATTACATAGAAGTCTTGCTGGTTCCTCCATAAAGCTCCCAGCACTGTAAGGATGCATTAAAGGAACATGAGACCAGATTATAACAGCAGCTTTCACAAGTGAGCTTTGAATTGTACATGCTGTGAAAATTGCTAAACTGGCATATCTGTGGGTGATATAATTTGGACTGGTTCTGCTCTCTGTTCCATTGGTGCTGAGCAGAAGGTTCTCACAGCCACCCTCTCACCCCTCAGCCCTGTCTCTTATCTTCCACCACTTGCTTAGATTCCAAACAAAATTCCATTTCCACCACATTCTCTAGCTACTACATTCCCGAGGTTCAAATATGTCTAAGAGACAGCTTTCTCTTTAGACTTCGTGTATACTTAAACCAGCAAAGTTAGGATTTGTAGCCTACTTATTAATGTCAAAGTGTGATCAATTAAATAATGATCATCCCACTCCTAAGACTTCTGAAGTACATATTCATTGAAATAAACTATTTCTCTTACCTGACCACACCGTACATAACCAGAATATTTCCAAACAGTCCCACCACGCAGATGACGGAGTAGAGCGCGGTGATGCACACCGCAATAGCGACCGCGGTGCTGTCTTTCACCGCCTTCGGCTCGCTGCCTCCGCTCCAATTAGACAGAAGTCCCGCGGGTTCCTCCATAAAGCTGGAGTTTGGCAGAAGTAAAGGATACCACTCGGAAAAATCACTAACAGTCACTGCTAGAGGCTCCATTATGCGCTTTCCCTGTATAACGCCAAACGTCTTCTAATTAAGTAAAAAGATTATAAACGTAGCCTATATCTTTAATCTAAAAGACAGAGAAAGATACAGAAAAGCAGCTGTAAGGACATCAACTCCACTTTACGCAGCCTGCCTTTTCTCCTCTCCTCTGCGCTTGTCTTCTCAGGAGCGCACACGACTTCCAACTGAGCGAGCTGTGCATGCGCTGATCTGCAATGGAAAGACTCGTGGAACACATGGCAACCGCGCCCGCACTCACTCGCAATACTGGAAACTTATACAATAGCCATGCTATTTTGCTATTATTAGTGCGTTTATTTTCCATTTCATGTCTACATGAAATCAATCAATCAATCAATCAATCAATCAATCAATCTATCTATCTCAGGCGCTCATCACAGGTCCATTTTCTCACGCAATGAAAAGCACCCTCAAACATAAGCAAGATTTGCCAAAACTGTAGGCGAAGCAGATTTGGTAACCTCTTCATTGCATATTAGTGTTTGTGCTCTGGAGAGCATCAAAAGTTTCTATTTACAACGCCTTTTGTAAGGTTGAGCAATGTAGCCAATCACAGACATACCCTTTGATTTCTGGGACACTTCTGATTGGCCATGGCGTTCAAGTTAGTCTGAATTCACTGGCCGCTCAATGTCTTTATCTGCACATTGGCGAAACCTGTCTCATTGTAATGAAATACAGACACAATGTAAATAAGAGATTCGTTATACGTTGCAGAGAGCTCCATTGATTTTATGGGAACTTGTTGACCGAGTGAAAGCCTTTTAGTAGTTATAAAGGGAGGGCTAAATATCAATTTGTTTTCCCTTCGTGCTGCTATCAGGACCAACATGCAGCAAAGTTTCGGGAGTGACATAAAATCTCTCATTTAAATATGGGATTCTCTTTCAAAATTGCAGTGATTGACATAATGATAACAATAGCAATGGATGGGAGAACAATTTAATTTGTCTGAGTAGATGTGCATTATGCAATGTATATGCAGACTAAAAATTATATAGAAAAATATTACAAATTTTTTTTTTTGGCTTTGCCACAGTTTTCAACTGGAGTAAATCTGCTATACTTTAATTACATTCCACTAGTTTGGATGTGACATCCCATACATCACCAATTCCTCTGTGCACCGATCATATCAAATATCTAGGTATTAATGTTTCCCCCAGGCTGTCAGAGCTGTTTGGACTCAACTACACTCCACTACTTAAAACAATAGACGAGGATCTTCAACGATGGATGAACCTACCACTATCTATTATGGGCAGAATATCAACAATTAAAATGACTATACTCCCTAAATTAAACTATTTATTTACAATGACACCAACACAACCCACCCTTTCCTGGTTTAAATCACTAGATTCAATAATTACCAAATTTTACTGGAAAAACAAGACCCCAAGAATCAAATTGACCACCCTACAGAAACAGAGAACACAAGGAGGACTGGAAGCACCACATTTTTACCACTACTTTCTGGCCAATCAGATCCAAAATATACACAAATGGATTCAACTTAACTCATCAGAAAGCACATGGCTAGATGTTGAACAAACAATTTGTAAGGACATTAATACTTCAGATTTACCCTTCTACAATCAGACAATCAAAAAGCATCACTGTTTTAAAATGCCGACAATAGCAGCAGCTCTGACAGCCTGGTGGAAATTCCATCAAATCACAAACTCTCCTCTTGCACCATCTAAATACACCCCAATTTGGAATAACCCAGATTTTACAGCTAACAAGAAGCCACTCAATTTACGCACATGGGCAGAAAAGGGAATCACACAACTTCAGCATATCTTTCATAATAATAACCTGGCACCATTCTCCCACTTGGTTCAGAGATACGGCATTGGGAGCAATTGTTTTTTGGAATACTCACAAATCAAATCATCAATTCAATCAAAAATTGACACTAGGACAATTAATCTAGACCTCCCCCTCCCAATATCAGCGCTATTAAATATTTCTTCTTCTAAAAAACTACTCTCCAAAATATACAGAATTATATCAAAATCGGACAATACATTAGGTATACCAAATGTTAAATGGGAATCAGATTTATCTATTGCCCCCGATGCCACTTTCTGGACACAAATCTGCAAAAACATTTACTTCATGACGAAGAATACCAATCTTCAACTTAAACTTCAAGGATGGGTTAAACGCAGAGCACCAATTTCGAGTATGGGTCACCATACTTGACAATACGTCACGACTTTACTTTACTTTTTTTATACAATATAAAGTACTTCATAGATTTCACCTTACTGGACGAAAATTATTTAAAATGGGTTTTGTGTACATGCTCACACTGTACACAAAACACCCCAGACACCTATCTTCACGCCTTGTGGCATTGCACCCCAGTTAATGAATTTTGGGAAAATGTTACTATCCAACCATATGGGATGTCACATCCCATTGTCTCCTTCCCTCTGTATATTAGGTGACACATCCATAATCAACTCAAACGATACAGATAGTAAATTACTCTTAGTAGCTCTATCGCCAAGAAAACTATCCTCATGAACTGGAAATCAAGGAATAACATACATATTTCATTTTGGAAAAACTTAATAACAGACTACATCTCCATGGAAAACCTATCAACTTCCACTCAAAATAATACAACAGAATTGAACCCCTCTTTGTTATCTCTCATAAACTTCCATCAATCATGAATCCGTTGACCTTCTCTGTCTGAAGCCACCCTCAACAACACACCATTCACCAATATCTACATAAGATTTTGGGGGAGGGGGGTTAGGAAGAGGTAGCAACAAAGGCTAATATCAAACTAAATCAAAAGCTTAAAATATTTTTATATTATTTTTTATCTTTATCCTTTCTTACGGTCGCTTTCTTTTCTCTTTCTCTTTTCACGCCTCTGGGCCTCGGTTGGCTGTGGCCCTGTGTGGTTGGGTTTAGTGTGTAAACTTGTATCTCCAACCTGTACCAGCTTTGGCCTGGTTTTCTTGCCTCTGGCAGGTTCAGCATTACATGCCTTGTTTCTTTTAATGCATCACTAGACGGTATACATACATCTATTTTAAAACAAGCAAGGGAAGAGGAGAGAGGAGGAAGGAGAAGAGGGGAAGGAAAAAAAAAAAATGCATACATGTATATTAGACACATACAGGGTAAGTGGGATGTGAGCATGGGGGCCTGGGCTTTGCACTGGGCTAGCTCCACACTGCACGTCACACTTTTTTAATGCATCATACACTTAACAATACATATACAGTACATATGTGAGGTAAACATGGCATGTGAGTGGCGGCCGGGGGTGTGGTCCTTGTGCCCTGCAGCTCCTCTCCTAGATGGCTCGTCCTGGGCCTAAACTATGCCTTGCCCACGGAGGGCCCAGAGGCTGCATTACAATATCTTACTCTTTTTAGCTTTATTATTATTATTATTTTCTCTCTATTATTAATATTATTATTATTTTGTTAGTAATACTATGACTACTACTATTATTACTATTTTGTCCTCTTTCTAATCCTCCAACTTTCCCCACATTTATTGATTTGTTTTTTTTAATCCTCTAATTTTTGTTATTAATGTTACTATTATTATTATTACTGTTATCATTACGGTTGTACTTTTTTTAAATTAATTTATTTAATTGTTTATTATTTTGTTTATACTTTATAGTTATACTTCCAAACCCAACACCCAGTCACACACACACACACACACACTCTCATACTCACACAAACCATGTTGGCTGTCATGTATGTTTTGTTGACCCTGGTTACTCTGTATCTGATTTGTCACCTGTAAATAGCATGTTTGTTTGCATAATAAAAAAAAATAAAAATAAAAAAATAAAAAATAAATAAAAAAATAAGTATATATATATACACTATAGATATAGTTAGAATTTGTTAGCATTTTCCTATAGGAATAACCAAATGTAATTAAATATTTTTACATTTTACGCAAGATATATTTGCAGTTTGTGAACATAGAGCAGGTCAGAGTATGAGAAAGGAAACAGTGATTGAATGTATAACATCTGATTGGCAAGAAATGCAACTGAAGAAGGGAGACAGATGGCATCAAAATTACAGCACATTATTTACATACCATGTGACTGTCGTATGGTACAGTGACAACATTTATGACATTTTGATGACACACTGAATAGATACCATTACTAATCATTACAGCCCTGTATCTATATCCTAATTTCATTTAACTCAATCCAGAACCAAACTGCTGAAGGTTTTATCACCAGCCTGAAAGAGAAAATTGCCAAAACACATAAATCAGTGATGTTGCAAACTTCCAACATTATAATTATTAATGGATATGACCCATGCTTAACCTTTGCTGTTTTTGCATTTAGGGGTTTATAAGTTCTTGACTTTGCTGCTTTAAGGTGACAGATTTGACAAGATTGTGATTTTGTCAAGCATTATTCTTGGCTTAATTTCCTGAAAAACAGAACACCATCTGGAGGCTTTGTATTTAAGTCATAGTAGCAAGCTGTTACTGCATGTTGTTTTGGTATCTCTTAAGACATTGTTGAGTTCATTCAACTTGTAGTAGGCCGGCATTTTCCCTCTACGTCTATATTTATTCTGTCTATACATCAATGTACCACGTCACATTTCTCATAAGTACAAACTTTAACTGACTTAAAACACTAATGATAACCATGTGCTCGGAGATGTAATATCTAGAAGTTATTTCCCCATTGAGATCCCACTTAGGAAGAGAACACTGACCCTCAGGGGTAAATCTGCAATTAGCACACATCTTGATAATGAAATCCTGTTCAAGAGATTACACGATCAGTTCAATCATGAAGAATCTTCGCTACTCTGTGACTTCTAATCGCAGGGGTTGTGCGTAAATGAAATTATATAAGAGAGGAAAATCAAATTCATGCACTTGACAATAACCTCTCTGATGGCTCTAATGGCTCTCTGCTGTTGTAACATTGCACTTTTTATCCAAAATTCATGATAGAATAAATATTACAATTACATTTTGTATAAGCTTTGTATGACTCAGAAAACAATATTTTTTTTATGGTGGCTGTTAAGAGAATGAAAAACAAAGATCAACAAATAGACAGATTACTGTTTTTATGATGAAACATTCCGCAATGATTTCACACACAACAGAAATCGTACATTATTTAAGAAGACAAAGTGCTAGACGATTCATTTGGAGTGAATTATCCTGTTTCTGAGTGCCATATGAGCATGTCCTGGCAACTTTAAATTAGGCTGAAATAACATTTGACTCGTTTGACATTAGTATAATGAATGACACTCTATTATAACTGTTAGACTGATTTTCAGAGCAACCACAAGCTTTGATCTGGACTCAGGCTGTTTTGCTTAATGCCCCATAGGTCACCATTTTAGCTGGCCAGTAGAAATCTAAACTGAGAGAGCATCTGCTGTTACAGATGGCTCTATAATATGCCTTGATGAGAAAGATTGGATCATTAACTCACATAGACCATTTCATTTCTTCTCAGACAAAATATTCCTGAATGTTTTCAGTATAAGTTTTTCAAGACAATTTAAAGACGCTTACTTATACTTTTTTCAGTTTAACTAACTTCTCATACCTGTATGTGTGATTATGGCAGGTTTGTCAGAGACCAGATGCTGAGCATGGCCACAAACAGACTGAAGTCTGCTTTAGTCTGACAAGTTCAAGAGCCAGATGCACCCATTAAACATCTGATCATAAGCCAAACCGTCTTTTAGTTGTGAATGAACTGACCATATGCCATTCAGACAGAAAAACAGAATATTGGCAAAATGAAATCCTGAGCCTTTTAGAATGATGTTTAAATAATATTTAAAACTGCTAATGGCAGAATAAGAAATATTTCTTGATCTTCTAGCTGTTCATATGATTTTTATGTTTAACCAGTTATACCCTGTATAATTGTGTATGTGACAAATAAAAATCTTGAATCTTGAAATCTTGAAACCATAAAAACTGAAGCATTGCCAAGAAAACAATACCACACAACCTGCCAGTGTGTGCCACCAAGTCTTATTTTCAATATAACACTGTCTCTTACTCGGTTTAACACTACAGAGCAAAACCAAATGATTATCATAATCATATATCTCAGCTATTGACACAGCTTTATAACGAATGTATGCAAATCTGATTGAAACGCTTAATGCAGGGTCTCAACCTGCGGACAAATTTGTAATTGCGGCTATATTTATCACTAGTTTGAATGCCAGGTAAGTTTAAGTGGTTTTAGCTAGATTAGCACTTGATGTGAATTATCTGATTGATCCTTCTGTCTTTAAAGGCCTCATTAAATCATACATCTAGAGTGCAGACAGAACATCAAGCACTGAATAAGAAGTAAAAAACAGATTTAATTCAACCATGTAGCAACATGTGCAAGTAAATCTTGTTATTTTTCATTAAGTGTGATTAGACAGATTGCATAATGCTCAAATATTATGTATTGGATTGTTATGAAGCCCTGGTTTGCCCAAGGATCAGTGCATGATAAGACAAATGGTTTGCTAAATTATCATTAATGTGAAGGACAGAACAAGCCATGAACGCCATTAGCATCTCATCAGTGTTTCTGCCTCTTGTCATCAGCAGAACTGATAAATTCAGGCTAGTGGGAGTAATTTTATTTTATTTATTTACCATAACCAACAAGTATAAAGCCCCCACCTATTGTTCCCTTTAGTGAGTGAGTGATTGACTGACTTCATTGTTTTTTTCCAAATCCGTGGCTGAAAGGCAGAAGTCTTATTGCAATTGCAGTTTACAAGGCTGCAATGCATTTAAAAAAAAAATGTATGTAATATGTACTCACCATTTTGTTCTTTCAGTTTATATTTGCATAATTGACTCTCCATTCTGTCCATTATACACGTTTCTTTGTTTGGCTATGTTCCTTCTGAATTAAATTTCCATAGAAAACATGTATCATATACAGTTTGATTTATCATTCTGTATCATTTACAGTTCTCTTTTTTAGTTTTTGGAAGGGCTGGTGGATTAGATCACGGGTGACTGGTGCATTAGATTGATGAGACTGGCCAGCGGGGACTAACTAGCCTTCTGCCCCCATATTGGAACAGATCTTCTGGCAGCCATCAACACATTGAGACTGAGAAATCTGTCTATCACCTCTCATTTACATCTAGATGTGAACATCCAGTCTCTCACACCAGGGGTGAGCTTCTGCTGTAGAAACACACTCACTTGCCCCACTTTTTCAAAGGGCATCAAAGAGCGAAAATATATAGGCCTACACGGTACTTCTGGGTTTTGCAACCACACTCTGCCATGAGAATAGTTCTTAAAGGAATAGTTCACTCAAAAATTAAAACGTATCTACCCATTCAAGATGTAAATGAATTTGTTTCTTCATCTGAACAGATCTGGAGAAATTTAGCTTTACATCACCAATGGATCCTCTGCAGTAAATGGGTGCCGTCAGAATGAGAGTTCAAAAAGACGATAAAGGCATGACAATAATCCACTTGTAATCCACATGACTCCAATCCGTCAATTAATGTCTTGTTAAGTGAGAAGCTGCATATTTCTATTATAAAACTCTTGCTTTAGTTAAAATATAAGTCCTTATCCATAATATTGCTTTTGTCCTGTTAAAATAAAAGTCTTTTCTGAATCAGGAGAGAAATATGCACAGACCAAGCATTGTTTACAGTTCTTAATGAATATGTTGGTGGATTTTGGTGTGAGAGAACAAAAAGGATGGGTGTTTTCCACAGAATAAAGATTTATTATGGATATTGGATATTTTTGGCTAGTAGTGTCGGATTAAAGTTAAAATGCCTTGATGCATTTGTTTCTTACAAACAAGCAGCTTTTCACTTCACAAGACATTAATTGATGCTCATGTGGATTCCTTGTGCATTATTGGGGATGTTTTTATTCAGCTGTTTGAACTCTCATTCTGGCGGCACCCATTCGCTGCAGAGGAACCATTGGTGAGCAAGTGATGCAATGCAAAATTTCTCCAAATCTGTTTTTGATGAAGAAACGAACTCATCTACATCTTGGATGTCCTGAGGGTGAGTAAATTTCACTTTTAGACTATTCCTATTCCTTCCTAGTTCCAAGGACAAAACCTTATATTCATCACTCTGAGCTTGCATTTCATCATAACATCCGTTGTGAGCTACTATCGTTCACTGCCTAGAGTTTTCTGTTCTGTTAAACAAGAGTGCAACTCAATGTCACTTCAGCACCAAAAACTACAATTCTTCCCAGCAGTTTCCAAACAGCCAGAATGAAATATAACATTTGGTGAAGGAGAAAATAGCTTTGAGATGATAACAGCATCAAAACTTCTGAATGCTTCGTTATCTTTGAGTGTAACATAGCAAAAGTATATTGTTCAGTTGTTATCTTACATGGATCTAGATGGATACGCATTTCAGAAAGCATTCTTAGCTATGACGTTTTTCTCTATTCAGGGGGGAAATCAACTCATGATCAACATCAGACTAGAATCACAATAGTGCTTTTCTTTGTTTGCATCTTTTGCACATTTCCAATACAATCGTGACTCATTGTTGAGTCATGCTATCACAATCCTCTTATAGTGATACAACCACAGGTGTCCTTCTATAAATCACTAAAGTGCCTTCATAAGGCAGATTGATGTTGCTTTTCATGCCATGAAAGTTTAGGGATAAAAAGAAGCCCGAGAGTCAGTTATGCTCTTGTCTGCCTGTCCACTCATTCATCAGAGATGTAGTGGCTATGAGCATCTTCAAGCCTTGATAGTTGGCTAAATCAGGCTGTTTTTTAGTTCCTCCAGGAGCAATTTAAAATGGAATTATTTGAATCCTTAAATAGCACTTTACCTTAAATATCTTAAATAGGTATTTACTTGGCTTTCATCTTCTCACTTGAGATAGTGTCGCCTCTTTCCTGCCAGACTCCAGTCTAGTCATAGTTTATGCCTTCACAGTCAAACTCTGACAGTTTGTACCAATGATTTATAATAATTAAATCTCTTAACTGAATTTGAGTATCACAAGTGTATTTATTTTCGATCTTAGATGCATCTGGGGGACCATCTTTATAGGGAGGATTCAGCAAATCCAGTTTTAATATTTTATGAAGATGAGTGGGCACTAAGAGCAATCATCCATCCAAAGTCATGATGGCTAAAGTCTAATGGAACACATTAGATGTTTGATAGAATGAGTCTCAGTCCTTTGATACCTCTGCAAAAATGATCCAAGAGGTCCTAATGGATTCTCTCAGTGAAATGTAGTTGTCATGGGAACAGCTGACTCACTTCATCCTCAGCAAGGAGGCTAGAGCTCTACAGTTAGAAACGGTTGTGTGTGTGCTATGGGAATTTTTGAGCATTTGTGTGTGTGTGTGTTTTATCGTGTTTATTTCATTGCCACAAAGGTCATCAAACTGAAGAACTGATATACTTCGCAACAATTATTTCCAAGTCCACAAGTAGATTTCGACTGCACAGATTTCAGAATTTAATGCATAGATTTCATTTAAATTGAATAGTTATTTTTACTGTATTATTTTAGTGCCATGCATGTTACCATGATGGTGTTTTGTATTGGTGTATATAATGTATACCTTCTATATATTAGTATTTACCTCCACTTGTGTTTTAATGGTGGCTGTCAGTACACTAAAAAATAAATAGTTTAAAAAAATGTAAAAAAATAAAATAAAATAAAATAAAAAAATAAGGCAACTTGATGCAGTAAGACTTTTGAATTCTTTCAACAATATTTTTTTAGTTCTGCTTAGTAAAGACACTTTGTTTAGCTAATGTGAATTTGTTTGTTCATGCAATGTTGATTGTCTTATTTTGCTAGAAAAAGTCTTGCAAGACTAAGGTCCGGTTTCACAAACTGGGTTCAGTTTAAGCCAGGGCTAGGCCTTAGTTAAACTAAGATACTTAATATATTTTCAGTTGAGACTGCTCAAACATGCATTTTAGTCTGGGACTAGCTTAAGCCTTGTCTATGAAACCGGGGGTCAGATATCCAAGAAACAGATATAAGTGCTTGAACATACTCTAGGCTCCAAATCTAGACAAATCTCAAGAGCGGTGACAATAAACAAATGTTAAAAATATGAGCTCTTTACATCACAATACAACAAATAACTAACAATAATGATAAAACAACAAGAAAAAAAGTTTAAATGAAGTCAGAAAATAGCAAAACAATAATCCTATAACAATAACTGCATAACTTAGTCATGCTGGGAACTCACAAAGCCTTAACATTTCGACAATATGAAATTCTTTGTTCAGACAACTGTGTTTGACTAGTTGGGACAAGATTTGGGGTAATTTTGTTGGTCTGACAAGGGTTTTTATGTAGTTTCAAGAAAGTAGCATTTTTTAGTATTTGAGACTCAAAAGGTTTCGTAAACTGGAAAATGTGCAGTTGCATTTTAGCATGATAAACTATCAGGATTTTAGCATTAGTATCATGTAGATATGCTAATTCAGCATAAAAGGGCTGTTTGATTCACAGGTTTATTTTTATTTTTTTTCGAAATACAAAATTTTTAAATGTAAATTATGGATTGTTCTATAAAGTTAACCACAGCTTCTCAACAAATAAATAAATAAATAAATAAATATGCACACATTATATATAGATATGAAGCTTTTTTTTTTTTTTACCTGTAATGCTATTATCCTAAAGCTCATTACAGTTCATTACAAAAACAATCTGCCTAGCAACAAGGTGAAAAACAATATTAAAGTATTATTAATGTTTTTTTTATTATTATTAGGTTATCACTACAATCACTAAATGAGTCTTAGTTGTTGCCTTTGAACAGAAAAACATGTATAGGGAAAAGAAGGAACTGTCTTGCACTATAAAGAGTGATTCCTCGAAGCTGTAAACGTAGATTATTTTACAAAACTATTTCAATCTTTTCTACTTAAAATTTTTCTAAATTTCATGTTTAATTCAATACGTTTAATACAATACGTGAAATTTACCAAGTGAAAATTGTAGTGAAAATGTACATCCTACACCAATGTGTGCACATCTAAATGTGCATTTTTTATTTTATTTTACCTTGATCTGTTTTTGTATTCATTTGCAATTTTACTCTCCGCGTATGCCAAAGCCGTAATATGACTCTACTCAATCTAAGCATCAAAATGACTGAGGAGCTCTCTTACCTGCAGGGCATCCAATTTGCTCAAGCCTGAGAGAAATAACTTGTGCCTTCTGAGAAGCTGCACAGCGCTGGCATAGTTATCCACTGTTTCATGCCGTCCTCTCAATGGCATTTCCTTTTTACCACAGGAAATGCTGTCAAAAGCAGAACATCCATTAACAGCCTTTAATTCCATTCACTTGTAATGAGTGGGCATCCTGGTAAACTGAGTAATGAAATTTGAGTGAAGATTCAGTGCTAAAAGGGATAATTTCACACAGAGTTACTCATCTCGTTTCAAACACAGTGCATTGAGGATAGCAGAGGCCAGGATACTTATTAAACCCAAAATATAGTGACAGGCGCATCATTAGCTCGGCTAGAAATGCGTCAGTAGGAAATGCCCATGAATAACGACACACGGGGCGGACTTTGACATATTACCAATGAAATAAATTTCCCACAAGTACAGACAAGGAAAATGGCTCTCACTCAAACTCTATTAGTCTTCATTTATATATGAGTCATAGGGTACAACAATTTATTTCTATTGTAAAATAATAGAAAGGGACTATAATTTAGGTTTCAAAAATATAGCATGTTTTAGAAATACGTGAGCAATTGCGACAATGGATTGCATCATAAACGTACGTTGTTTACTTGTATTTAATTCACATACGTCAGCAGTATAACTGTCTGCAGAATAATAAAATTGGGAAATTTAATACAGCAGTGACTGGCTTTGTATTTTTGAGAATTTCACAGCATGATGTGGAGCTGTTGATTCAATCAGTACTGCAGTTCTGCATCTCATTATTTCTCTGAGTGTTTGTTTGTGTGCAGGTGTGTGTGTGTGTGTGTGTGTGAGAGAGAGAGAGAAAATGTGTGTCGTCTACATGTGTGGGATTTTCTGCTTTCACAGGGCTGGCAGGTTGACTGGCGCAGGCACACCTGACTGAACAGAGGCCAAGCATATTTGATGAGCTTTGGACAACAATAGCTGTGCCTGAACGGTCCTAGGCCTTTATGCAAAACTACTACTACTACTACTACAAAAAAAAGAAAGAAAAAAAAAATCAATATAACAATTTATTCAAATCAATATTACATTTATTATTTGAATTCAACCAAGTTTTTTTTTTCTACAATATTTCATGTATCACCATAATTAAAAAAAAGAGTTTTAGATCCATTTAAAATAATTATTTGTGTTATACTAAACAGTATAGCTGCTACATCTGAAATAGATTAGGATTCTCTTCATAAATTACATTTTACCTTTTTTTTTTTTAAACATCTGACCCCAATAAGATTCTGCATAATAAACTGATTAATCAAGTTAAAAAAAAAACAAATCTGGCATTTCATAAAACAGTATAAAAGCGTACAATTTAAACAGATTTACATTTCCTAGGTAATTAATTTTCACTTCAATTATGAATAAACAGAACACATGCTTTGCTATGTTGTGTTCCTGTTGTGTAAAATTTAAAGATTTAATTTACATATTAGAAATTCGGGGCCATTTGCTGGTAGAATAAACCATTATATTACATTCTCTTCCAAATTAAAAAAATGAGGAATCCTACATGGTCTTTGTTCTTGGAGTTCTGGCTTCGGGTTAGCAGAACTAGAAAAAAAAAACATATTAAAAGACACTTGTGTTACTTACATTGTCCTACTGCACAATGGTTTGTTAAGAAATGCATAGTAAATATGAGCCAAAACATATTTTTCTGACCTTCCAGCGGTTACCACATTCATTGCACAACACAAAGGTGGTCATTGGTTCATCAGCACTGCGGGTTTGCACCTGTAAATGTACAAAACATTAATGAGTAGATTTATTTTCCCAACAAATGAAATAATGACAGGCAAAGATGGAAACTGGAATTAGTTCATATGCACATTTCATTTCCCTTCTATAAGATACAGTTCTTGTTACAAATGAACTTTATTTATAAGAATGTTTTTCAAATGGTCACAGGCTCATTTACTGGTTCAAGGGTTCTGAAAGACGTTTTTAAGAGTGCATTGCTCAGACTATGACTAGGCACTCTACTAGGCTCTTATGCATTATAAATATCTGAAACTAATAATTGTAAGATAAGTTTCATTGATGTACCTGGTTGTAGGAGCAGTTTTTCTTCCTGCACTTGCCACACTGCAGCAGGTCAGTGGTGGTTCCTCCAGTCTTTGCCATCTGATGTTCTCGGATGGCCTCCTGAGTCAACACGTTTCTCAACTGTTTCAGTTCATCACTAGCCATCTCCTACAACAGCAGGAACATAGTGTTGATTTATAAACAGTACATTATGCATTAGTTTCAGATATATCATCTGTTTGTCAACACCTTATTTCAAAGGCTAACTTTTGCAACTGCGCTGTAAACTAAAATTTCTTATCTCTTTTCTTGTTTTAAGCATAATTATATCAATATTTTGGGCAAATATGGTAAGAATAATTAACTTAATTTGAAGATACACTGCTGTTTAAAAATTTGAGGTCTGGTAAAATTAATACTTGTAATTATCAAGGTTGCATTAATTGATAAAAGGTGTTACTAAAATTTTCAAATATTTCTTGAGCATCAAATCAGCATATTTGCATCATTTCTGGGGACACAGAAAACTGTATTTTTCAAACAAAGAAAGTAGTGTATATTCTTTGAAAACAATTCTTACCAAATTATATTTATATTTTATAATTATTATTAACAACACATTTTACTTAACAACACATTTTAACTTGGAATTCATATTAATTATTTTATTTTTTTATATATATTTTTTTCAAATAAATTCAATTATTTAAGAGGTCCAAAATGTGCAATCCACCTCAGCAGTCATGATAGCGATGCGCCTCAACTCGATGGCTCCAGCTAAGACATTTTTACGCAGATTGGGATTTTTGGGATCTTTGAGGTTACTTATTCGGCTGCGAACTCTGTTCTTGTATTTCATATCTGTGACTTTTATCTCTTGGTAGATATGTATCCAGACGAACACAGTTAAGGAGATCAACTTGCAAACATTAAACAATATTTTCAAGAAGATTCTGCACTTAGTTTGACTTAGTCAACATGTTTTCTAAGGATATGATCCTCAATTTCTGCCGCCATGCCCTCACAGTTTGCCCCATAGTCTTTGTGGTCATCTAAGAGGAAAAGCATATTGTGAGTATCATCTGCAAAATGAGCATCAAAACAATATATGTCAGCATGTCTGTGTGGGTGTCAAGTGTTTGTCATTGTTTGTTTTTGTGTACCATCTGTACGTAGCGCAGCGGCCAGCATTCCGATGCATTTGTCTCTGATGGGATCCCCAGTTTTCAGACGAGGACATACAGGACCCACACCGGAGCTAAACGACGGGGAGAGGGGGCTTGTGGGTGTTGTGGGCGTCTTTGGGGTCTCTGGTTTACTCTTGCTGTATGGGGAAAACAGGAAGGTGTCTCTATTAGAGAATATTAGTTCTCTAATATTCATGTGAAAATTGGACTTTCAGTTAAACCAAAACAGGAACTGAGAATTCTATTTCATTTGGATTTTCATCACTTTTGCCCAGATTTATGCCACGATTTACAGCCTGGAGGTCTGAACTCCAGATGCCAAAAGTGCTCAGATTTGAAAAGTTGTGTAGTACAGTATAGTTCAGCTTTAACCCTTGTGCTGTACTGAAAATCCTTGACCAGACTTTCCTAAATTTTGGATTTAATCTTTGTCAACGTTTTATTATATTAGCACGTTTTATATTTCTTTTTGCAAATGATCATTAATCTGAGCTTATGCACTTCAATTTTTGAGTGAAAAAAAGCATTATTTGGTATTAATATAGCATGAGAAATTTGTGTAATTTTTTGCAGGCCGGTTATTTTTGACCAGGAACACTGCAAGTGTAATGAGATAAAGAAAAAAAAAAGTACAAAAATTCTTTGTTTTGTTTTAGGGAGGAAGTTATACCCTATGTATGCAAAGTTATTAGGTTTTAGTCCAATGCAATAACACTAACTAGCATTTTCGGGGAAAAAGAAAATCCTCTCAGAGTTAAAATGACTAGAACACAACATGAGGGTTAAATATAATATAATTTAAACATAGCATATGTAGTGGGAAAGTCATGGACTAAAACAATACACTTAAAGGAACACTCCACTTTTTTTGGAAATAGGCTAATTTTACAACTCCCCTAGAGTTAAACAGTTGAAATTTACCGTTTTTGAATCCATTTGAAAGCAAATTTCTTTGAGTATTACACCGGAATGAGAGTATAGTTCCTAGCCATATCAGCCTAGAAAATCGCAGCTTTTCATTTTCCATCGGTCTTAGTACTCGGTGTAACTACAGGAGAGTCAAGCTTTAAATAGGAAAAATATTGAAACTCTTTGGTCATTTTTGAGCGAGATGCTAACGGTCTAATCCGATTCAATGATCTATGCTAAGCTACGCTAAAAGTGCTACTGCCAGACTAGGAGATCGGCTGAATGGATTCAAAAACGGTAAAACTCAACTGTTTAACTCTTGGGGAGTTGTGAAATGAGCCTATTTCCAAAAAAAGTGGAGTGTTCCTTTAAATTGCACATCCCAACAGTATTATTTATTACTGCTATCTGTAAAACAACTTTATGATTTGTTGATTTCTTACTTGAATGGATTTTGTGGTGTACTACAACTGGGGCATGAAGCAGGCAGAATTTTAAGTATATCTGAGCTCATCCAAAAGGATGAGAATGAGAACGCAATGCCACCATTGGTAGAGAACTCCCTGAAGAATAATAAAGCCATATGGCATGCTGGTCACAGCTAAATGGGGCTACTGTAAATATAGTTCTTGCCTTTCACTAGATTTCCTGGCCTGAGGTGAGCTGCCAGACTTTGAGTTAGTAGAATCTCTCCTGGAGAAATAAGACAAACATTCTATAGTAAACATTCTGTGGCGAACATCAATGAACATGCATTTACCATTGTAAAAACAACAGTAAGTTTAAATACTTTACTATTGCATTCCTGCAACAGGTTACCTCTCCAATTTAAGTTCACTTGACTGTCTTTTCAAAAGGTGATGGCTTGACGTGGAGTCAGTAGAGTCCTTACTGCAGTAAAAGTGTAAAACACAAACACCTGATTTTCTTTACCCTGAAAATGTCATCGATCTTTTCAGCGTTTTTAATGAAGAGTGATGCATGAGCAGACCTGTCTCTCTGTCCATCCAGGCTGAGCTTTCTAGAATGGAGCTTTTTAGAATCCACTGAGTCTTTTCTAGAAACAAAAGTAGAATGGGGAATAAAGGTGACAATTTTAATAGTTTTAATGAACACAAAGAAACCATGAGTTTTGCAAATCACCACCGTCCTCAAACACCCAAGACAAAACAAGAATAATGCATGCAATTCTGCTGCCCTCTGCCTTCAATCGGTTGCAAAACATCTATTCGAACCTCTCAATCTTGATCTTCATTGATGGCCTTTTGAGTGGTTTACTGTCACTTGTGTCTTTTCTGAAAAAGAAGCATTGTCTCAGCGCTACGGGATGGTGACCAATTATTATCACCACAAAGACTTACCCAAATTAAATTAAAAGGATAGTTCACTCAAAAATGTAAATTCTGTCGTCATTTACTCACCCTCATGTCATTCCAAACCTGTATGAGTTTCTTTGAATATAGCACACAACTTGTAAGAAATACTTTTAGGATACTTTATAGATGCTTTTTGAAGCATTAAAGCTCCACTCTATTCGCTGGAATTGCATGGAAAAGAGCGACTCCACCATGTTTAATATTTTCCTTTTGTGTTCCACAGAAGAAAGCAAGCCATACAGGTTTGAAAGAACATGAGGGTGAGTAAATTATATCAAAATCCTTATTTTTGGGTGGTAATATCTCTTTAAATTCATAACATTAACAGTTTAGTTAAGATGAAACACTGCAACCTCAACTTTAATTTCACTCAACAATGATCTTGTCCAAGGGTTAGTATTCATCATGCTTCTGACCTATCTTTCTCATTGTGTTCAGAAGTCCGTAGCTTCGGGTCTGATGTGTCTTTTCTATAGTAAAACAGCTTTAGTTATTTTTCAGGTGATGAAGTAATTAAGTAAAATCACAGGCACAAAGCTTTTAATATCAACATGCTTTTCAGTTCGCCTGACCCTAACCTTTCTTTCTCTTTGTCTTTCTTTGTGTCTAATGAGGGACGTTTTGTAGGTGTTGGAGGCTGAAGATGGAGAGGAACAGGAGGAAGAGGAGCACTGGGTTCAGCCGTTTCTTTTCTAAGCAAAGAAAGTCACCGATTATTTATGACAAGGAACATTGTGCTTGGTTAGAACACGGTGTTATCCTAAAATGATGCTGCAGCGACTGAAGGACTAGCAGTATTTGTTTACTCAAAAAGACAACACGCCAAGCCCTGACCTCTCTTTCTTCATCTCGCGTTTCTGAGGAGGATGTAGATGAAAAGGTAAAGGAGGAAGCGGGGCATTCGGATCAGGTGCTTTTTTTGCCCTAGGCAAGAAATATACAATTCAAATGTGGCATTATAAAGAGAAACTTGAAGCGCATGTGAGATACTAGGTCATCTAGTCAACTAAAAGTGATCATTTACAATTTCCCATCAGAATTATTAGCAATGACTGCTATTTTCCAAAACAAAAGCAATAATGATATATCACATTGTGCTTTTCTATTCACTCACAAACCCTCTTTATAAACTTTAACTGAAAGGTGCTCAGACCTTTCTTTGGGCTCTTCTAGTGATGGACGTTTGGGAGGAGGAGGAGAAGAAAGGATAGGAGCAGGAGGAGGTAAAGTTTCAGGAGGATCTTTCCTGTGAAGATAGATATTTGGAAGTGACTCACTATGTTAGACATTTACTATAATTATTATAAACAATACAAATTCTGAACACATTCTCGAGTTCGACCCCTGACCTTTCTTTCTTCACCTCTGATGAACGCTTAGGTATAGGAATAGGAGGAGGAGGAAGTGGAGGATGAAGGTGATGATGAAGAGGAAAAAGAGGATGAGGTGCATCTCTCCTGCATGAAAACAAGCATGTTGATTCAACATGAAGGAGATCACTTGTATAAAAGTAGATGTTTTCTTGTCACACACTGCATGCACTTCTAGCACAGTGTCCAACCTTTCTTTCTTTCCATCTATGAAGGGACGTTTATGAGGATGAGACTGAAGAAAAGACTGTAAATGACCCTGAGTGTGTTTTCTGTACAAGGGATGCAAACATCAAATTTAGCATTTAAACTTGTTATAAATTACTGTTCAAAAGTTTGGGGTTAGTAAGATTTTTTTTATATTTTGAATAGAATGTGTGATACTAGGTCATCTATAGGTCTCGTGTGTGTGTGTGTATATATATATATATATATATATAAACTTTTAAACAGTTTCTGTTGCTGTATCAACTACCACTGTAGGTAGTATGCAATATAACCAATAGACTACATTAGAAAATAGAACTTTTTGCACTTCAATGACACATTCTTAACTAATACATGTCCAAGCATGCAAACCACTCTGACCTCTCTTTCTTTACATCTACTGATGAGCGTCTTAGTGGAGGGTGGGAATTGATCGGAGCAGGAGGGAAAAAATCAACAGGGGCATCTTTCCTAAACAAAAGTGAAAATTAATCTTACATTACTGTTTCCACTTTTATGCTGGACAACCATGGTAGCAAAAGCATAGCAAAAGCAACAAAACAAATTATAATTTCACCAGGAATGTAGCAAACACAATGCAGAACTGCAATTCAAATTTGAATATAAGGAAGATAGAAATGAATGTGTACTAGTGCAATTTTTAAATAAATTGACAGATATTTTGTGATTGTTTTAGCTATAAGTATTTAGCTATAGAAATACACTACCTTTCAAACTTTGGGGTCAGTAAGATTTTTTTTTTTTTTTTTTTTAAGTAAAATAATTAATAGTTTTATTCAGAAAGGATGCATACAATTAATCAGGTGACAGTCAAGACATAAGAGCATATTTATTCAAAAATATAAAAAAATCGTACTCACCCCAAACGTTTGGACTGTAGTGAATGTCTAATCAGTTAACGTAAACATGTATGTTACAATTCAGTGAAAATAACAGACATAATTAGTCAATAATTAATGATGCAATTATTTTTGTTTCACTATATAACCAACTGTGTGTTGTAACCATGTTGATTTTGTTTTTCAATTCAGTAAATTCCACTTCTTGTTTAATTTAAAATTCATTCAACATCAAAAGCCAATTCTTATATTCCACCAACAGAAGAACTACACAGTTGCAGAAAAAGTGCAAAAAAAAAAAAAAAATGCAGTTGTTAATTTGTGAAATTTTAAAGAAAATAGTTATTTTCTAGATCATCTGAAATGGCTGCATGTTTTGTTATGTGGTATAAGTGCTTCCTCCTAACCGCAGTCACATGCCTCAACTGCATGCACAAGCCCTAACCTCTCTCTTTTCACTTCCCCAACCGGAGGACACTTGGGAGGCGGAGATGAATGCGTCATTGGGGAGGGAAGATGATCACTGTTCAATGCGTCTCTCCTAAACAGAATGCACATAAAACTCCTCAATCTAATGGCACGGTTTTGCAGGGGCAGAGGGGATTTTTTCAGGACAGGGGCTTCTCACCTCTCTCGTTCCCTTTTATTGTTAATAGATTGTTTCTCTTTTTTCTGTTCACTTTCTCGTTTTTCATTCCTGAGCTCTGCATCACGTTTCTCTCTTCTGTGTTTTTCATCGAGTTTCTTGTTAGTGTCTAAGTCTGGTTTAAGTTCCGTTGTTGACCTTTGTGGACTGACAAGATAAACAGGTTATACTTCATCACGCAAACAACAAGTCTGTGCTTATTTCCCCTTTTGCATAAATCAACGTTAGTATAAAAAACAGAGCACCCTCTGGTATGTTTATAGGAAGAGATTCCCAAAGCTTTCAATTGACCCTTCGCAAAAACAGTAAAAAAATACATTGCGGAGCAAAGAGAAACCTGACAATGCACAGACAGTCAAGACAGAGCAGGTTACGTCTAGTATGAAACAAAGTCTCAGCTTTCAAATTTTGTAATTTTTAAGAAATTCAAACAATAAATACCATTTTGTGGCCCTTTTGTGTGTCATGACAGATCACTGTAGCACCTCAGTTCAAGCGGCACGTGAACCGACCGTCTTTTCATATTTACTCAAAGCACGAAATGAACACGAATGAACATCAGAACGTTTTTTATTTCAACTGCGGAGCGACATCAATACACACAATTATACAAGATGGCGGATTCGGCGTCATGATTGGTCAGATTGCTTGTCAATTGAGCTCTTTGTGAAGGGTCAATTACACTTTACAAAAGCTGTGTCTGGAATACCTCCATGTTTTACCCTGTTACCAGCAAACATACCTGGACTCTCTCTCAGGAGATGGCTTGCTTGCATGATTGCCATTCTTCATCTCATTCGACCTCTCAGATTTTTGGTTTTGAGCTGATTCTGATGAAGACATAACAGCATAAATTCATTAAAATATTGTATTTTAAGCCAGACTATAATAAATGAACTTTAAAAAAAAAAAAAACTATATTATTTCATCAAATCATTACACCTACCTAAAAGCTTCTTCCAGTTTTTGATAAGAATCTTCGCCAAGTTGACAACATCCTCGTCGGTGCAATGTTTTCTTATTCCGTTGACAGACATGCCAATTCTTGTATCCTGGAACAAAGTAAATCTTGACTCTCAAAGACAAACAAAAGCGTTGCATTGCATGTGTTTAAGGCTGTTTGAGATACCTTTGATATGCAGTTATAATTCCCTAAGGAATCAATAAAGTATATCAATACAACTGATCCAGCAAACATACCTGAAGAAGCTTCAGTGTCATGTTGAAATCTTTCAGTTCTCTCAGAAGATCTAGAGCTCCATCCTATACAGACAGGGAGATAGCTAATCATTTTAGTATTTTAACAATTATTTAATGACCTAATAACTGTATTAATTTTGTTCTTTATATTATTTACAGTATTTTATTTGTTTTTACAATATAATAACTCATTGTCACTGTTGCAAAATCTCAGGCATTTTTTCATTTGTGTTTCACAGTCATAAATCATACAGGAACAACAAGAGGGTGAGTGAATTACTGCAGAAGTTTCATTTTCATTTTTGAAGAAACTATCCCTTTAAATTCTCTGCCCGTGCGTGTGAAAATATTTATGTCGGCCAAAACACACAGAGCCGCCACTTACTACGAGGAATCCAAGACATAAAATACAAACATGTCAACAAAACTCTGTCTATACCGATCACACTTTGGTCCTCGTTCTTGTCGCTGCCCTGAATAAATCTAAAGTAAATCTGCGCAATCCTCAGCCAGCACCTGTTGTCACATGCGTCTCTATAGTCCTATTACACACACATGGTCTCAAAACAAAATTAAACAACGCTTGTGCACGCCTGTATCTAAATTAAGCATTATTAAAACAGCATAAATACGCATGCAAAAAAGTTGAAAAGAGTCATTCATAAACAGCATGCACCGAGATCGCACAAACAAACAGCGTGAAGCGTTGCGTCAAAATTAGGATCTCACCATGTTATTTCTAGACACCATCTTGTCTAGTTTTTTAGCAATCCGCAACAGGTCCTCCTCTCGAGTCATTATGTGCGCATTAATATGCTTTAAGTGAAAACGTGATGTGTTTATAATACGTTAAGTCATATAAATCTTAATAATTGAGCGAAATGTAAGAAGTTTTGTTCCCACGCTTAAGCTGCTTCTGCACGGTCAGGAGAGCAGAGGGGGCGGGGCCTTCGAGACAGTCGCAGTTGTCAATCAAATCCTTCTGGATGTATGACTAAATAACTCCTAAATATAAACGTTACTACGGGGCAATAAAAGTTCAGTGTTTTTTAGGAAAGACATTTGCAGCAGACATACTATAAACTTTGTAGCTTGGGTCTGTTGTATTTTGTATCGCTTGCATCATTTTCCAATCGGGACACACTGAGGTAACGCTTTATGAAAAAGGTGTTACAATGTTTCGCAGCTATTTTAGCACTCTTGTAAGTATGTTTACTGAATGTTATTTAATGTTTATTGAGTAGCTAGCATTTTTCTGGACATTGCAAGCCTTGTCCTGTTATTAAGTCAAAGCATCAGACCGCGTGTGAAAAATAAAGATCGTTTGGGGCTTTTAATTTACTGAACAATAAACTCAACAGGTGCTACATGAGTTGAGCAACAGATGGCAGCATTGTGTCATGGAATATCAGTGTCCCAATGAGGGGGATAGCAGTGCAGTGGACTCAAAACAGATAAGAATGACTAAAGAAATAGACACAGAAATGTATATATAATTCGTATTATGTCATCTCATGACTTTATTTCTTCAGTGGAACACAAAACGAGATGCTTGGCCGAATGTTAAGGACTGTAAATCTTACCTATTCACTCCCACTGCATGTTTTTTTCTATTCACTTAAAGAGATTTAACATCTCCTTTTCGACGAATTAACTTTTTATATTTTCTGTGGTAATATAGAGAACTTTCATAGACATTAAGTTTTAAATAACCCTATATTCGTTTAAAATGCACTGCTTGGCTTTATTTTGCAGCTTGTGGGAGGGCGATATTGAATTTTTATGAACCCTCCTACACTTTTCATCACACTCTTTCTGTAGGAACATTGTGACGTGTGGTTTTATTGTTATTCGTTCAAATGTGCAAAGCATGTTTGAGAAGCTAAACTAAAGCTCATTCCATATAGGGTGACCTCAGATGATATCTGTCCTAAAATAACTAAGCAAATATGTTTTTCTCATCAAAATGTGCACAAAATGCACCCTCGATATAACACCAGCAACATTTCATGGACTTGTATATACACAAATATTCACCACTTCCTCTTCACTACCTTTATAAGTGTGCACTTCCTGTCGTCCTCCAATGCCTTCACCCTAAATAACCTCTATGGCTTCTATGGTTGCATAAATTATATAAAATTATCAACATACATTTAAAATGTGCTGAATTACAGCAGGTTTCTGGGAAACAGATCTATCATTACCCTCTGCAAGCACCCCACATCAGTCAGCAACTGCGACCGGTTCTCAACAGCAACAGACAGACAACAAGTAGAACTTGCCTGGAAGGCCTGGTTTTCAAACCACAAAGAAAAAAGGAGGAGAAAAAAGAAGAGCCTTGAAAAATGGTTTTCCTTTTGATGACCTCCCGCTTCAATTTTACAACAAAATAATGAATCCACCAGTACCCACCTACAGTGTCTTCTCAGAGAGTTTGCGGTGTCTCTACCAATTATAGACACAAGACGCCGGACTCCGGCAATTATGGAGAGTCTGAGATGACATCAGACCAGAAAATGAATGATTTCACCGTGCCTCAGTTTTTTTAGGCGCAGAGAGCCCCTGTAATAAAACGCAAAGATGCCGGGCTGGATTGCCATGGCATGCACACCAGCCTTTGGTTAAGGGAGTATTTATAAAATCTCAGCAGAAGAACATTTTTTGGTTATGTTGGAAAGTTCTGAGCGTGTTTGTGTGGCAACATTTTCAAGGAAGTGATATTTGCTGAGGATTCAAGGCACTCACATGCCAGGGGCAGAACTAGAGTTTTGTATACAGTATGCCTGGTCGAAACCACAAAGGTGTGATTGTCATTGTAGATGAAAACAGATGGATATTAAAGGAACAGTGAAAATGTACTCGCATAATAATGCTTCCTACACTAAAAAAAAAAATCCATCCCCATCACTTTACAATATCTGTTTAAGACTATTTTCATTTGTAAATGGTGCTTGACCTGTGCATATTTCTCTCGACTTCAGACGACACAATTTTTTTCACTTTAGAAATCGATAGAGGATAGAGGTTAATGACATCTTGATGGATTTGTTTATTACAAACACACAGCTTTTTACTTTTACAAGACGTAAATTGATGGACTAATTAATGGAGGCATGTGCTTTACTTCTGGATTATTTTGATGTTTTCTTTCAGCTGTTTGAACTCTCATTCTGACGGCACCCATTCACTGCAGAGGATCCATTGGTGAGCAAGTGATGTAATGCTAAATTTCTCCAAATCTGTTCGGATGAAGACACAAACTCATCTACATCTCGGATGGCCTACATTTTCATTTTTGGGCAAACTATTCCTTTAACAGGGTTTCATTCAGGGTAATTAATCTGATGTAGCTCACATGCTGCAAACCATATTGAACAAGTCCAGACACTGCGGTTCGTTAACATGCAACGTGTGTCTATGTAATAACAGCCTTTTAACTAAACGTCACTTGCTTCTAGTATGCTGCCGTGCTAAGCAGTCATAGACATCAATTGCTTCAAAAAGGGAACTTGGGATCAAACTCAGACTCCGGCAATTGACAAGACATGCCTTTGTGACTCCACAGACAATGAACTCTATAACTAGACAGTTAAAGGCAGAAGTGTGTTAGTGTGTAAATCCCCTCTTACTCTCATTTCTCTACCTATCTGCCATTAATCCTTTAGTGAGAACATCCACATCCCCTTGCATAGTCTACTCTTTTCCTCCTGCCAAATTCAAAGCATTTTTACCACCTACAAACCCAGTTTGTAATGAAGAAATGTTACTTGAGCACCACATCAGCACATTACAATGATTTCTGAATGATCATGTGACACTGAAGACTGGAGTAATGGCTGCAGAAAATTCAGCTTTACCATAACAGGAATTAATTAAATTTTAAAATATATTAAAATAGGGACACGTTAATAATAATGTAATAATATAGTTACTTCATTTGTAGATGTAACTTTTTATTGACATATGTGTGTCAGCTGTTAATGCAACAGTTCCCGTTTGTTTTTGACAAATCCAGTTTTGGATCTTCTTATCAAGTTTAGCTCAGAGAGATCAGCAGAGTTGATCCGACTTTGTTGATAAACAACCAAAACTGTAGTCTGTAGACATCTCACTGTAATTCACACAAATCTGCTGGCACAGATTTTCATTAGTTGCATTAGCTCTTTGCTGATGTTGGCGAAATCTGATGCCAGCATATTTTGAGGATGGAGGATAAGTGCAGACCCCTAATGCATGTGTTGAAGTTATCTGCATAGGCTAAGTATTGCATCAAGCACTAGGAGAACCAGTGCTTAGCCTATAAAATATGTGTTGGTTTTGACCACCGAGGCCAGTCATTTAAAATGTGCACTTGTATCATAGCAACACCTCGAGACTAGAGTTGCGCTGTGAAAACACAGTGATCATCCACAGGCACACTTAGCTCATTGTTATAATCTGATTAGCTCACTCCAACTCCTCTCCTGTGTTTATGACCCTGTGAACACACTCATCTGTTACTATGACACACATCCTCCCCAGGACCACATTTTTGATTAAAAATACAACTGGGTCAGTAAGAAGGAAATTAATATTTTATTCAGCAAGGATGCATTAAATTGATCAAATGTGACAGAGATTTACGTGTTTTTTGACGCATGGTTTCCACAAAAATATTAAGCAGCATGAGAAATGTATTAATGAAATGTATCTTGAGCACCAAATCGAATAAAATAGAAAACAGATATTTGAAATTGTAATAATATTTTACAGTTTTACTGTTTTTACTGTATTTTCATCAAAGAAATATATAAAGGATATAAGACTTATTTGAAAAAAAAATCCAACCTCAAACCTTTAAATGGTAGTGTAGCTTCCTCTGGAGCTAAAAAATAAATCATTAATTCTAGACATGTGACATTTACCAAACCTTTCTGTGGCATATTTTATAAATGTGTATATTTAAAAAGCGGATTTTTTTTTAGGTTCATTTCACTTTTGGCGCCTAATTGTGTTCAGTAACTATTTTGATAACCTCTGGAACAGAGATCCTTGAATATTAGAATATTCAGAATATTAAATGTGGACTTAGATTTAGATTTAAATTTAGATTTCTTTGTTCTAAAACCTTTGAATTTTGCAGCTAATTTTACCTCTAAAAATTCACAAACAAAATCTCTCTCTCTCTCTCTACATATATATATATATATATATATTATTTTTTATTTATTTATTTATTTTTGAATGTCACATTTAAACTTATATCTCAAAAAATTCAAATTTAAGTCTTTCTGTCATTTTTCTCTAAGCTTACTTGATGACATCACTTCATACCTGGATGCTTGGATAAGAGTTTTGGAGGTTCCATGGTGATTGGCAAAGACTTGTCGTAAACAGCTTTTAGAGGCTTACAGGAGTTGTTACCTCCCTAGGACGTACAAAAACAGAGAGTAGGGCATAAACTTACAAATCTCCAAAGATACTGGATCTGTTGAAACAAAATGAGCTTAAACAGCCGGCTACCTCTCATCACAAATGATACTCTGTACCATTACCTAAGCCAGTCACTGAGCTTATAACTGCGTCTAAAATTTGATATAAGAAAATGAAAAGAAAACATGTTGTAAATATAAAAGATGACAGGGACCCATCCGAACTCGGTTCCACTGTTCTTTCAGGTTTGCACAGGATTTATAAATACCACATGATTCTTTAGAGTCTAGAGGAAGCAGGGATCTCCTCTCCAAAATCTCTGATGGAAAATCTCCATAATGGCTTTAGGGTCGATCTCGGGTCAGAAGGAAAGAGCCCGTTAAACGGGGGTATGGGGTGATGTCACTAGAGAGAGGCCCAAGGTAGCTGATGTCATGAGAGGCGGTTGGCAGGGTAACTTTCTAAACACATCCGTAGACCAGGGGATCCATAGAGATTTTCACACATTGTGCTACCTCCTTCAGCGGCCCAGGAGGTCAATGTTTGCAAAAGACGAGGTCCTGTGACTCACCTCCACGGTCAATTTGCTGAGGGTGTTTTCCAAATCAGCCCATGTGGAGAAAGAGGCCACTAAGCACAGAAGCAGAAAATTCTCTCAGTGCTTCCTATGAAGAAAAAGAAGGAAAATAATACGTTGTTAATAGCTTACTCCATTTTTCAGCCTGATGTGATGACAGAAAGAAAGATTTGTGATGAAAACGCAATGAGGTCTTCCTACACTCGTAGTCAAAATTACATTAGTAACTAACCTCACAAACTTTTTTTGTTCTTTATACAAAAATAAAGGATTATTCATAAGGCTTATGGTTTGCAGTTGAGGTTAAGGGAACTTCTTTCAAGCAATGTTACACACATGATTCAATTAATGACTCATAAGTTGGCCATTGCAGCTGTATCTGGTGAATTAGTTCACAGTTGGATGACAAACATCGTCTCAATGGACCTTCCAGATCTAAAGTTAGAATCAGTGCACTAATGTATAAAGCGGATTTTATTAAAGACAGGAGTGCCTCCTGAAGCTTGACTCTAGGGGAGCAGTTAAACACAGTTTTGTGATCTGATTACAATGGTTGAAACATTTTGCAATACAAACATAAATTAAAGTCTCTCAGATGGTCATTAATTAAATCAACAGTCGCAAATGTATTATTGACACATTGATTCACAAATAAGAAGTGATTTTTCAGGGCTTTCTTGTGCAAAGTTCAAACTGAAAATGCTTGAGGCTTTTAATATGTGACGAATTTTTAGCATAAAGAGAAGTAAGAGGAAAAACAAGGAAGGCTAATGACGCTTTTCATTCAAGAGTCAGGAACAGAAAAAGGAAGTGCTTGACCTAAATGCTTGACGTGAAGCAAAGTATGGAGTTGACAAGAAAACAGGCGGAAGTAAGGATATAAGAGAGGGTGATTAGAAAGAAACAGGCAGAGATGCGGGAGGCAGAGGAAGATATATCTGATCCGATCAAATCCCCCTTTGAGCTCTCAGGCGGAGGAATCCAGTCTGCAGCGTCGCATCATCACTTTGAGTCTCTTGGATAACAGCAAGCTGTCTCATTATCTTCTGAAGGCTTATCCGTTCTCTACAACAATCATACAGCTGCAAAGACTGAAACTTGCTCTCTCTCTAATTGGCTTTGTTTGGCGTGGAATACCAGCAAACTACACTGCATACACTGTATACAGCTTACTTTTTTATACTGTATACTTTTTAATGTGAAACACGAATCGTGCAACAATAAACGTTACATGTAATATTATTGTGTATTGTCCTCACATGACCTCATTGTTATTATTTCACATAGTTATCACATACTACCGGTAGAAAGTTAGGAATAACCATTTTTATTTTAAATATTGAAAGAAGTCTGTTAATGTTCACTATGGATGCATTTATTTGATCAAAAATAGAGTAAAAACTAATTTGTGAAAAAAGTTCATTGTTCAAAAAGATTTTTCTGCTCAATATTTTTTTCTGGAAACTGTGATACATTCAGCATCCTTTGAATAGAAATAACAGAATGAACATATTTGAATAGAATAAGTAGAAAGATCAATTCAACAGCATTTATTTTCAATAGAAATCTTTTTAAATATATGTCTTTATCTTTTCTGAATAAAAGCATTAATTTACTTTTTTTATTACCCGAAATGGTAGTGCATCACAGTTACCCAAAAGTACACCTGTTCTCAACATTAATAATAGTAAGAAATAGATTTATTAGAATGATTTCTGAAGGATCATGTGACACTGGGAACTGGAGTAATGGCTGCTGAAATATTAGCTTTGTCATCACACCAAAAAATTGTTTTACTCTATTTTTGATCAAATAAATGCAGCCTTGGTGAGCATAAAAATAAATAAATAAATTCAAAAGTTTTGACTGGTATCGTGTGCATACAGTATATCAAATATCACATTTTGTGTAGATTCTTTGTTGTCCAATGAAAAAATTAGCTAAGGATATAAAAAAATTGCAGTGGGTATTATTTCCAGTTCATTTGTTACAATAATAATGGAAGCACTATGCATTATGGGATACAGTGTTCTGTACAGTGCGTTCTGTTCTGCACATTTTGGTCAGCATATTTACATTCATTTATATATATTGATAGATGTGATTAATTGATCAGCATATCATAAAATTTTTTTTTTTTTTTAAATAGATAGACAATATTATTGTTCACACAGAAGATCTAAATCCATTAATGCCTCAGTGTGCATGTCACTAGCAGATCACCATATGCTCCACTTTATACTCAGTGCTTTCACTCATCTGGCCACTATTGCTAGAACGAAATTACCACTGTATGAATATATGTGTCACATATGTGTGGTGTAAAGCCATTTTTTAAGATAGCAGAAGAGAAGAGCAGTTTGAGAACTTCTAGATTTGGCTCCCAGTGACAACGAATCTACAGTAGCCGTTTCTGCTTCCCTCATTCGTTCTGCTACATCCTGCCCGAGCCACAGAAAATCCCAGCATCAGCCAGAGAAAATATTCCAACAGACAAACGGAACTCCTCAACAAAGCATAAATTTCAGTCAGCAGCGCAGGAGGAAAAGCAGTGACCTTTAATGCTGTAATTAAGATATGACCGGGTTAAAGACATAATTTAAAGCATGGTATGTGAAAACCTTTTCATCAGGTCTGAATAGCTTAGCACACCTCCTCCAACTGATATCACTTTTATACAAGATAAACGGCATGATACGAGCACATCTGAAGCGAGGATACATATTCTTCTTGATTCATTTTAATCAGATTGTAGAAATAAATAGTGTATGAACTATTTGTATGGACAACACAATTATATCCCTTTTACTTTAGCTAAAAATAAATTAAATAAATAGAAATGTACATTAAACAATTTACTAATAAAAACAATACTAATTACTACTACTACTACTACACTTATTTACATTCAGCTGCTTTTACAAGAAATAAAATCAAATACTTTATATGTAATGCATTACATTAAATACAAATATTATACAAAACATAAAATATATGAATATATAATATGCATATTATAAATATCATTATATTATAAATGTAAATAATGATTTAAACCTTTTGAAAGTAACAAATACAATTAAATAATATTAAATAAAATAAAATTAAAAAGTGTATGGATGCAGATGGACTTTTCCTCCCTTGTAATAAATCCTGACAGTTCAGTCGCCATAGGGCTGTGCTACCATTTCTCAGCTGACATAGTGAGAGATTTAATATCAGCTCATAAATCATGGTGATACCCTGAAGTTAGACTTCAGATGAAGGTAATGCAACCCATATCTAGAGATGTGCTTGCAATTCTCACAGGTATTGAAACACTGTAGGTGGGATGCTGTTATCACACAACCGATCATGTTTTACTTAATTTATTTCATTATTTATAATTGACTTATATTGCTATAAGTGTTTTTGTCAAAGAGTAGACCACCAGAGAGTACCTGTCAACAACAGAGCATTTGTTCGAGCAGTAGCCCCCCATTGAAATCTGAGACTTTTTGTTTTAATAAAGAAAACCTGTTTTCCTCATCACAGGCAGGGAAGGTCCTGAGTTGACCACCCTTGTGATTGACCTTCTGCTAGAGAAGGGGCCACTTCACTTTTGGTTACACAGGAAATTATTTTTGATGCAAATAATTCTGTCTCTGATAAAGAATGATAACGACTGCCATATTAAGCCTTTGCATTTTGGAAGAATGAACAAAATAGGGTGTATTAATCTATTTTTAAATCATTTACACTTTCAAGTGCATACTTCAATCTTTTATGAGACAGGAAGCATCAGTGTGCAAGATACGGTTTCAAAGGAAGGAACTATTTACCTCAAAGTGCTCCTAAAATATCTACCTCACCCACCTACACATGTCAGTCACCAATTCTCCCTGGTTTTCTTTGGTTTCGTCCACACATAGAGCTTTTGTGTGTTTTACAAAGATCTGAGCATAGACATAGGAAGTTCAAGATAACAAGGGAATTGTGGGTGGACATGATGTCACAGTACAGCTAGTGTGGATGATGCAGGCTGACACAGCAGTGACTGAGGAAACATTGAGCTCCCTACAAATAGGGAACAGGGAGGTATCATTTTATTTCAGCCAAAACTTAACTTACAATATGGCTATCACAGTAGGATACCACACACACATACATTATGTAACACAGAATTTGACTAGTCAAAATTTTATGTTCAAAATTATAGTTTGCCAGCTTTTGGTTCTTGTTTTGACTTAATGGGATAGTTCACCCCCAATGAAAATTCTGTCATAATTTACTCAACCGTGTGTTGTTCCAAATCTGTAAGCTTTAACTTACATTCTTCTGTGGAACATAAAAGATGATATTTCGAAAAAAATAAAAATAATTCATTGCCCATACAACGAAAGTAAATGGGGTCCAACATTGTTTTGACACCAAAGTTCTTCAGAAGAGTCAAACAATCCATATACTAAGTCAAAACAAGAAATTAAAGTCCATTTTTATAACCATATAGATTAAGTTTTTCCTCTTTAAAATACAGTGGGACTGAGAAGAACGGTAAAGTTGTCAAAATCTGCGTTCGTTTTTCTCTACTATCCATCCTGAAAATCCTCAAAAACAACATTCACAAGGTTCACATGCGCGATAGAGTTAAATCAGCCCTAGTATTTGAGATTGCACAAAAATTTGACATCACATAGCTCATGATGGAAGTATTCCTCAACAGTGACCTTGGGAATTTGGCTCATCTTTCAACCAAACAAAATATCAGCCAAACAAAATATAAATAAAAGCAAAGTGATTTCTACAATAAAACAAGTGAACGAAAACAACACAATCATGTGAGAAAACCATCCACAAACACTGTCAAAAACTAAAACAAAATTTTTGGAATACGGTTTACAAGAATAATTCAAAGTGTTACCTGCAGTTTTGTTGTAATTTTTGTGTAATTTACTAGCAATTTGTGAGTGAAAATTGTTTCTACAGCATTTTTTTCAGTGGCTGTAGTGAGTCGATTTTAGGCAAAAAAAAAAAAAATATATATATATATATACTGTATCAGAGCCATCATGGAAATACATAGTCGTGCTTGTTACGTTGTTATGTTAAATGAAATCCATAATGATCAAGAACAACATGAATTCTGATGCATTTATACTTAGCCTAAAACCCATGAATACATAAATGCACCAGTTTGCTGAAAATGTCAAGTACTGCTTCCTTTGTAAATTAATACCACAAAGTCAAAACAAGTGGAACTTCAGGAAAGGGACTGATGCCATTAGGGTGCCTGTATATTTTTTCAACATTGATCAAGGACTAAGAACGCTGCTTCCCAGCAGCCCTTTGCAGCAGCTTCTAAGAATCAAGGAAATGGGATCTCCACAGAGTTCCTCTGAAGCCAAATCCAAATCACACCCCACTTACTGGGGCTTTTGCCTCTGATGAGAGATGTCTCACTATAATTACTTCCCTGTGAATGTCCTCATGGTCACCTGACTTTAAAAAATTTCTGAATATACCCAAATCTACTCTAACATAATCTGTGAACATGGATGTGCAGACAGTTCACTGCACTACTGTAACCAAACAACTCTGGCCAAAATAAGACCTACAGCGAGAAATGGACCAGAATAAATATGTTTTTATGTGTATGTGTGTGGGACTGACATGTAGTCAAATTATTATAATATGCGCATTATTGTTTTGTCAGAATTTTTGAAACCCGGAAAGTATAAGTTAGAAGCCAATAAAAACTTTAAAAAGAAACTAAATAAAAAACTGTTATTTTCTGGGTTTTAAAAATTCTGACCAATTTTTTTAATTATTACAATTGATCTTTATTAGTTCATATAAATATAATTATTTATATTTAATAATATTACAAATATTATACATTTTAAATATCTGCAGAAAACGACTGAACTACAAATCATTTAAAAAATGAGTAAAAGTTTTTTTTATTTATAAATGATACTTTGCAATATTTATTAAAAATATGAAGTAAATATATATATACACAGCAATTATGTGGGGAAAGAAAGTTTACTGTGAGTAAAAGGAAAGAAGGAACTAACATGAACAGGCAAACAGTCCCAGAAAATGAGCCACAAAAACCATCATATTCTCAAAACAAAGCATAAAACTAAAACTAAACAAGCACCATACAAATAAAAGAAAATGTGTCCATACACAAGTGAAACAATGAACGATCTTCTATTTGTGATTCCTTCTAAATGACATTTATTTTGACTCAAAGCTTTGCACGTAAGCCTCAAGAGTTCCAGTGTTCCCATAAAATGGTTTTACTGTGAAAAGGGCGGATGTTGTTGAATTATGTGTGCTTTGAAACAATTTAATGTGGACTTACAGCTATGTTATTTATAGAAGGCGAGCTTCTGAGTGCGTTCCCGAGGTCGTGTTTATTTTGTTTCTCAGGGAGGGTAAAAACATTCCCCTCCAGAAGTTTTATAAAGTCTTTCGCTTGAAGACAGCGAAAGAAACTTTAGACAATGGGACACTGTTGCACAGACAGTGGGATGCACTGTGACCTTGCCCATGGTCTCTGCTCCCCGTGCTGGGAACAGAGGATGTCTGAGATCATAGCCCCATAGACAGCCTTGCGTCCCCCTCAGCACACCACAGGCCACTGCTCTTGGCTCAATCTCCAGCTTGCGATAACATCCGAAGCTAATTCCTCCTGCAGACTTCACATGAGAACAACGTGTGGGGCGAGACAACAACCAACGGTGCATCTCTCCAGCCAATCGCCCCACCTGAGAACATCTGGCCCTGGGCAGAACAGCCCGCAGCTTTCATCTGGCCTTGAGAAGCGAGGAGGTGGAAAGAGTGAGTTTCTCATACTGTAAATATGGAGAGTCTTGGACAGCTCACTGTTTCCTCAAAGCGTCATCTGCATTAGTGTATACTTTGTCTGTTGGGATCATGCACAGTTTTGCCATCTTTTGCTATCCATCCTCATGCAAAGTAACAGTCTCAACAAGAATCACCAAAACTGCTCTCAGATCAGCGTTCATTCTTGCCAGCACCTGTCACGACAGTGAGCTTATTCAGAGGGAGTCTATCCTAGACGGCTGGGATGGATGTGTCCTGTTTATTTTAAGCTCTGTCTCTCGGGATGTTAGGTTGGACAGCAAATGTTGTTTCTAACTTTTAGGAAGGGTTCTGCCAAGTGCTTCAAGACTGGCCATGTAGCCTGCTTGAATACCACGAAGCCATTAAAGATACAACAGGGGCTCATTCACACAAAATGTGTATTCAGTAAATCAGTAAATACCAAAAAAATGCTAGGAGCTTCCTAAATTCCTGAATTGAAAACAGTCATATTTATACTGCTATATTTAGAGTTATTCACCAGTTATTTAAAAAAAAAAAAAAAAAATCAGGAATCGGATGATTTTCATGGTTCCCTTCAGAATTCACACACTTGCATTCTTCCACCAATGCGGATGGAACACTAAATAAATACTGTGAAGCACAACCAGTAAGGTCCAATTCCCAACTTCACAACTCTTATGAGCCAGTGTTTTTAGAGACATTATAACATTCAGTGCCTTGTGACAAGGGAGGTCTGATTCCTGAGCTAATGGATCTTATCTGGATCTTTTTAGTGAATTAATAAGATACAGTGCAATCAAGACAATTAAGAACAGTTTCCAAGCTTAGGACTTCTACAAGCCTATTCTTAATAGTGAATAGATAGCATTCCCAAGATAATGACTCTTTTGAGCTGGTTCTTTTCATTGAATTAATAACATACAGCACAACCAAGTCTGATTCCCAAGCTTTATTTTCCTGAATCAAATGCATTGAGCACAACCAGTGAAATCTGTTTCCTGAATGAAAGACTGTTATGACCTAAGGGACCTTTTCCACAAACACTTATGAATCACAAGTCATCCATATCGTCATGTGAACAACAGTGAACCAAGAACTGATGGTGCTATATGTGTCAGACTTTAGAAACCTAAATTAGTACAGTTACTGACTGTTTTTTCGTGTGACAGTTTGTAATTAAAGAGTCAGTAGGATTTTATTAATAATCCAATAAAATGAAAACATTAGAGGTTAAAATAAAGGTAAAGCTAATATACCCCCTCAAAATAATAATAAAAAAGAATTGTAAATGGAACTGTTAATAAACCATCGGAATTGAAATGATTAAATTCTGAAAGATTACCATTCCTGGCTATTTTTAGGAGTGTAACACCCTGTAATTTTGTTGTTCCAATTCAAATGGACTGCCTAGGCAAGCAGAATGAGTGAGCATTTGCCCTTGGCTCCTAGCGGCCCATCCTCTGCCAGCACTGCACAGTGTCCAGTCAGGCCTACAGTAGCACCTAAGCTAGGCCTGTGTTTGGTTTAGGAGCAAGGAAGTACGGTGGGGCAGTAGGATTTGGTCTGGCCAGCATCGTCTTCCCCCCTCCCCAACTGCAAAAAACTCCAGAGGGCTGCGGCCTAGACACTGCTGCCATTCAGCTGCCCCGCGTGCAGGGGATAAAGTTGGGATTGTTTGTCAGTGGACTGCAATGTGAGGAATGCAGAGCTCCAGTTCCCCTCTGGGAAAGGAACATCGAAGGGTGGACATTCCGTCCTTTCTCCCTCTCCTTTGCTCTCTCTATCTAACTATCCCTCTCTCTCTCCAAATTACTATTTTTTTCCTCAGGAACGATCCATTTACCATATCCAGCAGCAGCCTTAATCATAACGGCTGCGACTGAAGTGGAATAACAGATTGGATCTCTCCCTGGTGAGCTATTCTGAGTTCCTAGCAACAGTGAGCTTAGAGGCCCACAAGCCCCTTCACATGAGGATTCCATATCCACAGTCCACCCCACTGGCATTTCCTAGCGCACTCCATCATTCCCTGTGACATCACATTCCTGTCACATATTAACGCAATTTCCTCCTTGTATAAACCCGCTGCACTCCCAGTGCCACTGGCTTTGCAGCTTGACATATGGGACCGTCAACAAGGGGCGACGTCCTTAATGAATATGTTCCTGAACTAAACAAACTCAGTGAAAGGTTTCTGCTGAGATTTTTAAAACTCCCTTTGATGTTTCTCCTCACAAATGAGCCCACAGATCTGCAATGAGAGGCTGATACGAGGAGAACTTTCTTTCTAGCTTGTTTAGAGACCACAAAGCCCATAAAGAAAGATGGTGCCTGCTAACATTTGTCGGCCCACCCGGTCCAGTCCAGTGATTTAGCCCAGCGGTAGCATGTGTTAACCTTTAACTTTCATAGAATGATGTCACTTTATGACAATCATGTGACTACCAAAACAGTTTAATTAAAAACACCTACTGAAGTCTGACTACATCTGTTCTTCTGGCCAGCTGTGCACTCACATGGTTCAAGAAAACCCCATTGGCCCGCTTGCTCCACCAAGACTCAAAGGCTGCAGACACATTATACCAGGTGCTTGCAAGGTCATGGCCATTTCACTATATTGGAAGATAACTGGAGGATCCAGCTCCCTCTTCTCAGCTCTACATGTTGCCTTATATTACACACTCATCTATGACATTTAAGAGCTGTGTTCCAAAACCTAGCGATCGAGCTGCCTATAGTACCTATAGCAGCAGATGTCTTCAAAGGTAGAATCCTAACGGTCACTGCACCTCACAAGTGACTAATTTGAAATGCTCTATCCACCTATTTCTTCAACGTGGAAGTAAGCCTATGGGTGAGACTTCTGGTTCATTAGCCACTATAGGTAAATAACGAGGAGAATAACAACGTGCAGTAAACGGTAAAACTGTTTGCACTTCAAACCAACGTGATCATAATTAAGATAATACATTCAAATAATATGAGGTAGCAGCAAAACAAACTGTTTTGTACAGCTAAAAATAGCTGGACGCAGATGAGACTGGAAGCGAGACCCATAGAATTTACAAATGGCCACGGCCATTTTTACGGCAAGAAAAAGGAGGAGCGTCTCGCTGCAGAACACAAGATCCAGGGGGCGTGGTTGGATCCAGATCCAACTCCTCCCACCTTACATATACCTAAACCTACCCATCTCCACCCCCTGATCCCTAAACCCACCCATCTCCACCCCTAAACCTACCAATCTCCACCCCCTAGATATGGATGCAACCACGCCCCCTGGATCTTGAGGGCTGCAGCAAGCCCTACTTGAGAAAAAGGTGGATATATGTAGAAACAATCTGTGTGCCATACATGAAATGCTCTTTGTCAAGAACATGGGAGATTTGACTCACAATTGAGTTCAGTTGCAGAATAAACAATGGAATACTCTAATAAGCATAAACATATTTAGCACACACAAATTTTGTGCAAAGACTTAATTTAATTAAAAAGTGTTAATCATTTTAAATTCATTTTCAGTATTTAATTAATTACTTTTCTAATGAATAAAAATGATAAATTTCTCTCACTTCGTAAACCATCTTTGACATTTTTTTTTATCTGAGCTTGTAGCTAAGGATTCTGGGGTGCATGGGCCCATTCAATTTAAAGAAAATTATAACAGTAAATATATTAGCATCCACACTAACGTTAAGCTGTAGTTACAGTTATCGTTCTTGGTGTGAACAGGCCTTAACATTTCATAATTATTACTTTAGGAATCATTAACTGATATTACATTTTAATAGGTTCGTTCTGATTTAGAAATAATGATATTGCTCAAGTTCATTCATACTTCAACTATTGTTAAGGTAGCCTAGCCTACAACTTTAAATATTAAAATGTTTTAGTATACATGGAAATTAATATTGAATAAGATTTACAAATGTTATGAAAGTATTGTTTATTGGTATTTCATAATTTCAGAACAATAAACAATACATTTCGTAAAGCTGCTTATAAACGCGATGCTGCCATACTCAATAGCTTACCTTTTGGAACAGCCATCTTTCAGGATTCATAACGCAAACGCAGGTACGAGTTGCCTCAAACTACATAGCATTAACTGTCTTCGCTGGTGTTTTTCAATTATCCAGATATTATCATGGCAGAGCAACAGTTCAAGAAGTTAAACATCAACTATTTAGTCAACATCATTATAGTGACTAACCAGATATGTCGCCCCCTTGAGTACTGAGATTTGTTTCTGCCAGACCAAGGCAAGAACTCACATTAAAGGGATAGTTCACCCCAAAATGAAAATTCTGTCATTAATCACTCAACCTCATGACGTTCCAAACCCATAAGACCTTTGTTCATCTTCAGAACACAAATGTTTTATGCATTCTGAGAGCTCTCTGACCCTCCATAGACATCAGTGTAATTACCACGATCAAGGTCCAGAAACGTAGCAAGGAGATCGGTAAAATTGGTAAAATATTAAACGTGACATCAGGGGTTCAACCAAAATTTTACGAAGTTACGAGAATACTTTTTGTACGCTGTATACTGTATGCTGTTCTGTGTCAGCTGCACCACGTGGATACATTGTTTTCGTTCGAATCAAAGCGTAAACAACATATAAAACGTATCCGCATACACTGTTTACGTTCAGTGGATACTCTCTAAAATGGACCTATGGTGACGGGGCCATAATTCGTGATCTTAATTCGTGTTCTGATAATGAACGGAGGTGTTTCAAGTTTAGAACGACATGAGGGTGAGTAATTAATGACAGAATTTTCATTTTTGGGAGAACTATCCCTTTAAATATGTCCAATTGTTAAGTTTATGACCTTAAAGGTCCTGTTGACCTGTTCTAGGCTTGGAACAGGTTTTGGAATAGAGCTAGAGGGGATCAAATAAAGGGGGTGTTTTATGGTAATGATGGATGCTGCTCCTGGCGGCACTGCTGATAGACAACGCGCGTAATTGCGTTGCGTGAAGACATCTGCAGTCGGACACATTTAGAACCCAATGACGTACAAAAACTGAGCTTGTGTAACTAAAATAGTCTGAATTCACATACTTTGGTAAAGTATGTTTTAGGCCTAAGGCATCCTAAGTGCACACATAGGCTGTTCAAATACCAATTTTAACTAGGCACTGCTGTTGGCCTAGAATTCACAGGAAAGCTACTGATATACAAACTAAACAAATTAAAATTGTCTGTCAGAAACATTAACAGATGTTCAAACTTGTGTAGCCTATATATGTCTTGCAGCACTTTGTTCAGTAATGCCACTGATTTAATAGCAGAGGCTCAGCAGATAGACGTCTGGTGCGGCTGTGCTGACTGTGGGAGTTTTGAGAGTTGGGCAGCTCTGCCAAAGGGTTCACCGCTTGTGCTTTATGGCCCGAGTCGACTCATGCCAGACCAAAACCATTTAAGTGAGTAAATAGCCTATCAATATCCTTCCTCCCTCGCCAGTTTGCTGTTAACTCTCATTACACAGACCACACATGACCAAACACACATGCAGATGACCAGACCTCCTGTAGACATCAAAGCAGCCCACATATGACATCTACTTAATATCTTAGGTCATAGTGAGATTTAATATGACCACACTGTTATAGAAAGTGCCTAGAAATATCATTAACTGCTGACTATTAAAGATGTTCCTGTTATCATCAAATTAAATTATTATAAAAAAGACTATTAAGCAATGGACTGTCCAGATTTGAATGCTAGTCTTTTTTTCAGAAAGCAATTTTTTTTTTTTTTTTACTTTTGATATGTTTTTACCAAATGAATTAATAAATATATATATATATATATATATATTATTAGTTATTTTAAATGAATATGAAAATTATTAAATATTAGACATGTCTGTTTTATTGTAATGTTGCAAGATTTAAAAAATAATGTCTCTTTTATCTTAAATTATGTCACTAAAAATAAATAAAATAAATATAATTATTACGCAAAAAAGAAATAACAAGAATTTCATGGCATTTGAAAATCTGTAAGACTGTAACAGCACTCAGATTAAAATAAGAATAAAAAAAATGAGATAACTTTGTAACTTTAAGGCACAGAACCGTAAGGAAAAATAGCCTCAATGCATTGTAATGAGTGACCTACCTTTTGTGGTCTGTTCATCTTCAAGTTACAGCTTTATAGCATTCCTTCAAGAATGGAACTTATTTGGTTTCTTGCTATTGAAAAGAGGCTCGCCCTGTTCATTTTTCCATTCTTTTTTCTGACCTGATTCAAATGACGAAATATGTGATAACCCCCTGAGGCTTCAGTGCACATATCATGCATTCCAGTCATGAACTTATGGTTTCACCGCTGTTTCTCCAACAATTTTCTGGATAGCTATTTCAGTGATGGTCGGTTTATAACAGTGGTGTAAGGTTTGACACAAAGATTTAATGTTAAAATGCTCCATTTATACTGAATGGAGTAATGGTGCTTGAGGGAAAGCTTGTTTTATAGTTTGGTGTTGAAGGTGTGTGATCATTTAGAATGAATTGGAAACCGCTTTTAGATGTTTTAGACAGGTTATAATTTGAATTCCTCATAATGGAGATTGATTCAGCCAGTTGTGTGTCACACAACATCAGAATCATCATCTCAGACACTGCTTTGAATGTTGCAGACATTCTAATTTGAATGGCTCATTAATGGAGACAGTCATTTTTACTAACACGTCATTAAAACCAGTTGTAATTGTGATTTAACTCCTCACTGAATTAAAGTTGGCATGAGATCACTGTCAATAGGACTGCACAAGCTCAGGAATATTATCCAGGGTGAGTACGTCTGACTCAAATAGAATAAACACATTCATTACATTTCAAATTGAATTTATGTTCTTTCCCTAGGTCACACTGTGAGGTTTATAAATGCCATGAACAGCAGGGAATATTGCACTTGCCCTGCGTTGCGCCGGCTGTCCGGTTGACCTGCCCTCAGTGATTCAAGGATGAAGACAAGGAGCGTCATTGTTCCAGGGGAAACAAGGCAGACAGGTATGACTCACACACATGGGTGTTATTGGCATGGACAGAGGAGAAATATTTCCCAGCCCTACCAATATATTAAACATCATATTCATTTTCCAATAAAGTTCTTCATTTTTACAAGAGGCACACACTCTTAGGCAAACACATTTTGCTGTGTAGAATAAACTGTTGAGCCAAAAGGTATCTAGACTCTTTTTGGACATTTAAGTGTTGTTGCACAGACACAAAATATCAAACAAAGTGGCATTTTACAATTTCTTTTAGCCAAATCATGTCAAAGTGATATTTAGTGGATGTAGGAAAGTGGTGTACACTTCTGTTTAAAGTTTGTGGTCGGTAAGATTTTTTAATGTTTTTGAAAGTAGTCTCTTATGCTCACCAAGACAAAATACAGTAAAAACAGTTATATTGTGAAATATTATTGCAATTTAAAATAACTTGTTTTCTATTTTCAAATATTGTTTATAAATGTAATTTATTACTATGATGACAAAGCACGATGGCGAATTACTCCAGTTTCCAGTGTCACGTGGTCTTTAAGAAATCATTCTAATATGCTGATTTGGTGCTTATAAACATTTTATTATTATCAGTGTTGAAAACACTTGTGCCGATTAATATTTTTGTAGAAACTGTCACTTTTGATCAATTTAATGCATTCTTGCCAAAATGCAATTTAATTTGTTTTTTTAATAAACCTTACTGTCTCCAAACTTTTTGACAACAGTGTAATCCATCATGTTAACTTTTCACAACTATTACCAAAAATATTTTTTCTTACCAATATATTTATTGTTGTATCCTTTAATTCCAAACAAGCTGATTTTTATTAAATGTTTGAAAGTGTCTTTGTTCTTTAATTTTAAATGTGGTCTTGGAGTCCAACTTTTTGGGGGTCAATGTGTCACTGTAGCCACAGTTGTTCAGAATAACATCATATATGACATATTATATTGCCAATTGTGCCATAAAATTATATTGTCATGAGAGTACTCATAGATGAGCTGTTGTCCTCATTTTGAATGTATTAAGTTACTGCTTTTATGTTATATGTACTTTTGTGAACACGATTCTTTATACTTTTATATGGTATTTTATACTTTTACATTTCTAATTTAACTTACTGGTTTCATCTGCAGTGACACTTGGAGGTTAACATAAAAGGGTAACAAAAACTGTTAACAGGTGTAGATAACAGAAAATAGCTGGATATAAATGACATCATAAGCTAAATAATTGTCACAGCTTGTTGCTTCTTGTACAAAACATGTCTCAACATGTTCGAGCATGTCCTTATATATCCCTGCATGTCTGTGTTTCAAGTCCCACTGAATTAAACAGCACTACCTCATCCCGAGCCACTGTCTGACAGGGTAAGTTTTGCCAGTGACTCTGTTTACACTGGGCCGGGACATTACACATGGTTTACCAACGGCTGTGTTTTTCTTTAGGGTTCCTTAGTCTTTTAACTAGGCGGGTTTATTTATATCCTCTCTTATAATGTGAGGCCTAGCATGAGGGAATAAGTAGAGTATTATTCCCCAGTTGTTCTACTTCAGCTTTATGACAGTAGTTGCTCCCCTGATGCCTTTTGAATAGCGAGGGCCAAAAATAAAAAGGAAATCTGACCTATGTCTCTCTCACTGCAATGAAATATCACCTTCACTTAAAGGGATAGCTCACTAAAATGTAAATTCTGCCATTATTTATACACATACACATACTTTTATGTTATTAGAAAAAGATCCCAATGTTCTTAAGACATCAAAATATCCTTTTACATCGTAATATAATACAATTGTTAAGAAGTTTACTTTTTTATTCCATTGTCAAATAAATCTCTAAAATAAATGAATAAAAAGTGTAAAAAATAAAATAGAAATAGAAATCAGAATCATAAATTAAGTAATTGTGCTTGTCGTAAAAGACTTTATATTTATTCATCTTATGAATTTATTCAATTCATAAAAATACATGTTGTCAGAAAACAGGCCATAGTATTTTTAAGGATGCTTTTCACTCAGAATTGCAAGAACATAGTTCAGTCAGAGGAGCCCTTAATAAAAGTGAAACATCCATTTTGTCATACACTCCTAAAGTTTGTGCGGAAGAGAAATTCTCTTCTAGAGTTTCTAAATAGATTTATTTTATTTATTGATTCCCAAAAGACAATGGCACAAAAAGGCTCAAGAGCACAATGGTGAAAGGAGAATGTATGGATCACCCCTTACAGAAACCAGTCTAGACCAATAACTATTACACTACCATCACAAGAAAACTGATGAATGAACCTGAACCAAAGAATGAATCTGTTGCAGTGACAACATTAAAATTAAATATTTAAGTCTATTTAAACGTATAGGCATAAAGCAATTAACAAAATTGTAAATTACAGTATATATTAGTCCACTAATCAGTAGTAATTATTTTTAACATCACAACCCTAGATCTGTTAGCTTACATCACAATACCAGCTCCTTGATGTTTACAAAAATGGATATGGCATTATGAAAGGAAATATGATTCTATCTCCAGGGGCAGCATGGGTGGGTTAACAAAACAGCCTTTGTCTGTTACCTTTAGTGTCAAACTAAAAGAGAGGCCATTGTGCTTTAGAAAGGATCCGTATGGTTCATGTCCTGGAACTGCAATGGATCCATTTCCTCAGATTAAGAGTCAGCACACATTCAGACCACAACACTGCTACACTTGCAGTTTCACCATTGACCACTTTCACCTCTTATGCCTCAGGATAAATGCTCTATTGATAAAGAAAATCCTTACCATTTGCAATTATTTTGCAAAACACCAACACAAAGGGAAAATAAATACATGCTTGAATATGAACAAATATGACCACAACAGCTTCAAAAGGTAAAAGAGGTCTAGAACACATGAAGATGGGTTTTGTGCTTTTTTTAATCACATGGAAATACATGCCTCCATCCCTGAAAATAGAGTTTTACAATTAACAAGGAGACAGAAAAATGGTTTTAGAAAGCACGTCTCACTTTTTTTTTACAATGTTTTTAGGCACTTGGAATTACAACAGCAAACATTCTTTTCTAACAATGAAAATAAAATATCTTTGGTCCTTAAAAAACCAAGAAGCAAAACAGAGTTTGACTGAAACCACAGTCTGGCAAAAAAAAAAAAATATATATATAGCTTCACAACGCCAAAATGCAGCCTTCTTTGCCCACTTACATAACCTGCGAGAGTTTAACTGAATCTATAATGAGTTTAAGTGAAAAAACATTTTTTTTTCCTGCTACATGTGAAAAAGATCTTCATCCTCTCTGCAGAACAGAATGCGTAAGGATCGGCTCAAATCAGACATACAGCAGTGAACAGTCATTCTATACATGTCACATTTAGCATAAAAACAATTGCCATTGTTTTGAAAAAGCTCCTCCTAAACGTCCATTTGGAAAATAAAAACTGTTTATATATATTCACTTGCTTGCATATCTTCTTCACCACATGGGATGATACGAGGGCTGAACTCGGTTTTTATCAGAGGTCAGTTGCAGGGCAGCCACGTCTGATAGGAACTACTGCAGGTGTGCACCAGCGGCTGCACGTGAGCGATGTAGTAGTTATTGAAGTTGATGTCTCGCACGTATGGCGCCGGCTGGTAATAGCATGTGACGTTGGTAACCGTGGGGATGACGTTCTGTTCAGCCAGCACCCTCAGTGCGAGCATGGAAATAAGATTTAATGTCTGTCGTCGTTCGTGTCCCATCAAGCACACCGTACTCTCATTGACCACGTGGTATAACGTGACCAGACAGTCGTACCGTTTGTGCTCCATTCCGGCAAAGTGATTCTGCAGGTACGCCTCCAGCTTTCGCTGCTGTTCGCCTATGTCTGGAAAGTCAATGAAGAACCGAGAGCACATGTACCGCTGGAGCGATTTCATCTCCGCTTCCGAAGTCGGCCGGAACCCTCGCACCAAAAGGTGGCAGTATTTTAAAAGCCCGCCTCCTCGGATTTCCTCAGGGTTTCTCGTAGCGATGACCTTGTTGCAAAGATGGCCGAGAGCTTCCTCAAAGTCCCCGTACATGCTCTCGCCCAACACCGTCGGGTGAAAGCTCTCCGACATGGGTGTCTCTGAACAGCGGTCGAACAGAAGAAGGGAGTCCAAGGCTATCTGGAAGGAGTCCACGCTAAACTCAAATTGGCGCCTGAGAGAGTCCACAAACTTAAGCTCAACATTCTTGCCGGTATTGTTGGAGAGCGAAATGAGGCTCCAGCGGTCGCTGTCATTGCAAACCTTCACCAACTTCTGTACATAAGCCTCCTTCAGAGTAAGTGCTGAGATTCTCTGCTTACTGACGCCCTCGGGTAGGAAGTCCAGCAGGCTGTCGAGAACCACATCCTTAACCACACGGAAGGCCTGGTCATCTGACAGTGAAACGCCAAATATCAGGTCCAAGTCCTTGTACCCGAGCCCCGTGTCCTGGTGCAGAACGTGACTGGCAGCCGAGCCGTTCAGCCTCACATCTCGAACAGTGATGCCTCGCTCCTCCAAACGTGCTCGAACCACCTGCAGAAATAGTTTAGGATCAGAGATTACAGTTTTTTTATTTATTGGTCAATATTGGATGCATTTTTACATTTAGATGACATTGGCGTTCATACAACTCTCACATAAAGTGAATTGTTAAAACTCAATTAATATTCATTTTTCATACTGTACTTTATAATCTTGTGATGTCTCAATTCACTTGTAGTATTTAAAATGATCAATTGTATTTTTTAGTGCTTTGATTTGAATTTATTCTGACAAAACCAGTTAGCAGTTATCCAGCTTATGGTATTAATCATAAATTAAATATCAGTAACATACAACCACTGCTTGAACAAGCAAACACAGGCAAACATAATACCACACTAAGCACTTCCTTATCTATACAATATGAGAATATGTTCTGCCACCTCTGCAATTAGATAATAGTCTTATTATCTAAAAAGCCTAAGACACATAATTTTATTAAGCTGTTGTTGACTCAAAACAGCTTACATAACAGATTTCTGGCATTTATTCTTCCTTACACTGTGAGCAACACCTGAGAAAAACAGTTGGTTTATAGCCAATGATCATTAACACATCAATTCACAGCAATTATCAGTTACTGTCATTTAAACATTTGTCTCTGTTGCTGTGATTCAAGCTGTTGTGACGTAAAATAACCACACCTGAGAGAATTTGAACCTGCCACATGCACATTTACTGTAATTGGTCTATTTTTTAAAGGTGTTAATCTTTTGTGCGGTGCCTTTATTTGCAAATTGGAAGTCATTATGTATGCACTTCAAAAAAAAAAAAAAAAAAAAACTCACCAAGTTAACTATTAGGTTTAAGAGCTTAATTTTACTTTAATTTTTCCATGGGCATCTCCATTGTGTTCCCAGTAAATATTTCATGCATAAACTTGAGCTAAAGCTCATCATAAAGATATTAATCAATTTATATGGAATGTGCAGTGCTTCGATAGCAATACATTCCCAGAGACTCACTTGGGAACATGCTGCACCATACAGCTGCACAACATTCTAGAAGGCAGAGCCTTATACAAAACTGCCTCACTTATGAATATAGATAGAGTCAGTTGTAAGATTTCACGTTCACATGAAGGGCTCATAAATCTCGATTGTGAAATCAGGAACACATTCATAAACGTCTTATTCAATAAAGGCAAAATTATGGATTTTGGCACAGACCACACTTTATGCATGCCAAGCAGATTTGTATGCTATTTATATTGTTTTGCAACCATTCAGAGATTAAAATGAGCTTAAATCAAACTCATTATCTCTGTCCTGAATGCACGTAACCTTCATTTTCCACAGCTCTGTCAGATTAGTGTCAATCAGATCACCTCTCTCACTCCTGTCAATCAAATCATTAGCCTTCTATTTTTACACATTAGGTCAGACTGCAGCAATTGACCAAGTGAACGCAGTGAAACTATACATGACGTGCGACATGCTGAGAACACATTATACAGTGTTTCAGGTTTGCAGCACATTGATTAATGAGACTGCAATTTGGCACAGTGCAATTTATTAATCCATAAAGGGTGTGATTTATTGAAACAAAAAGTTTATTTACTTTATTTAATAAAAGACTATTGTCTGTATTAACATCAATCAATGGTGTTTCAAAAAATATTGCCATTGACAAACAGAAACTCAATGTTTCTTCAGTTTCCACCAAAGGCTTGAGGGCTGAACCGGATCGCCTTTCAACTCATGTGAATATTATGATATTAAGATGATGCCAAGTCAGGTTCGCAGTGCATTCAAAACCTACATTTTATAGTTTAACAGTGCCTCACAGCCTAAAGCACAAGGTGCAAATGTGCAATCAAGACACGGTTATGACGATAATGAAAACAGCCACAAAGTCCATGTAATGAGATGGTGCCGTGGCAAATCATTAGGGTTAAGGAAAACGAGGAACAGTAAACGAGCGGCCATCTTTTGTCAATTTTGCAATGGCATGTGGAGGCTGTGTAATAAAACATCAAAGTTGGTTTTTACAGGTTTTCCATTAAATATAATGGGCTTCCTTGTTGGGTTTTATTGACAGGACATTACTATCTGTTCAAATCCAGGCAGATGGAGAATTATGAAACCACTCATTACTGTCCAGCAGAACTGGATCAAAGGAAGGGAAACTGTCAGATTCCACAGTTCATAGTTACTTTGTGTCTTCATCTAATTAGAACCAATAGGGGCCAATCTTAGGCCAATTTTTAGGATCTAAGGCATGTCACTGTATAAAGCATTCACAGCATCTGAGAACACTGAAATAAAAGATAACAGATGTAGATATGACTGACGGACAGCTTCCCTCACACTGCTGCCATATGGGATCATATACATGAAACGCTGAAGTTTAAACACATTTCCTGTGCAATGCAAGAGCATTCTCCCTAAAGCACTTAAAACAAACCTTCTCTTGTTGAGTGAAGCAGTACTGAAGGAAGTGATCTGGAGTAAAGATCAATATCTGCTTGCATGTGTAGATGCAAGCCCACACTGCTTGTGTATGAGAACAAGAATTCTTTTCATTGAGAAGGGGGCACTGATGCAGGTTATAACTGGACTAGCTCAAGCAGTGTTACATTGCATGGGATTAAGGTCGGTAATGAGTCACACTCAGTGTAGTTTTCGTGAGAACGTCCAAGTCATTAACAGCTCTCTTAAATTTGCAAAGTGCACAGTTTTCTATATCTGCTGGAGGGCCAAAGGCTAAGAATGTTTTGCTTGGGGAGAGTTGAGACATTACACCAATAGTTGGTCAAGCAGTGACAGGTTTGAATAAATCACAAATTGAATAACTAAATCAAATTTGAGCAATAATTTTAACATTTACGCCTTAGAATTAGACACTTGCATCTGACCAAAGACTTTTCTCATTAGAACTGTTTTTACTAGTAAACCGATAATGAATAGCATGTTTTTTACTTACTTTTTCATATCTAGTATTCCTTTGCTACAAGTAACTAGTACATAGTTACTAATATCCTTTCTATTGGTTGCCAATGAATTCTGTAAGCATCTGTGATTCTTCTATTACTTATTCACTTCTGACTAGTATGCATTTCAGTTTTTTTTTTACTAGTAACTCTTCATTAGGTTCTAGTAACCTACTTGTAGTCCCCATAGGTATTAGTATCTATTCCAGTTTACTGGTATGCATAAGACACTAGTATCAGTTTCAGTTACTACTAGTTTGAAATAGTTTTTACTTTATAGATCAGATTTAAATGTTACTAGTACACAGTAAACAGAAATACTAGTACCAGTACACTGAAATGCACAATAGTGTTTGATAATATATATTTATTTAGTGCAGGGACATCTGTAATAGATACTAGTTACTATTTTAACAGTCACAAGAAAGTAAGAAATAAATGCTATTAAATGAAAAGTTAGTAGTAAAATTGGACTAAGTACTGGCTGCAATACAGGCTGACTGCAATACATAATAGTCTGAAGCAAATAGATGATATTGACTTGTTACCCTGGGATAGTAACTAGTAGCAAGGGTCCAAGTAACCAACTGAATAGATATTAGTCACTACTAGAATACTAATTACTAACGAAAAATAACTAGTGAAACTGGAATAAGAAATGCAGCTCACTTTTGAATTATTTACTAGTGGTTACAAAAGTGACAAAGAATAATAGTTTTAAGGAATGCATTTTAAATCAATCTAGCCATATGTAGGCTATATCATTATGAAATACAAAAAAAGGGTCAAATGTTATAAAAGACGGTTTATAACTAAATGTTGTAGTGCTGAAAGTGTATTCAGTACATTCATACTAACCTGAACAATCTGTCGCGGCTGAACCGAAAGCGTCGGGAAGTTTCCACGTCCGTGAACTGGAACCGTCTCGCCAAGAATAGAGTCCAAACGTTGCACCTGCTCCCAAGATAAGACGCAAAACCGCCGACACTGCTCTGACACATCACCGGAGGACATGGCGATGGAAAGAACAACCAGCTTAAAAAGGCAAAAACTGTTGGTCTAACGCTGTCTTTCCAAACAGATGAAGTTCCTAAGCAAACTCGTTTGTGAAAAGCTCAGTTATTTAACAGTTACACTCGCTTTCAGTTATATATAAATTGCGCTCGTGATCCACTATCCCCAATCCACGCACGACCAAGAGAATCAGTAGTGCAGTTATGCTAGAAACGAACCATCTGAATGGTCTTTATACCTAAGAGATTTGCATACGCGCGTCTTATTGGTCGAATAGCTGCTCATGAATAATTTCATAGCAATCTTTGGTTGGATTGGCGGAGGCGTGGAGCTGTATCACACCCACCCGGCTCCAGACCTCAGTTATCAAAGCACCAGTAAGATGTTGTAATTGTAAACGTCTTATGAAGAGAGGAACCAGAAACAAAACAAGAACATAAGCATAAACAAATTTTTACTGTGAAGTTTGAATTTTAATTTTGATCTTTCCTTCTGTCTGTCTGTCTTTCTGTCTGTCTGTCTAAACAAAATACAACGGGCTTTTTCTTCACTAGTCCCAAATGAGAAAGAAAAGAAAGAGAGAAAACCATAAACCTCATAAATCTGAACATAGGGATGTTTATAGGGAAGCAAATCAGAACCAGTGCTGATGTTAAAACCGAACTGCAAAATAGTAGTGTGTGACTACCGGGAAATAGCTTATTACCACCGGGACTGCCCTAAATATAAAGTTATGTCTCATTTCTATTGGGGGATGAAGAATACAAGGTTAAATGTGTCTTAATTCTCAATTGTATAATGTTAACAGCATGTTTGTGTGGACCGCATAAGAAATCATCCAAACATCTGTTCTGATTGGATTTATTTTGGTTAGGATGAAAAGAGGGGCTGCTACGCACGATTCTCTGCAGTGTGGTATTTGTGGATGACTCACAGCTCACAAGCTGTTGATCAGTCTTGGGGACAACAGCAGCGGGTGGTTTAGTCATAATAGATCAGCATGTGTGTGATCACAGAGCTGCACTACATACCATTTCAATAGGGGAGGTCCTGATGGTGCGATGTCAACCAATTTCAGTTCCCCTGGCAACAGCATCCCCCATCACCAGGTAGCACGGAAGAGGGAGCCCTCATCGGTGTTCTGCACAGGTGGTGATATGAGACACCTGCGTCACTGGCCTAAAAATAGTTTGCCTTGAGTTAGGAGAGCATTGTTGGTGACATTCCTGGCCTGAAGTGATTTAGAAGGGTCGCGGAACATTCAAATAGAGCCAAACCAAGGAAATGCTTGATATTCGCCTCGTCATCACACAAGGCCCTGCTGGGCGGACGTGAATAATGCCTCTTCTGGGTGTATCCATCCAACCTAATGCACCAAGACAAATACCTTTAAGTAAAACATCTCTTTTCGCAAACAATCAGAAAGGCTGTTCCCATTTTCACACCCAAAATAAGGTACATCTATATCCCAAAATTGTTTATTAAGGATACACAACTAATCTTTTTGTTTGCAATGCAACTCTGCCGCCCTTGAATCTTGAAACACCCGAGACTAGTGGATGTGGGTTTATTTGTATAATTTGATTACACCGAATGCATAAATGCTGACTAAGTTCCGAAGTAGACAAAAGTCGTCAGGGCCATAACCTTGGGTAGCAAATACGTTTAGGACCGTATTAAAATGAGTCTAAAGCACATCAACCCAACAGATTCAGGTCATACTAAATTTTATAACTCACATTCTGGTGTTATTGAGCTTTTCTTGGCAGGTTCTGACAATGACTTACTCAAACCATTAAAAGAATTAACACAAAGGGCTCCATAAAATAATAGTTTGCAGTATGGAATGCATCAGACCACATCAGATTTATTGTCAAAACAAGCCGTTTATAATTAAGAAAATCTAGACAAACTAAATAAGGCCATTTTTTAAAGGCAGAAGGCCTGTAAAAGAACACAGATCCTTCACTAGTATGACACAAATCTGGGAGAATGTCACAAGACTGACATCTCAATGTGACTAAGCAGGATTTGACATGATGATCATGAGTACATTTTATTCTTACTTCATTAGCACTCGGGTGAGGCTTTGTGAATAGAATACAACAGAAACACAGACTGGTAAGTATTGTACTGTATGTTATATAACACTGCAAGTTATAGTTGTCTGTTCATCAGTACACTTCAGATAAAGAACAACTTCCTCATTCTTCACTTGTGTAGGAGTTAACTGGAGGTCAGAACCATATTTCATGACTAAAAAGCTGAAAAACAAGCAGTCAGTAGGAGACAGGTGCAAATGAGGTTTGTATGTTTTCTTCCTCCTCCTTGTCTTTAAATAGTCCATGATCTATGGAGCATGTTAATCACTGGACACATTTTGATACAACTTTGTCACTGATATAAAAGTAACTAATCCAATCATTTAACATCCATTGAGCCAAAAATTTGTCCGGACACTCAAGCCAAACTTAAAATGTATAAATATTATTGCATTAAAAAAAAAAATTAAGTAAATATTAACACTTTTTATCAAAATATTTGATAAAAATAAGTTTTAAAAGATAAAACAAAATGACAACATTTATTCAGACACTTTCTGATGGTTCATAGTTAACACTTAGTATGTAACTTGAGAAATGACTTCACACACCCACTGAAATTATTTTTGAACCAGCTCATTATTTCCTCAGAGCACTTAAGTGTACAAGTAACTTTCAAAAGTTTAGCTTTTTTAAATGTTTTTAAAAGACGACATTTTATTTTTTTGATCAAAAAATACAATAATATTCTGACATGTTATTACAATATAACTGGTTTCTATTCGAATGTATTTTAAAACGTAATTTATTCCTCTGATGCAAAGCTGAATTTTCTACTTTACTCCAGTATTCAGTCACACGATCCTTCAGAAATCATTCTAATATGCTGATTTAGTGCTCAAGATATATTTAGTATTATTATATTATTTGATTAATAGAGAGTTAAAAAAACAGCATTTATTTTAAATAAAAATCTACTGTAACATTACAAATGTTTTCACTGTCACTTATCAATTTAATGCATCCTTGATAAATATCAGCACAGACAGTGTTATCTGAGAGACCTATGACAACGCCACTGTTTGTCTTTTAGTTTTGGTGTTACTAGGCCATTCAGCTGTCGTAGGCCTTGCTTCGGTTAATTTTTGATACTATGCATAGGTTCTTATCTAGAAGTCCCAGACAGCTTCTAGAATCATGTTTTGTAAGCTTATCTGTGATGTAAAAAGAACAGATTCTTGCTGACTGAGGGACTTTTACAGAACTTAACGATGTTGTTTAAGTAAACACAATAACATTTTTACACATTGGCTGCAGTAGCTTCAGGTTTAGCCTTGCTTTCATTCCCATATTGTTACATTACAGTCAGATGCAGACAGCCTGTCATTATATTAATACAGTATGCATAGGCTTCTTGTCCACCTGTTCATACCATAAAAAATGCTAATTCTCCATGAAACTACACAGACAATGGAAGAACCTAACCCTTCATAATCTCCCTTCAGGCCTGTAATAATCACCACTTTAAGTGGCCTCTCTCTGTGATTCATAATTTATTTGGTCATGTTTGCTTGACATTTGTGTCAGACAACAAGGTGTGCACTCGCATATTTTCTTCATTTAACTAATCCCATAGATCTATTTACATAACCAAGATTTATTTTCCCCTATTAATTGATTGCAAAAAGAATTCTATAGGGAAACAAGTTTAGCACTGGTTTTATGACAGATTATGGCTTGTGGTTCAGCCCTATATCATATTCAGTGTTGGTGGGGGGGGGGGGGGGGGGTGGAAGCCTTGTAACAGTTGCTCTTTTTAGCACAAGGGTCAAATTTACTGTCAGGCCTCTTGTTGCGTAAGGACATCTGCATTTGTATGTTGTAGGAGAAATGAAAAGTGTGGGTGGATATTCACAGATGAAAAAGTACTGGTGCAGACAATAGGCATTCTTGGAAGATTTATAAGCTTTTTTTTCGGTCTCACAGCAAACCATATGTACAAAGACCGTTTATGTAATACACTTTATGAATACAACTGGTTATATAGCATTCATAAATTGTGAGAATGCAAATCTCAAGAGTGACTTGAATTGATTCTGTGCCACATATCACACATTTTATAGCATGCTTCCTAACAGAGAAAGTAGAGGAACCTAAGAATATATTCAGGGCCTCCCCGAATGGAACATCCCAGATCAGTGAGAGAGCCCCAGCCTTAAAAGGAACCATATCATGAGTTGCGCAACGAGCACCCATCTGTTCCCTGGAGCCACCTCACCAGTCAAACAGCAGCAGTGAAGCAGGAGAAGCAATGATGGATAATCTAAAGACCAGAATTGTCCCCCTGTGCTGCAGAGGAATCCTCAAGCAGACAAAAAACTCTGCCAACCATCACTGCCAGTGCAGACACCGTCCTATGTCAGCAAAATTATCCTTAAAAAAAGCAGCAATATGTTAAAATGTGGTGCTTAGATAGACAGACAGACAGATGGAATGAAAAAACAATAGCTAGAATGATAGATAGAACAACAGACAGAACGATAGAATGATAGAACAATAGACAGACAGCTAGATAGATAGACAGATAGCTCAACATATAGAACAATAGATAGAATGAAAAAAACAACAGCTAGAATGATAGATAGAACAGACAGAACAGAACAATAGAATGACAGACAGACAGACAGATAGAATGAAAAAACAATGGCTAGAATGATAGATAGTACAACAGACAGAACGATAGATAGAACGATAGATAGACAGACAGGCAGATAGATTGATAGAATTGAAAAACAATAGCTAGAATGATAGATAGAACAGACAGAACGATAGATAGACAGACAGATAGCTAGAACCATAGAACGATAGGTAGAACGATAGATAAATAGATAAAGAACAATAGATAGAATGAAAAAACAATAGATAGAAAAACAGAAGGATAGATAGTCACTGATAGATAGATAGATAGATAGATAGATAGATAGATAGATAGATAGATAGATAGATAGATAGATAGATAGATAGATAGATAGATAGATAGATAGATAGACACAAAATGTGAAATTAAAATGTGATCTAGTCCACTGTGAAATGATCAGCATGTGCCCCAAATCTAAAGCAATCGTTATATGCTATTCCTGAGGAGGGGCACCATAGGTCCTAAACTTCTGGGCAGTAAAGTTTTGGTCAGCAGCAGTGCAGTGGAGTGTGCAGCCATAAAGTCATCACCATGGCCTATTGCAGCTTCCATTAGATACTCCTGTAAGATGGGCCTGTAAATCCCATTACAGGCCTGAATTTGCATGAAGACATGCAAGGGTGATGCCACACTGAACATTTCAAAGCGGTGTGAGTATCCTAAACCCAGCGACCCCTGCAGTGGGAAGCTTCCCAAGAATGGTCTGCCACATTGGAGTTCTGCCTCACGAATGTGAAATAGCATTTCCTCTTACTGTCAGTTACACCATCCGTCTGGAAACAGTGTTAAAATAACAAATTAATTCATTAAAAACAGTTTAGCACTTACGGATAACTTAAGACTTTTAAAATTATGATGCAAATTAGCAGGAAAAGCATGGTGAGATTTTTTTGTAATTAATTGTGTCTGTTTCAAACCTTGGCAAATCCTGTTTGCAGAGTCTAAGCGTAAGAGTGGAAAATAGGAAATCAATAAAAGAGAAGGGGAGATTAGAATATGTTGACAGTGATATTTAAATACAATAATGTTCTACTTCCTTTTACTTCCTCAAATTGCTAACTTCAGGGTTTCTCCTCAGATGCTAAATCAGAGGGCACATCCATTTTTGTATAGCTTCCACTTTCCGCTACTGCCAACGTCCATAATGACAATGCATTGTCTTCCAATAAAAACAGGGAGACACTATGATTAGAGATCTGAGTTCCATCTTTAGTGCTCACAAGTAAAGAGCAGTGACAGCAGATCCAAGAAAAACCATGATGATCTACAGCAGTTTCTTGGCCAATTGAACTCTTAGTAAATCTTCATAAGGTATCTGCTTGTGTAGCCCTGTGCTATCTATTCCTGTTCAACCACCATGGACTGAATAAATTAGATAATATATACCTTCACCATTTCACTCCTGAAATCATGAGTTTCTTGGGATTTTTAGATATTTTTCCTAGAAAACGTTTTTAAAGTTTAGGTTTAGTGAACCTACGGTAATTCAGCGGATCGTTTTATGCCATGCTAACCTCTCCGATCATCATTATGAAGCATCGAATTTTATCAGAAAGATATGATTAACAGAGTCATGTGATGACAGGATCCTGATAAGACATGACCTGCTAACAAACCAAAGATACGCATTCGTGATTCTGAGTACTTTCCTTTCCTATACAATGGACCACGACAACCTTTGTTCTTTAAAAAAAAAAAAAACACCTATTTTGCTAAACTCTTTATTGTACTCATGTCAATAAAATTTTACAATCCTTATTTAGCACTATCATACAGAGTCAATGACTTGAAAAGGCTGTTTAAAAAGATTTCAAACAATATTATGTGGTCAGTTTTCTTAATCTCTTGTCATACACATGAAAAAAAAAAGCAGCATGAAATTTCAAATTACAAGTTTGAAGTGACAAACTACAACAACTGGGTTTGAATGAACAAATGAGAATGTTTTAATGGAGCTTCATTTTAATTCTAGTTTATAATTTTTATTAGTTTTTTGCTTTTAATGTCCATATACAGTACATATATACACACACAGTTTTAGTTATTTTAAACAAAATAAATGAAAATCCAAACTGATGTGTTCTATTTTATTCTAGCAAACATTGGTTTTCAGGTTAAATGACTACAAGTTTAATGACTGTATTTGCATTACAACAGCTACATGTTCAAATTGTGTAGACAGCTGAGTCAAAACCTCAGAGTAATTATTTAACTTAACCTGAAACCTTCACCCTTGAACCGTATATCACAGCGCATGGTGTGTGGGTGGTCTATTGCACTTCAAGGAGGAAAAGGTTCACATTTGACCCATTATTTGGGAAATTCTGCAGTGATTTAAACTGTTAAAACAAGTTATCCATTACCATCCAATATTATCTGACTTTCAATAGTCACTGCAACGCTGGAAGGCAAATGAGAACTAATTGTGAGTAAATGCAACTCACTGTCTATTAGCAAGCTTTTGCTAATCCTTTACCTGTCAGGCTACTGATCCAATTACAACTGATTTGCAGAGGCTCTCAGACGAACCCATTAACAAATCTGTTACATGCACTGCCCTGAACACCATGGCTTACCTTTGTCCCATATCGTGTCCCATTCATTAGCACAGCCAACTGATTGAGACAAGACTGAAAGACTTCTCACGGAGGGCACAGAGAATGTGAAAGAAATTAAAAATGCTAAGGCCATATTTGCTTTTTTACTCCGATTTGGCTGAGGAGAATATAGCAGGTTCTGTTTCGATGAATGGTTTGAGAAGCAATGCAGTGGCAGTGACTGTGGAAATACCATGAACTTAGACATTCCCTTTTAATCTTCTCCATGTGCTCGAAGTAGGTCCTCTCCAAGTGCTTTTGACACATGAACACACAATGATATTCACTCTTCCGTAATTTATTGTATTTTCCTCTAGGCGCGCTCACACATGGAAACGAATTTAAAAATCTTCAGAAAAAAGCATGCCTGAAAGCAATGAGAGGTCAGTGTCGTGTTAGAGTAACTGAGATGGTTGTAATAGTTTTGAGGTTTTGGCAAGCGCAATGCTTTTTTAGTTTACAAGTGCTATTGTTTATGAGGAGATCTGTTCTGATTGTAGTTAATGGGGTCGTATATCATGAGAAATACTTTAAAAGAGATAAAGGTTTCTCGGTTTAAAAATTCAGCATGAACAAATTTCTCATTCTTCCATTGTGTTCCAACGAAGGTATTCATGTAGGCTTGAAATGACATTAGGGTGAGTAAATGATGATAGAATTTAAATTTTTGGGTCAATTTTGCAATTATTACACCCTGCTATTTACATAAGCTCATGTAAGATGTTAAGAACTTTGGCTTTCCTTTACGTCACTGTAACTGATTGCTGTAATTAATCTGCATTTTTTTTGCCTCCATACATCACAATTAGAATGATTTCTAAAAGATAATGTGACACTGAGGACCGGAGTAATGGCTACTGAAGATTCAGATTTTCCATCACAGGAATACATTACCTTTCAAAATATATTAAAATAGAAAAGCTTATTTAAAAAGTAAAAATATTTAACAACATAACAGTTTTAATATATTTTGGATGAAATAAATGCAGGCCCAGCCTTTTCTTCCAAAAATGTAAAAAAATCTTACTGACCACAAACTTTTAATTAATCATGATTTAATTGTGTCATTATTTACTCTTCATGTCATTTCAAGCATTCTTTGAAGGAACAGAAAAAAGAAACCTTGAAGAACGTTCATGCTGAGGGAAGTTTTAAATGTGGTTAGTTTATGTTGTTTACAGTAAGTTTTCAAAGGACAGTAGCTAAAGTTTAAAACTATCACGAAAAACTAAATTAAAACTTGATTTAGCACAAAAAACCTTGGAAGTTACACGTGGACTTCAGAGGGAAAAGACACACACACACACACGCACGCCTTTATTTCTTGAAATTTTGAAGATTATGGCTTACAGATAATGAAAACCATAATATTGACCAGCACCTGTACATATATACACATACAGGTGCTGGTCATAAAATTAGAATATCATGAAAAAGTTTATTTCAGTAATACCATTCAAAAAGTGAAACTTGTATATTAGATTCATTCATTACACACAGACTGATATATTTCAAATGTTTATTTCCTTTAATTTTGATGATTATAACTGACAACAAATGAAAGTCCCAAATTTAGTATCTCAGAAAATTAGAATATCAATTAAGACCAATGCACCAATTAAGGTTCCTGCCTCAAGTGGAGGAGTTTAAGTATCTTGGGGTTTTGTTCACGAGTGAGGGAAGGATGGAACGGGAGACTGACAGACGGATCGGTGCATCTTCTGCAGTAATGCGGTCGATGTACCGGTCTGTCGTGGTGAAGAAAGAGCTGAGCCGCAAGGCGAAGCTCTCGATTTACCGGTCAATCTACGTTCCTACTCTCACCTATGGTCATGAGCTTTGGGTCATGACCGAAAGGACAAGATCCCGGATACAGGCGGCTGAAATGAGCTTTCTCCGCAGGGTGGCTGGCCGATCCCTTAGAGATAGGGTGAGAAGCTCGGTCACTCGGGAGGAGCTCAGAGTAGAGCCGCTGCTCCTTCACATTGAGAGGGGTCAGCTGAGGTGGCTCGGGCATCTGTTCCGGATGCCTCCTGGACGCCTTCCCGGGAAGGTGTTCCGGGCGCATCCCACTGGGAGGAGACCCCGGGGAAGACCTAGGACACGCTGGAGAGACTATGTCTCCCGGCTGGCCTGGGAACGCCTCGGTGTCCCCCCGGAAGAGCTGGGCATCCCTGCTTAGACTGCTGCCCCCGCGACCCGGCCCCGGATAAGCGGAAGAAGATGGATGGATGGATGGACCAATGCAAAAAAAATGATTTTTAGAAATGTTGGCCAACTGAAAAGTATGAACATGAAAAGTATGAGCATGTACAGCACTCAATATTTAGTTGGGGCTCCTTTGGCCTGGATTACTGCAGCAATGCGGCGTGGCATGGAGTCGATCAGTCTGTGGCACTGCTCAGGTGTTATGAGAGCCCATGTTGCTCTGATAGTGGCCTTCAGCTCTTCTGAATTGTTGGGTCTGGCGTATTGCATCTTCCTCTTCACAATACCCCATAGGTTTTCTATGAGGTTAAGGTCAAGCGAGTTTGCTGGCCAACCAAGAACAGGGATACCATGGTCCTTAAACCAGGTACTGGTAGCTTTGGCAGTGTGTGCAGGTGCCAAGTCCTGCTGGAAAATAAAATCTGCATCTCCATAAAGTTGGTCAGCAGCAGGAAGCATGAAGTGCTCTAAAACTTCCTGGTAGACGGCTGCGTTGACCTTGGACCTCAGAAAACACAATGGACCAACACCAGCAGATTACATGGCACCCCAAACCATCAATGACTGTGGAAACTTTACACTGGACCTCAAGCAACGTGGATTATGTGCCTCTCCTCTCTTCCTCCAGACTCTGGGTCCTTGATTTCCAAAGGAAATGCAAAATTTACTTTCATCAGAGAACATAACTTTGGACCACACAGCAGCAGTCCAGTCCTTTTTGTCTTTAGCCCAGGCAAGACGTTTCTGACGCTGTCTCTTGTTCAAGAGTGGCTTGACACAAGGAATGCGACAGCTGAAACCCATGTCTTGCATACGTCTGTGCGTGGTGGTTCTTGAAGCACTGACTCCAGCTGCAGTCCACTCTTTGTGAATCTCCCCCACATTTTTGAATAGGTTTTGTTTCACAATCCTCTCCAGGGTGCGGTTATCCCTATTGCTTGTACACTTTTTTTCTACCACATCTTGTCCTTCCCTTCGCCTCTCTATTAATATGCTTGGACACAGAGCTTTGTGAACAGCCAGCCTCTTTAGCAATGACCTTTTGCGTCTTGCCCTCCTTGTGCAAGGTGTCAATGGTCGTCTTTTGGACAACTGTCAAGTCAGCAGTCTTCCCCATGATTGTGTAGCCTACAGAACTAGACTGAGAGACCATTTAAAGGCCTTTGCAGGTGTTTTGAGTTAATTAGCCGATTAGCGTGTGGCACCAAGTGTCTTCAATATTGAACATTTTCACAATATTCTAATTTTCTGAGATACTGAATTTGGGACTTTCATTAGTTGTCAATTATAATCATCAAAATTAAAGGAAATAAACATTTGAAATATATCAGTCTGTGTGTAATGAATGAATCTAATATACAAGTTTCACTTTTTGAATGGTATTACTGAAATAAATCAACTTTTTCATGATATTCTAATTTTATGACCAGCACCTGTATATACACATATACGCATATATACATATATACACATACGCATATACACGCATATACACATACGCATATATACACACACGCATATATACATATATGCAGTGTTGTGCAAGTTACTTCCAAACTGTAATACATTACAGATTACTTGTTACTGTTATTTAAAAGTAATCCCTTACCTTACAATATTACTGTCTCAGAATTGTAATGCGTTACATTATGCGTATTACTTTTTAGTTACTTTCACCAAAATATTTACAGAAGTAGAACTTAACATTCTAAAATGACAAAATGTACTAAAGGCCTGCCCCAATGGCAAAGTGTTTATATTTCGTTCTGGCTTTTTATTAAGTTCATTTAGAAAAAATGTTTGGAGCATTTTTTGTTCATTAAATAAGTTTTTTCTTAAAGTAACGACCAAGCGGCCAGCGGCAGACCGGCAGGCTGATCATAGCTTATGTTTGATCAATTTAGCCTTCTCAAATCATCATGACTTGCCTAAAATAAAATATATAGATATACTAAAACAGTTCAAGCATATAACAATGTTTAAACGTTAAACCTATAAATGTGCGCTGCATCATAGTTTGTGCGGAGAGTGGAAGCTAAAGCGCAGGACATGGAGGCACCAGTGCAATCAATTGCCATTTTTTTTTTCAATGGAAACAAATTACGCCATAATTTTTTTTCAAAAATTTATTTTTTTGCTCATAAAGGTAAGAGTAATACATTATTCGTAACTGTAAAGGGTGTACTTTTATTTGTGTGCACTC